>NC_044905.1:37853860-38453860 GCF_001633185.2 Quercus lobata | reverse complement strand
TCAGCAGACATCATCTATCTACTAGCCTTCCAACAAGTGAAGCTGAACAAAGAAAGGCTTCGACCATTCACTTTCCCATTGGTAAGTTTCACCGGGGATAGGGTTATTCCCAAAGGCATTGTTAAGCTAACCATAATTGTAGGCACTTATCCAGCACAAGTCTCCAAGGAGATTGATTTCCTTGTGGTGGATTATCCATCAAGATACAATGTCATCCTTGGACAACCAATGCTCAACAAGTTGAAAGCGGCAACGCTAACCTATTATCTAAAGGTGAAGTTCCCTACATCCCACGACATAGGGAAATCAGTGGAGACCAAGTCCTCGCATGAGAATGCTATCAAGCTACCCTAGCATCAGGGGAAAACCACACATGGATGATAGACGAACCTAAACCAGTCCTTGAACTGTCAGAAGTGCCACAAGTGATTGAGGTCATCCTTAGAGATCCGTCCAAAGTCTTGAAGATAGGATTAGCACTTTCAACCTCAAAGAAGCGAAGATAACAAACTTCCTAAGAGAAAACTAGAATGTTTTCTCTTGGAAGCACAAGGATATGCCAGGAATCAACAGAGGAGTCATTAAGCATCGTCTCAATGTTAACCCAGAGTGTAGACTAGTGCAACAATGACGAAGAATATTTGTACCTGAACGCAATAAGGCAATAGTAGAAGAGGTTGAGAAACTCCTGGAGGCAGGCTTCATAAGGGAAGTGTTCTACCCTGAGTGGCTAGCCAACGTAGTGATGGCAACGTAGTGATGGTAAAGAAGAATAATGACAAGTGGAGGATGTGTGTCGACTTTACAGATCTCAATAAGGCATGCCTAAAGGATAGCTTCCCCTTACCCAGGATTGACCAATTGGTAGATTCAACTACCGGACATAAGCTCTTAAGCTTTATGGATGCTTTCTCCAACTACAATCAGATTATGATGGATGAGGAAGATCAAAAGAAGACCGCATTCATCACTAGCCAAGGGTTATACTATTACAAGGTAATGCCTTTTGGACTGAAGAATGCTGGGGCCACATACCAAAGGTTAGTGAACTGCATGTTCTCTCATCAGATTAGAAGAAATGTGGAAGTATATGTAGATAATATGCTGGTGAAGAGTAATGACGAATCAAACCACCTGGACGACTTGAGGGAAACCTTTGACACACTACATAAGTATAAGATGAAACTGAATCCAACAAAGTGTGTCTTTGCTGTCTCATCAGGGAAATTCTTGGGATTCATGGTATCTCAATGAGGTATAGAGGCTAACCCAAATAAGATAAAGGAAATAATGGAGATAAAGTCCCCAAAGATAGTGCAGGAAGTACAAAGCTTAACAAGAAAAGTTGCGGCATTGAATAGATTCGTCTCTCGAGCAACAGACAAAATGCCTACCCTTCTTTAAAGTCTTGAAGAAGGCCTTTCAGTGGATTGACGAATGCGAAGAAGCCTTGTTGGAGCTAAAAGAATACCTAACATAACCCCCATTGTTAAGCCCATCAATAACAGGAAAGAAGTTACACCTCTATTTGGCAATATCAAATACTCCACTTTCGTTTGGAAAGATAAAACCAAAAAAAAAAAAGAATCAACCGTTCGAGTATCTCAAATTACACGATAAAAATGATATAAAATAAAGAGGGGCATTAAGTTCGACACTGATCAGAGAAGATGAGGAGGAGTAGAAGCTAGTGTACTATACTAGCCAAGCATTCCAAGGAGTTGAAGTGAATTACCCAAGGTTAGAGAATATTGCCTTCACCTTAATAGTCGCCTCCAGAAAATTGCACCACTACTTCCAGGTACATCCCATCGTTGTCATGATAGACCCACCAATAAGAAAGACGCTGAACAATATAGATGCAACACGGCGCCTTGTCTAATGGGCTATAGAGTTTGGCCAGTTTGACATAGAGTATCGGCCTCAGGTAGCAATCAAAGTCCAGGTCCTCGTCGATTTCATTATAGAATTCACTTATCCTCAAGAAGAAGAAGAACCCTAAAAGAAGACATGGACAGTCCAGACGGATGGGTTTGCCACCAAGTAGGCCGAAGGAGCAAGTGTGGTCCTTATATCACCAGAAGGAGAAATCCTGAAGTACGCGGTCAGATTGCAGTTCCCAGCAACCAACAATGAAGCCAAGTATGAAGCACTTCTAATAAGATTGAGTCTTGCAAGAGTCCTTGAAGCCAAGACCTTCAGCGTCTAAGCCAACTCTCAGTTTGTAATTGGCCAGGTATAGGGAGATTATGAACAAAGGAAGAAATAATGTAGAAGTATCTTAAAATCATCAAAGAACTCCTACAGTATTTTGATAGTGTTGAGTTCTAGCAAATCCCTCATGCAAAGAATGCTGAAACTGATTTCTTAGCATGGATAGCCTCGTTGGATGAGCATGGCATATCTCTTGAGTTATGCATGGAAACAAGGGGATAACCCAACACTGAGGGAGAACAGGTGATGAAGATACAAGAACAAGATGAATGGATGACTTCTATCGTCCATTACTTGAAAGAGGGACGACTCCCAAAAGACAGGAATGAAGCACGGAAGGTACAAATCAAGGCTGCTCGCTTCGTCATTATTAATGACGCCTTATATAGATGAGGACACTCCCTCCCTTATCTTCGTTATGCTAACAAGGAAGAGGCCAATTATGTACTTCGAGAGATGCACAAAGGGATCTGTGGTAACCACGCGAGAGTAAGGTCTCTAGCAGGAAAGGCACTCAAAGTAGGTTATTATTGGCCAACATTACAGAAGGATGCATATGACCTCATCAAAGAATTCGACCAATGCCAACGCTTTACGAACGTCTAAATACGACCAGGTGAGCCAATGACACCGATAACTGCTCCATGGCCTTTCGCCTAATGACGAATCGACATAATGGGACCGCTCGCTATAAGAAGGAAGTAGTAAAGTTCCTCATCGTCGCAATCAATTACTTCACGAAAGGGTAGAAGCTGAGCCCATAGCGATGATCATGGAAGCCAAGATCACCAGCTTTGTATGGAAGAACATAGTCTGCAAATTCGGCATTCCAAACATAATCATATCAAACAATGGGAAATAGTTTGACAATCCTATGTTTCGAAAATTTTGCCAAGACTTTGGCATCAAGAACCACTACTCTTCAAGACACCCTCAGGCTAATGGTCAAACCAAAGTGATGAACAGAAACCTGCTTAAAATTATCAAAACTTAGCTTAAGGGGCAAAGTGTGCATAGCCAGAAGAGTTGCCTAACGTTCTATGGGATACATGACTTAAGAAGAGTTATCAATACAAAACAAAATCGTCATTCATACATGACCTAAGAAAAGTTGTTAATTCCTAGCAACGTCGTCATTCATACATGACTTAAGAAAAGCTTTTAATTCATAGCAATGGCATATGAATAGTTTGAAGTAAATTATATGCTCAGAACAGACGAGCCCAAAAGATTTTTTAAAGGAAATAAATAGACGTACTCAAAACAGTAAGCCCCAAAAATAACAATGTTTTTCCTTACAAAACAAAGGGTAATAAAAATTTTTCAAGGAAGACTGGAAGGAGAAGGATCAGTAGGGATGCTCTCGGTTACACCTGGCATAACCTTGTCAGTAGGGATGCTCCTAGCTAAACCTGGCATACCATCGTCCTCCACCGCAGCCTCAGAAGGATGATCCTCCAGTATTTCCTTCTCCACTTCTTCCATATCAAGTTAGGAGAAGTCCAGCTCAGGATGATGCTTGGCCAGATACTTACGAAAGAGCTCAAAACCGTCCACATAGTACTCGCAGAGCTTGTCTGAAAACCCCTCCGAAGCTTTAAACCTCTCTACTACCTCAAAACCCGCCTTTTCGACCTTTATGAGGGCCACATCAATTTTCTTATCCTTCAATTTTGAAAATGCCTTCTTGGTGTTGATATTTTTCTCCAAATTTTTCAAAAGATCTTTGTCTTTCTTGGCCTCGTTAGCAAGAGCTGAAATTTGGATCATCAATGACTCATTCTTGGCAAAAAGGGAAGCAATCCCAGATTGAGCCTCAACTAACTTCTTATCATAGTCCAAGTACTTTTCGGAGATGTACAAGGACTCTACCAGCACCTACAATGACAAATAAGTGACAGTTAAAAAAAAAAAAGTGTGCATAAGAGACAAGAATGCATACCTGCATGAGATTATGAACGTGTGACGACATTAGCTCAGAAGGAGGTTTTCCCATCAAAGGCTCTAAATCCTCCATGAAGATTGCATCATGGGCCTTCTGCGTTGTAGTCCCTGTGTCTTCCCAAAAGGAGGCAATTGAGACCTTGCTCGTGGCTTTAGCCTTAGAGCCACCCCCCAAGAGAGACGATCAACTCCTAGGAAGAAGTAGGCAAAGCCGTACGACGGTCTTGAAACTTGACCACTGAACAGGTCACCACAACATCGTCCTTGGATGGTTCATTCTCCCTTTGATGTTTCCTTGACAGAAAGCCACTTGACAAACCACCCTTGGGTTTCTTCTCCTGGGCTTCGGTGAGTTTTGTCTTGCTAAATTGGGTTGTCATTCTTGAAAAAGGAAGGAAGAGATGATTCCTTTAAAAAAAAAAAAAGAAGAAAAAAGGAAACAACACTGGTGTGCTTACTCTTTTTTACAGTCTCGATGTTCTTTCGAACTTTGTTGGAGGGTTTTGGACCAAGAAAGTGGAAAAATAAAGATTGGGGGGAGATCAGCTCGTCAAAGTCCTTGACGGTCTCCAAATACTCCTTAACCTTCTCTAGACAAGCGTGATATCGCCTCTTCAGCTTAGGACGAACTTTATCTACACCAAAAAACAACAAACAACCGATTTAGAAAGTAGCAAACACACGAGCATAGAAACGCGTAAACGTGAGTATGAATAAAGGACGTACCAGACATAAGAGTCCCCTAACTATGAGGCAACTTGGGATCTTCACTGGGATCCTCACAAGTATTGTCTCCTAACCTTCACCAGAGACGAAGAAAAAGCTCGTCTTCTAATTTCAAAGAGAAGAAGGGGAATCTAGAATTAGCCTTGAGCTCCTATCCCAGGGTTTGAACTCCCAATAACCAAGATCCTGGGAGTGTCTCAAGTGGTACAAGTGCAAAAAATCATCTGTCCTAATGGTGTCTCTATCATTAGTTGACATCCATACTACCATACAGCAAATAACTATCCTTTATGAGTTGGGGACTAGTTGGGCAGGAGCTAGCTACAAATGGCTAAAAAGCTCCTTAAGAAAGGGGTGGATAGGAAAGCGAAGACCACTGGTGAAGTTGGCCTAGTAGAAGCACACCTCGTTAGCGTAAGAATGGCAAGCTCTATCATTGCTGTTAGGGACCCTAACCTTGACTAACGAAGGGAATTGAAACCTACTCATAATTCTACCCTCGTCTTTCCCTTTCAAAACACAACGAACACCCTAAGCTTTATAGGGAGTTGATGAAGAAGTGACCTTAAGAGCCTTATAGTCCTCGAACAAGGACAAACCTATCTCAAGTTCACTAGACCTAACCTCACCCTCTCCAAAAATTATCAAAGGTTGGGCAAACCACATAGAACGATTAACCAAAGGGAAAAAGATACGCAAGGCAAACCTAAAAGAACAATCTCTACCCACAAAAAGCCCAACCTTAGGGCGTTGTCTACCTACAACCTCAAGTAAACTACTCAAGTGAGCAAAGAAAAAGGAAATTGAGGGACAATCCAACCTAACCATAGAATAGTCTACCATTAAAAAACAAAAATAGAGAGAGGAAAGTGAGAGACTTACCAAAAAATGAGAAGGGAACGAGGGAGGCTCAATGGAAAAGGGGGCTTTAGAGCAATTGAAATGCCACGAAGAAGGAAAGAACGAAGCAAAAAATGGAAAGAAAAGAAAAGGAGGGAAAAAGGTAGAATAAATGGAAGAACATGCACAGGAATGCCAAGATGTTGTCACGAAGAAGATATTCTGACCGTAAATGTGGCACACAATAGGCAAGACATTAATTCACAAAAAAATATGTTGAACATGGGACACAAGACAATAGACGGTTATGTTCTTATCTCATCTAAAAAAGGAGAATATGAACAGGGGGCAGCTGATGAGTTGAAAACAACATGGGACTGTCATTCCATGTCAATGACGACCTGAACGAGTGTTACACATTTATTGTGTGCATTGATGATGAAACGTAACGGATGAAGCAACGGTAACAAGTAAGCTATGTACTTCAAAGCTCCCATTGATGACATACTAGCCGTTGCTCATAAATGCCAGGATTCATTATCCATAAAGATAGGAAAACAATTATAAAAGAAAGGAAAAACATAATTCAAAGGTACACATAAATACCTACCCAAAAATTGCTCCAAGTAATTTTTTCTCTCTATAGGGGCCTTTTTTGTATGATATGGTATATTGGGCTGCCTCCTGTGGTAATGGGCTGGGCTGCCTCCTGCAGTAATGGGCCCTAGTGTTTCTGAGTAAGGGAGCTGGGGCCGGTCCAATTGTAACTCAACTTGGGCCGGTTTGTGCACAAACTTATGCCTTGTCTACCAGGAGCAAATTTACGGCAAGCAGAACTGCTGCAGACGAGTTACGGCAGACAGATATAATAATAATTAAAACAAAGTATTTTGACTTATTTAAATAAATGGCTATGTATTCCTTGCTAATAAAGCATGATTTTAGTCATAATGATATCAATCATAAAGAAAAAATGAAGAAAATAATACTGGCTAATTTAAATGGGCATAAATTAAGTTTTAAGCTTAGTCTGCCGCAGCAAAGCCAAAGAGGAGAGAATACCTATTCTCAATGCAAATAACCCCCCAGGAAAAGGATCCTGTCGTGGGGATTAATGGCTTTGAGGGAGTTGAACCTGAACGATTGTTGCCCAAAAGAAAGAGTCCTTGTTTGTGTTTTGGAAGAAGGTAAGATTTGGAGGGGGAGAGAGAGAAAACGATCTATGGGTGCATGCCCTATTGAACTAACCCTCCTTTTTCTTAGTTTTACTTTCTTTTCTTTTCTGTTTTCTTTCTTATCTTTTTTCTCTTCTTTTTGCTCTGTTTTTTCATTTCACTCCGAAAATACGTTCTGTTTTTTGATCCCCCCTACAGGGCAAGGCAAGAGCCTTTTTATTTGACAGAATGTCAAGGAGATACTACTCTTTTAATGGTATGGATGATGTTAATGCCAAGCATACTTTTCTCAACTCCCTTCCAGAACCATTAGGAGATGAAACTCTCCGTATGATGAATCTTCAAAAAATAACGTTGCAACAATCCTCCTTGGGAGAAATCTACCAGCATGTGCTGATTGCCTTAGAAAAGCTCTGCAACCAAAGAAAATTCCTTTCCGAAATTGACAAAGTCCATAGCAAGCTAAAAGAAAATTGCAGAAGGAAAGACTTGCAAATCAAGTGCTATGAGAAAAATTGTGCTTGTCCACAGAAAAAGAGAAATCATTTCAAGAAATATTTTAGAAAGAAGAGATATGATGCAGGAAAAAAGAAAAACTCTTTTGGGAAGAAGAAATGGAAGTTTCTCAGAAGGAAGCAGTTTAAAGGAAAGACCTCAAAAGTCTGCTTTGTATGCAGAAAACCAGGACATTTTGCAAAAAATTGCCCGAAAAAGGAAAAAGCAGCAAAGCTTCTTGAACAAGCTCAAATCCATGCAGAAGATATTCCTTTCTCTGATGTAGAGTCACTCTTTTCATTGGATGATGATTACTCTCCTCAGGCCTTGGCAGTTCTAGCCTATTCCACTTCAGAAGAAGACTCAGAGCCAGACAGTGAATATGATTCAGAACAAGAAATCCAAGCCATTTTTACATCCCAACCAATTATAGCTCCCTTGACTAACCCAACACCCATAGCTCAAGTACACCTTCTCCTTGATACCTACTCTAGACCTATTCCGGTGATAGCTTTATTTGACACAGGAGCAGCAGCAACAATCCTTCATCCCAAAATTCTGCCTGAAGAATGTTGGCTACCCCATCACCAAATGTTTAGAGCAGCAAATGGAGAAACATTTCTCATAACCTTAAAAAGTAAGCCTATCCTCATCAGAATCTTTCCAACCTTGACCATCAAACACCAAGTTCTTGGATCCCCCTTTACAGGCAGAGACCTTCTCATAGGATTTGATCTTCTTCACCAGATACCAAGTCTCAGATGGTCTTCAAAGGGACTCATGCATAAGTAACACCTTCTCACTTGGACCCAAGTACCCCATTTATTCACAGTTGACCCCTTTGATTCTCTAAAATTCCAGATTATCAAAGACTGTTGTGCAAACAGCCATTCCGAATTTCTCCTTAAAAATCCAAACCCCTTGTGGAAAAATCCAAAATTCTTCATATACCTCCCATTCAAGAAAAATGAAGATGTTAACCCCACCAGAGCCAGCCACAGAGGAATGAATCCAGAACACTTAGCTTTGGCCACCCAAGAACTATCCACTCTCCTATCTGAAGGCCTCATTGAACCTACAACTTCTCCTTGGGCATGTGAAGCCTTTTATGTCAATAAGCATGCTGAGCAAGTTCGTGGTAAACTCAGATTGGTAATTAATTACCAGGATCTCAATCACTTTCTTGCAGATGACAAATTTCCTTTGCCAAACAAAGGTGCCCTTTTTCAGCATCTTTCAAATGCAAAAGTGTTTTCAAAGTTTGATCTCAAAGCAGGATTTTGGCAATTAGGCATTCATCCAGAAGAAAGATACAAGACGGCTTTTTGCATTCTGCTACTCTAGAAGAGAGGAGAGGAGAGGGTGTAAGAAGATTATGGAGACAGGAAAATTATGGAAGTTGAGTAATGATATAAACTACTATGGAGATGTAAAAAAGAACATGAAAATATGGGATAGAGCACAACACAAGATACAACAAACTGGAAGATATTATTAGATTCAACAACTTTTTTACATTAGACATTGGAGACTCTGTAGAACATCTTACAAAGACTTACAAGGACTGGTGATTATACAAGGCTTCTAGGGGATTTCTTTCTTTTTTCACTCTTGCCTTTACAAAATTACAAAGGTGCTATTTATAGAATACAAAGCTTAGAGATAATGTACTATATTTGTCTCAGTAGATAGTAGGGGCCGAAATGTCTGGTCTGCAAGTGGCAGGATGGTAGGGGCCTGATTGAGTTCTGCTATCATCATAATTGTGCATGCCAGGATAGGTTTCAGAGCTAATGAACAAGTGTCCATTTTGGATGGAGGAGTGATCTGTCCTTGGATGAGTTTCTGAGGAGGGAGCAGGGATGCTACTGTTGTGGATAAGGATGCCACGTCTAAAGATGATTCTGGAATTTTTTTTTTTTTTTTTTAATTTTTTAAGTGTTAGAGGTAACTAGTCCCATCCATCTCTTCCTTGGAACCATTCATCTTCTTCAATATTGACATCTGGATCATGGTTATGATAATAGGGGTCATCAAATCCAATGAGAGGATTGGGCATTTCCCAGTGATCATCATGTGGCCATTGCTGTCTACACACTTCTGGGTCCATAGGTACTATTTCAGGGAAGATTCCTTTGTTTAGGGATTCTGTCATTGTGAGAGCATGGTAACGGGATACCCAAGATGGGTCTCGATGTGTATGTGGAGTGCCATCTGGATTGATTACCCAATGGATTTCTGCCGGGTGAAAAATTCCTTCTGTACGGATGTCTTTTTTGGAATTAAGCTTTGCAATCACACATGCTGAAGTAATCTTTCTTCCAAATCTTGGATGTTCTGTGGTAAGATACCTTGTCCACTGTCCATCATGAGCATCATTCTTCAAAATTTCAAACCAGAATTTATGAAAATACCTGTTTTCTCGTGGGAAAATATATGCATAAAATTCTGGCTCAAAATGGAGGCACAAGTAATATTCATTAAGTAAATACCACATGTAAAGATAATGTGCAACCGTCCAATTTGTTATCCAAAAGGCAAAAGGTGTTTTCCATGGCTGGTTTATATCAGGGAAGATGGCCAGAAAATGAGGTTGGCACCTTTTGAGGTAATCATGGAGGGCTTTAATGATTCTTTGGGTTCTAGCTTTAAGAGTTAAGGTCTTTATCTGGTCTTTTATTTCTGAGGGAAGGTCTTCAATCATGCTAAGGATATCATTAGGAGGAAGGCTTGTGGATGAGGATGAATCTGTAACAGGATATACACATAAGGGTGGAGAGAGGATCATGGTGTTAAGGGCTGGAGGTTTTCTTGAGAGATAATCAGTGAGGAGGTTATCTTTTCCTTTGATATGCTTGACTTGGAAAGACCATTGTGAAAACCAATTTGACCATCTGAGTAACTGGGGATGTGGGAGCATTTTTCTCTTGAACTGAAGCATTTTGGGAAAGGAAGACATGTCCATTTCTACTAAAAAATGATGTCCAAGAAGGTGGAACTGGAATTTTTCAATTCCATGTTTGACTGCAAGAATTTCTTTGAAAGTAGAATGGTAATGAAGTTCTGAAGGCTTGAATGCACCACTTTTATAGCCACAAATGCTCCTTTTACCATCAATTTCTTCAAAAAGAGCCGCTGCCCAATATTCATCACTTGCATCTGTCTGCAATACTCGTTTGCCTGGTCCTGGAATCTGTAGGGGAGGAAGCTTTTCAGATAACCTTTTTAATTGTTGGACTGCTTCAGTGTGAGCAGAGTTCCATTCAGGAGGGGATTTCTTTAGCAACTGGGCCAAACAGTTCCTGTATCTGGAGACTTTTGGAATGAAATCTGACATGTAATTCACAATTCCAAGAAACTGTTGTATCTGCTTGGCACTTGTGAGCTTGTCTGGGAATTCACTCAAAGAGACAGCTATGTGAGGCTGCAAAGTATATTTTCCATCTGAAATGTTTACTCCCAAAAAGTCTATAGAAGACTGCCCTATGACCATTTTCTTTTCTGAAAGCATTATTCCTTGAGATTTTACTAAACTGTAAAATTCAGCGAGCAACTTGGCATGGGATTCTTCATCTTTTGATAACAAAAGAATATCATCCACATAAATTAGTGCATTGGTCAAGAGTGGCTGGAATAACATTACCATTGCTTTTTGGAATTGAGAGGGAGCATTTTTTAGACCAAAAGGCATCACAGTCCATTGATAGTGGTGATCTGGAATGCAAAAAGCCGTCTTGTATCTTTCTTCTGGATGAATGCCTAATTGCCAAAATCCTGCTTTGAGATCAAACTTTGAAAACACTTTTGCATTTGAAAGATGCTGAAAAAGGGCACTCTTGTTTGGCAAAGGAAATTTGTCATCTGCAAGAAAGTGATTGAGATCCTGGTAATTAATTACCAATCTGAGTTTACCACGAACTTGCTCAGCATGCTTATTGACATAAAAGGCTTCACATGCCCAAGGAGAAGTTGTAGGTTCAATGAGGCCTTCAGATAGGAGAGTGGATAGTTCTTGGGTGGCCAAAGCTAAGTGTTCTGGATTCATTCCTCTGTGGTTGGCTCTGGTGGGGTTGACATCTTCATTTTTCTTGAATGGGAGGTATATGAAGAATTTTGGATTTTTCCACAAGGGGTTTGGATTTTTAAGTAGAAATTCGGAATGGCTGTTTGCACAACAGTCTTTGATAATCTAGAATTTTAGAGAATCAAAGGGGTCAACTGTGAATAAATGGGGTACTTGGGTCCAAGTGAGAAGGTGTTGCTTATGCATGAGTCCCTTTGAAGACCATCTGAGACTTGGTATCTGGTGAAGAAGATCAAATCCTATGAGAAGGTCTCTGCCTGTAAGGGGGGATCCAAGAACTTGGTGTTTGATGGTCAGGGTTGGAAAGATTCTGATGAGGATAGGCTTACTTTTTAAGGTTATGAGAAATGTTTCTCCATTTACTGCTCTAAACATTTGGTGATGGGGTAGCCAACATTCTTCAGGCAGAATTTTGGGATGAAGGATTGTTGCTACTGCTCCTGTGTCAAATAAAGCTATCACCGGAATAGGTCTAGAGTAGGTATCAAGGAGAAGGTGTACTTGAGCTATGGGTATTGGGTTAGTCAAGGGAGCTATAATTGGCTGGGATGTGAAAATGGCTTGGATTTCTTGTTCTGAATCATATTCACTGTCTGGCTCTGAGTCTTCTTCTGAAGTGGAATAGGCTAGAACTGCCAAGGCCTGAGGGGAGTAATCATCATCCAATGAAAAGAGTGACTCTACATCAGAGAAAGGAATATCTTCTGCATGGATCTGAGCTTGTTCAAGAAGCTTTGCTGCTTTTTCCTTTTTCGGGCAATTTTTTGCAAAATGTCCTGGTTTTCTGCATACAAAGCAGACTTTTGAGGTCTTTCCTTTAAACTGCTTCCTTCTGAGAAACTTCCATTTCTTCTTCCCAAAAGAGTTTTTCTTTTTTCCTACATAATATCTCTTCTTTCCAAAATATTTCTTGAAATGATTTCTCTTTTTCTGTGGACAAGCACAATTTTTCTCATAGCACTTGATTTGCAAGTATTTCCTTCTGCAATTGTCTTTTAGCTTGCTATGGACTTTGTCAATTTCGGAAAGGAATTTTCTTTGGTTGCAGAGCTTTTCTAAGGCAATCAGCACATGCTGGTAGATTTCTCCCAAGGAGGATTGTTGCAACGTTATTTTTTGAAGATTCATCATACGGAGAGTTTCATCTCCTAATGGTTCTGGAAGGGAGTTGAGAAAAGTATGCTTGACATTAACATCATCCATACCATTAAAAGAGTAGTATCTCCTTGACATTCTGTCAAAATGTTTCTCCAAATCTTTCCTTTCAAATGAGCAACATTTCATCAAGAGGAATTCTTCTCGAGCTACTTCTGTATAATGAGTCACTGAGCCCAGAAATTCGTTATGAACAATGGTGAAAAAATCTTCCAACGTTTTGCATTGGGCTGCCTGCCTTTGTCTATATTCTCCAAGATTGATCCACCATTCTCTTAATCTTCCCGTAATCCTTGCTACGAATTTACCAATGGTCTGGGCAATAGTAGCATTTGGAGCTTGAAGCTCAACAATACACCAAGAATACATGCTGAAGATCTCATCATGCCATTTGGACGGAGGAGTATTATCCAAAGTGAACAAGTGTTTTGAATCTATAGTCGGAGAGTAGGCCAACCTTGTTTGATATTCTGGAATAAAAGGAGGTGGAGGAAAAATCGGTGGAGGGGATGGAGGTTTCTTAGGACGAAGAACATCATCTTCTTCCTCTTTTGGTTCCTCTTCCATCATGAACACCTTTTCCAGGCCAAGGTCAGATAGGTCTAGGTCAGCATCTTCAATTATTGGAAGCACCAAAGGTTCTCTTGAATCATTAAGAGTAAGAGTTCTCAGGAATGAAGAAATTGGATTTGGGGGATCAGGGTCTACAGCCAACATATTCATATCTGGAGGTCTAGAAGAAGCACCAACAATTGGATCTGGAGATTGGTTTATCTGTTCTTTATCTGTTTTCCTAGAAAGATTATTTTGAGGGCTGGATTGTTGGTCTAGTTGAAATGGTGCGGTATTTGTGATGCTTGGGAAGATTCCACTTGTTCTAAAAGGATTAGGATATGTCATGGCTAAAGGTTGTGGATTTTGAAAAGGGGAGGCTGGTAAAAATGATGAGGTCAGGGGCAAAGCTAGGTCTTTATATAATAATTGCCGAGGTTGGTAGGATGTATGGACCTGCATTGGGAGAGCTTGGGTGGCTTCTTTCTGTGAGTTCTCCATAGATTGGAGTTGTGCCAGCAACTGTTTTTTCTCTTTTTCCTTTTGTCCAATGAGTGGAAAGGAAACAGACAAGTCTTTCACTGTGGAGGCTATGACTGCCAATTCTTGTTCTACTTCCTTGATTTTCTTCTTCAAATCTTCAATAAGAGAATTAGAGGATGAGAAGGTATGAGTAACTGCTTCAGCCATCCTTTGCTGATTATCTAGAATTCTTGAAAGAACCTTGTTTTGTGCTACAGCATTCTCCGCCTGCCAGTTCAAAACTGCTTCTGCTGAAGAGACCTGTTTTTTGGTGCCATCTGGATTAGTTCCAACAGGATTTTTAATCTTCCAGACATGTTTGGTATTGGCTTGGGGGTGGTCAAAACTTTCTAGTGGAGGAAAGTTCTGGGAGTAGGAAGGTGAAGCTTGGTCAAACATATAACAAGGAGACAGTTCTTGGTTTTGGGAAAGGACGGTAGGGGGAGATTGGTATTTTGGGTTTTGGGAAAGGACTTTTTGGTAATATGGGATTAATGGAGATTTCTGGTCCTGATCATGATTTTGTTTACTTGGAGAGGGAAAGAGAGATTTTTGTCTTCTGGTTCTGGGATAAAGAACATAGTAGTCAAATTTTCCCGAGGGTTCTCCTAGAAGGTCAACTTCTGGGTCTCCTGCTTCATACCTTTCTTTAAGCTTTTGCTGAGAAGATTTTTTCCTTCTCCTGGGATAATCTTCTTCAAAAATTTCTTCTTCTTGACAATCAGCACAATCACAAATATCCCACCATATGTGTCCAGTGGGTGATTTCCCTTCATAGCAAGGCTTTCCATCTTCCCGAAATGCTTTGATCTGGAGACCATCTTCTTTAACATAAGACACTGGTTGAAGCATAGCAATTTGGGTTGGGAAGACCGTTACATCCTTCTTTTCTGATTGTTCTGTTAGAAATTTCGTCTCTACTTCACCATTTGCTTTTCTTATGAAGAGAGGGTCTTTTGACTGGATCGGTTTGGTTGCCTGATGAAGCATCTCATATTTTGTAATCCACGATTCTGGGAAAAGAGAAGCCATCTGATCTTTGGTAAGTTGTCTTGGGACAAACGTGCACATGGGTGTCATTCCTGGATCAACCTGGATCAACAATGCATCATTAGATTGGGCTATATCCGGAACCGCCATATCAAAAGCATGATTCTGCAGCCGATAGGCCAACTGATAGTGAAGTGTGGCAGCAAACGTATCCTGCACTTGAGAGGCTCCTGTAATTTGGACTTGAACTTTAAGAGCATCACAAAGATGGGGGTCTTTTAAAGACATATTGAAGTTTGGAAAGAGAGTAACAAAGATTGTTCCCGCATTTAGAGTGGTTTGAACCGTTCCTATGACAGCATTTTGATATTCCAAAAATCTGGAATCAAGAAGTGAGATTCTTGAGACTACAGGGAGTCCCTTTCTTCCATGGAAAGTCAAAGCCAATCTTACTGCGCCAAAATGAAGGTGTGTATAACCTTGTTTTTGCCATGGGATCACAAATTCTCTGGGGAGAGCAAGGGTGATGAAATTTTCTGTTTCTCTTGCTGGAATATTATACTGGTCAAACTTAGAGGCTTGAACATACTCTTTTACAGTAGAAGACTGAGTGGGACCTAACAATTTTTTTATGGATTTTTTGAAAGAGACTTGGGGTTTATCAAACACAGTATAAGGATTTACAATAGGAAAATCAGTAATTGGTATTTTACTATCTTCAGGTACATGGGAAATTTCATACAAGTAATCTAGCCTATTTGCAGTGGATTTTCGTAGAGAAAGATCAAAAACAGATTTAGTGGTATCAGTTACTTCTAAGGATGAACTTGCCATGATAGTTTCTAATAGAAAGAACTATTTACCAAAGACCTATCAGGACTTAAAACACCAACTTCAGGCTTAGACGTCCACAAGGAAATTTATGGTAAATAAAATTCTTTAAGGACTTTTGAGAACAAACTCCTTAGTGTTCTACTTGATTATCAAATCCAGTGTTCTGATGTGGTTAATACAGAGGTTCCACAGAATGTGACAACTGCACACCACAGAGCATACTAATCAGGACAATAATCAAAGTATACTAATCAAAGGAGTGGAAACTGATCACAGGGCTCTGATACCAACTGCTACTCTAGAAGAGAGGAGAGGAGAGGGTGTAAGAAGATTATGGAGACAGGAAAATTATGGAAGTTGAGTAATGATATAAACTACTATGGAGATGTAAAAAAGAACATGAAAATATGGGATATTCTGGAATTTTTTTTTTTTTTTTTTTTAAGTGTTAGAGGTAACTAGTCCCGTCCATCAATTTCTTCAAAAAGAGCCGCTGCCCAATATTCATCACTTGCATCTGTTTGCAATACTCGATCCCACTCAGTCTTCTACTGTAAAAGAGTATGTTCAAGCCTCTAAGTTTGACCAGTATAATATTCCAGCAAGAGAAACAGAAAATTTTGCCCCTTAACCACATTTGTCTGGTCTGGATGTACTTGCCGACCACCAGGATTATGCGACATCCACCCTCGCCAGATAGAGGCGGGTTTGTTTTGTTCCTCTGTATACCGTAATATTTCTTCCTGCCACGGTATTAATGCTTTCTCTCTCTACTCTCAGAGCATGCACCCAACGGTTCCCCCTTAAATTTGCCTCTTTCGGGTGGTCTATCATCCCAGCAGGACGTACCTCCCAAAAGAGGCTTGGGCAAGAGCCACAAATAGATCTTTTCCCCTCTCTCCACCACCAAACCATACCCCCTTTACCTCTTACCTCTGGCCCATGGCCCCACCATGTCCTATATTGGCTGGGTATAGGCTAGTGGTGCTTGGGCTTTGCGCGTGCTTCCCTTTCAAATTTGTCCAAGAGTCTGCCTGCTGCTTATGCATCTGCCGTGACTAGGAGACTCTCCGTCTGTGTTTGCTGGCCTTTCATGTGGGCTTTCACTTGGTTTCTCGCTCCATTCAGGAGCTGGGCCTCGTATGATAATGGGCTTTACATTTCTTTGGCCCACTTTTGATTTTCTTTACTGCCTGCCACGTTGAATTGTTATTCCTGTCATAATAACTTAATCCTGCTGGACTTCCTTTTGGGCCAGCCATTTATCCCTTTTCTCAGTGGCCTGTTATGGGCACTATTTTTGCTTTTACTTATGAGCTCCTATGTCCCTTTGAGCTTTCTCCTTTGGACATCCATGGCCCGATTGCTTTCTTTGGGCTTCCTCGGTCCGTTTGCTAATTCCACACTCCCATGGGCTTTTTACTAACTTCATTGGGGTTCCCTAGCCCAATAACCTTGTCCTTATCTTTTGGAATTCATGGGCCTGCCATAAACCCCTTACTCTCTTAGTTTACAATTGCCTTGGACCTGCGGCGGCCCTTTCTCACTTTTCTACCTCATACTTTGCCCATGGGATGCTATTTCTTTCTTTCTTGACTTCCTTGAGCCCACTTGCCTCTTCAAGACTCATTTATTTATTTGTTGGCCCTGTGATTCATTATTCCTACCGCTTGGGCCTAATGGGTTTTTTGCTATTTATCTTGTCAATTCTTTGTGGCCCTTATTATTGGGCTTTGCTGTCTGCCTGGGCTTCCACAAATAGCCCTCAACATTTAGCCCCCTGAACATATGAAACGTTCCTGCGATTCATATGTGAATGAAAAGGTGTTTCTGCCCTTCTCTCATCTTTTTTCCTTCTTCTCTTTTTTCGTGGGTCATTTTTAAGCCGTGGACCCTTTCTTATTCATACATATATTCTCCTTCCTGCCGTGAACAGGGCTGTCTCTTTAAATTTCCCAGTTTGGCAGTTATTTTCAAAACAGAGCCGTGGCTTCATTAATTCCATTCCCTTCTGATGGCTGACCCGTCACCTTTCGTGCTGATATTAATGACTTGGGTATTTAAGGAGGAATCCTTCTGCACTTTACTCTCCGTCTCTTACTCTCCCGCCACAAAGGGAAGGCGGTTGCTTCCGATTCTCCTGCCGTCCCCGAGGAAATGGAACGTTTTGATTCGGAGCGATTCGCTGAGGAGGAGGCGGAGCGCGACCCTGACAGCGAATGCACTCCTTTAATCGACCCTTGGTATGAAATCAACCCTCACTTCCCAAAAATCCCTGGTGACTATGTACCACCACCGCTGGGTCGTGTATTGATTACCCTTGTCTGGCGAGACCCCGACGTTTCTTGGGCTCCTTTGGCATCTTCAATCCCCGATCTATCCATTCACCAGGGTGTTTCACTTCCTGTGCCCCTTCATTTTGAGTTTGGGTGTGGCACATCCTCGGGTTGGAAAGAATGGGTTGACAGCGAGCTTTCTGACACGGGTTTCATGGGTTTGTTGCAGTGAGCCGGTGTTTTGAAGGCTATAGTCTCATTTCGCTGCTTGTCGAATTTTCGGGACCTCTATAACCTCCGTTACTTGGTCCAGCGATGGTGCACTACCACCCACACCTTCTTTTTCTCATGCGGCGAACTCACCATGACTTTCGAAGATGTGGCTAACCAATTGATTTTGCCCATTCTCGGCGATACCGATCCTGTTGCCTTAGAGCTTTCGCCTGAGGAAAAGGCCATTGAGGTTGAACTGAGGAAAAGGATGACCGGAAATGCCAAGTTGTCCTACTGGGTGAGTTCTTCCTCTAAGTTTTCTGCTGCTGCCCGCCGTGCGGCTTTTATTGCATTTTGGCTTTGCAAGTTTGTTTTTGGGTCCCACCCCCACTATGCCATAAAACCTTTGTACTTTCGTTTGGCTATCAAAATATCTACGGGGGTGAGCCTGCCATTGGCTCCTATGTTCCTGGGGCACTTGTATGTTCAATTAAATATCCTCCGTAATGATGAAAGTCAGGCTGGGTCCTGCCACATTGTCACTTCTTCCGTTCATTGCACTATACTTTAGCAGTGGTTGTTCGAGCGTTGTGCTCAATACTTGACAAAATGTAGACCTGCTCGGTTTGCCAGAGAGAAGTACCAGAGTTGTTCGAGATTGATCACCGATTTTTGTGGCAGGTTTGAATCTGATTTCCTGCTTGCTTTTCGTTGGTCTGGTTTGAAGCCGATTGGCTATTCTGTGGTTGAATCTTTTGATGAAATTTGGGTGCTGATTATACTTGTGCGGGCTCTGTCATGGGTTCGTTTGTTGATATCGTTGGGACTACTACCCTATTGGTCAGCTTTGATGAAACTGGGATTACCTATCTTGCCGCTACCAATGCCAGATGGCTGCCTTACCTAGCCGATGAAGGCATTAGATTTGTTCACTACCCTGCCAACCGGGTGAGAAGGCAGTTTGGACTGGATTAAGACATCCCCGATGACATTTCTTCCCTCATGGGAGCTCCTACTTCAGTCCGTCCTTTCCTGCGGCACACTGCCTTTGACTTTTGGAAGAAGCGTTTCAGCGCCGTTACAGTCCCTGGTTCGCTAAGGGAGGGTGTTTGCACTTTTCCCATGCACGGTTACTGGCATGCAGTGATGGATTCATTTGTGGCTGAGTTAGCGGGGAGTTGTGGCTTCTCCCTTATTCCTCCTGAAGGGTTAGGTATGGTTATCTCGGTTAACCCTCACCTGCTGCTTCCCTCTAAATCCGTTTTGGTGTATGCTAGAAAACAGAGCCAGTCAGCCATTTTCGAATGGGACGCAGAGAAGAAAGGATGGTTTTGGCACGCTAGCGACTATCCCCCTGGTTGGGAGAAAAAAGTTAAGGTAATCAATCTCTCTGTACCGAGCAAGAAAGCGCCTGCCAAATCCAAGTCTGCCGGCAAAACCAAGCCTGCCACACCACTGCCTCCTGCAGGTGCTCCGTTGGCTAACAGGACTCGTGGTAGCAAAATGAAAACTACTCCTCACCCCATATCTGCCACTGAACGGAGGGTAAGTTATTTCTCCCTTTTTTCCTTTTTCGATAAAATTTCTTAATTTTCTCGCGGCTAACTCGCCAATTTCTTCTGCCTCTTTCCTTCTAGTCTAAGCATAAGGAAGACTCATCAGCTACCCACCCCATTTTGCTCGATGAACCTGAATTTGAGGTGAGTCCCTTTTCTCCACTTCTTTCTTCTTTCTTTTTCGCACGCATCCGCCACGGGTCTTTTGCTTTTTTTTTTTTTTTTTTTTTTTTTTTTTACTTAACACAAAATTTTCTTTTTAGGAGGAGCCTGAGCCTTTGTCCATATATCGCCCCACCACCGAGGAGATTTCCGCCTCCATGGGTGTGCCTATGGAAGGCTTTTTTGATGGGGTCGAGGCGGTATTAGCGACGCTTGTTCCTCCTACTACACACAAGACTCCTGCCAAAACTCCCACCCCTTCTGCCGAGCCGGTACCTAGAGATGGTACTCATGTCGAAGGGGTTGGTGAGACTACACCCTTGCCTGCTGAGAGACCCACTTCTTCAGAGGGAGCCATTCCTCCTGCCGTTGTTCAAGCCAAAACTACTTCTCCCGTTCTGCCGTTAGTGATTTTGACCAGTGACCCTTTTGCAGCTATTTCCTAGGCTGCAAAGGGTGGTGCTTCACTTGTTGTTACTCCTTCCTCCATTCCCGGCTTTGCTACCCATGGTCCTGATCTGGACCTATCTTCAGAGGGACCTGATGACATTTTTGAGGATACTGATGATGCACCTGTGCTGAAAAAGAGAATTTCTGACTCTGATGAAGAGGGGAGTGCTTCGCCTGATCCTGACTTCACGGGTATGTATCTTCCTTTCCCCTTATCTTCTTTCTGCATTTGCATACTTATCTCCCCACTTGTAGAAACTTTTGAGGGGCCAGAAATTGCAGCAGGCGTGGGAATGACTGCTCTTGCCGCACCCGTAGCGCCTATTCCTGCCGCACCTTCAGTACCTATTTTAGCCGTACCTACTACCCCTGTTTCTTCTGTGCCTGCAGTACTTGTTTCTGCTACACCCGTAGCCCCCATTTCTGGTAATTTTGGCAATCTTTCTTTCTCTTCCTATTTCATCTTTCTTTTTTTTTTTTTCTTTTTTTTTTTTTTTTTTTGTGCAAGTTTTTTCTTCTCGTGCCATTTTTTTTTTCATTTTTCCTTGCGTCCCCCTCCCTTTTTTTTTTTTTTTTTTTATTGTAGGCCTACTCCCTACTATCCCTTAGTTTGAGGCGGGTAGTAGTTCTGCCGCCGTCCTGGATGATGCTACATCTTTCTTTGTCTGCTTTGACTAGCCAAGAGGTTAACGACCTTGGTCTGGCAGACTTCTGGGCTTCCGGTCCTCTCTACGTAGACTTTTATGGTTTCTAAGTCCCTGAGGACTGCATCTCACACTTGGTGATGCTCTACAGTCGTCACGGCAATTTTATGCGGGAGTTTTGCCTTGGTCGCTCTTCTAGGGAGCATTTCTTGCAGATGCTGGGATGCGTGCTAAATGACATCGAGCATAACTTCATCGACTCTGTTTCTGCCGGGAAGATCCTGCAGTGGAGGGCTGTGATACAGGAGCTCATCAGTGTGGGTTTCGCTTTGGAATTTATTCTTGAGCATCTACGTGAGATTGCCCGGGCCTTTTTTATGAGGAGAGTCCAGCCAGCCGTTGAGGCCATAGACGCCCGTATTGAGCTTTTGAAGAAAGAGGTGGCTGATTTGGAGGGTCGCCGTGAGTGTCTTCTTTCCGGCGTTGGTGGACCCAGTCGCTTTGTGGATCAGAGTCTCATTTCTGGACTTCACTGATGATAGCACCGTTTCCTTTCCTTTTCTTTGTTTCTCTGTTTTTGTTATGTCATACAGAACCCTTTTATGTTTCCTGTCGTAGTTACTTGGCTTGTGTTTGCCACAGTTTGGGTTTGTAATAATGCTACACTTTGCTATTTTTTCTTTACTACTGCTATGATATGATGCTAATACTTCGTACTTTTTCATTGCATACTCATGAAAGCACGTTACAATTTTTCTTGTGACATAATCACTTGGAGGAATAAAAGAAAAGGTTCAGTAAAGGAAACATAAACAAACAACTAAGGAAAGGGGGTCAACCACATAACTTTCTTCTCTAAGCAAAATAACGCTTCAACCATTTTCCATTGATGGGGTCCATCAAGTCCCTGCCATCCATTTGAGTTAGACGATAAAACCCACTTTGATGCGCTTCTCTTATCACAAGGGGTCTCTCCCATTTTGGTGCAAACTTGGATGGTCCTGCCAGACCTCGCCTGACGTAGTCCACTTTTAACACTAGTTGTCCTTCTGCAAACACTCTTTCCTTGGTCATCCTGCCGTAGGCTTTAGTCATCTTTTGCCTATATCTTCGGCTGCGTTCCTGGGCTTCTTCCCTTTTTTCATCAAGTTCTTCTAGGTCCTCAAACCTTTCTGCCGTGAAGACTTCTCCCTCTTTTTCTTTTTCTTGCATCTGCATAACCCTTAGGGACGGTGTCATTATTTCTGCCGGACTCACTACTTCGGTTCCGTAGACTAAGGAAAAGGGTGAAAAGCCTGTGGCTGACTTTGGTGATTTTCTGTATGCCCAGAGAGCATCTGGTAGGTGCATTGCCCATCCTCCCGCATACTTTTGGCTCATCTTGCTGATGATCTTTATAAGAACTTTGTTTGTTGCCTCTGCCTGCTCGTTCCCTTGAGGGTAATAGGGTGATGACCTGTGGTGCTTAACTTGGTAGAATTCTAGCATTCTCCTTACATCACTGTTGACAAACGGTGTGCCATTGTCACTGATGATCTTGTGGGGCACCCCAAACCTCACAATTATATTTTCTTTGATGAAGTTTGCCACTGCTCCCCTTGTGGCCTTGCAGAGTGGTACTGCTTCCACCTACTTAGTAAAATATTTTGTAGCTACCAATATCCATATGTACCCACGTGATAGTGGGTTGACTGGCCCTACCAAATCTAGCCCCCAAGTGTGGAAGGGCCATGGGGTGACCATGCTGTGCAATCCTTGTGGATGGGTATGGATTAAGTTGGCTTGTACCTGACAACTGTGACACTTCTTTACAAATTTTGCCGCATCTTTCTTCATGGTTGGCCAGTAGTAGCCCATCTGCAGCAGGCACCTATAAAACTTTTTCTTCCCCTGATGTTCACCACATTCCCCAGAATGTACTTCTTTTATCATTTCTTTAGCCTCTTCAGGACCCCCTCTTCAGGACCCAAACACCTCAGAGGGTCTCCATCATATCCTTTTTTGAAAAGGACCATGTTATGCAAGAAGTAACGTGTTGCCAACCTCTTAAGCTTGTACCTTTCACTGTGCCTTTGTGGCAGGACGCCTTCTGCTAGGTACTGCATGAAAGGGCTTCTCCAATCCTCGCTGATGAACACAGCATAACTCTCCTCCCTGTGTGCCATAAGCTGGCAGGTCCCACAATGGGTTTGGATTTGATCTACATCTTTACCCATGCTTGGCCAATAGAAGCCTGCTCTCTGGAGTCTGCGGTAAAGGCTAACTTCCTCGCAGGACCCGCAAGTCTTGTCGTGTATTTCCTTCAATTTTCTATGGGCTTCCTCTTGGCCCACACATCTGGATAAAATCCCACCTGGCATCCTACGGTACAACTCTTCTTTTACCAAGGCATAGTCTTTTAATATCTTCCATTCTGCTGCGTCATCTCCCTTCACCAAGGTTTCCTTTATGGGGATTCGCTAATCCCCTTCACCCTGTTCCTCCCGGAACTTTTCCTTCAATACCTTAATGATGGATTCTTCCCTCTTGCTGACTTCTATGTTAGTGCTACTCCCTTTAAAGATTATTTGTGAACCCAATGCAGCTAACGCGTTTGCAAACCGATTTTCATTTCTCGGAGCATGTTCTATCTCAAAGGTTGAGAATTTCTCTTCCATTCTCTGGGCCATTACTCTGTACGGAGCTAGACTGGGCTCTTTTAAGGAAAAACTTCCTTTGGCCTGGCAGACGACCAAGTTCGAATCTCCCAGTACTTTCAAATGTCTAACTCCCATTTCGAGCGCTGTGGCAAGCCCAGTTAGATAGGCCTCGTACTCCGCCTTGTTGTTTGAACAGGGAAATTCCAACTTAAATGACAGTGCCACTGCCTTGTCTTCTTCATGATACAAAACTACTCCCACCCCTCCGGAATGGGTAGTAGAAGACCCATCAAATTTCATTACCCACTGTTCCCTGACTTCCTCTACCATAGCTACTTCCCCTAGAACTTCATCATCTAGCGAGAATTCTTCCTCTCCTGGAAATTGCGCCAATAAATTTGCTATAGCCTGACTTTTCACTGCCTTAGGTGTCCCCATTCTCAAGTGGTATTGTGATAATTGTAGCAACCACTGGGATATCCTGCCGGAGAGAATCGGTTGTTGTAAAAGAGCTTTAATGACATGTGACTTAGTCATCAGCCACACTTCGTATGCCAAGAAATAGTGACGCAACCTCTGCGAAGTGTATACAATGGCTAGGCACGCTCTCTTTGCCCTTGGGTAACGAGTTTCTGCATCTTTTAAGGCGTGGCTGATATAGTATATTGGCTGCTCGGTACCACCTCCGTCTTCCTGAGCGATTAGTGCGCCAATGGCGTAAGAGTTGGTGGCCAGATAGAGTAGCAGTGGTTTTTTTATGAATAGGGGCTTGCATCGTGGGGAGGTTCATCATTATCTGCTGCAGCCTCTTGAAGGCCGTTTGCTGCGCTTCCCCCCATTCAAAACTTTGCCCCTTCTTAAGCAACTTGGTGAAAGCAGAGGGGATTGATGCCAACCCAGGGATGAATCTCTGGATATATGAGACTTTTCCTAAGAAGCTCTTCAGTTCTTTTACTGTGGCAGGAGGTCTCATAGTTGCTATGGCCGTGGCTTTGGCCAGATTCATGTCTATGCCTCTGCTCTGAATCAGGAAACCCAAAAATTTCCCAGAAGATACCCCGAATGCGCACTTGAGGGGATTCATTCTTAACTTAAAAGCTTAGCATCTTTCAAATACTCTTTTTAACACCCGAAAGTGTTCTTCCTTTCTCCTTGACTTAACCACTATGTCATCCACATAGTCTTCTAGCTCCTAGTGCATCATGTCATGAAATATGGCCGTCATTGCTCGTTGATAAGTTGCACCCGCATTTTTTTAACCCGAAGGGCATCACAGTATAGTAGAAATTGCCCATGGGTGTTCTGAAGGCAGTTTTCTCTGCATCCTTTGGCGCCATCTTAATCTGATTGTACCCACTGAAACCATCCATGAATGAGGACATGACATTTCCTGCCGCAGAATCTATCAATAAATCCATGTTTGGCAGTGAGAATTTGTCTTTTGGACAAGCTTTGTTGAGATTCCTGAAATCTACACAGCATCTTATCTGCCCGTTCTTCTTCTTTACTGGTACTATGTTGGATAGCCAGCCGGGATGCTGGATAGGCTTGATGAATCCTGCGGCTAGCAACTTCTGTACTTCTTTGACTATTTGCCCTTCTATTTCTGTGTGAAATATCCTGGCAGGCTGGGCCACCGGCTTGGCCTCTGGGTCCACATTCAACGTATGCGCAACAAGCCTGAGATCGAGTCCTGGCTTTTCATTGTAACCCCAAGCAAAGACGTCTTTGAATTCTTTCAACAGTAGTATGAGTTTTGACTTCTCCTTTTCTGTCAGGCTTGCACTAATTGAGATGGGCCTTGGTTCTTACGAGTCAGACCCTAAGTCAACCTCTTCCAATTCTTCTTCTGCCATGACTTGGATGTCCGTTTCTGCCGTAATCGCCTTATCCTTTTCTTCTTCTTTTCCCAAACTTCCTTCAGCAACGCAACACGCCAAACTCTTGTATTGCCCTTTTTGGGTGGGACCCACTTGCATCTCACCCATGGGCCCCACACACCTTCATAATTTATAGACAATCTTGCCATCAAGACCTCAAACCCTGATGCACTGAGGTACTTCGTCTGGCTCAACGACAGGTGCTTCTTTCCTTTTCTTCTTTCGCGCCAGTAGCTCTCTTAAATCAAGTTCTGGGTCATCTTGAACATCTTCCCACCTAGGCACAAAGGTGCCTCGTGGCTTTGCAACCACATTTTCTCTAGATGGAACCCATTGATCATAAAACATGGTTTCCACCAACTGGGCTTCTGCCTGCTCGAACTGCGAGGGGTTCGCAGGTACGCGTATCATCCTACCATTCAATCTTCCCTTCACACATTGGTGGTAGGTGGACGGGACTAGTTAGTGTTTGTGTAACCAAAGTCTTCCCAAAAGCACATGGTAGGATACTTCTGTTCTGACCACATGGAAACGAGCTAAAGAGGCTATAGGACCTACTTTCAACCATAACTAAATGTGGCCCGCGGTGTACTCTCCTCTTCCACCAAATTCCGTTACTTCCATCAGGCACCCTTGGATCTTTTTCTCTGAAATTCCTGCGGCTTGCAGGGTGCTCAATGGAATGAGGTTTACGGAAGCACCTGTATCCACCAGGGCCCTCTTGATGGGGATTTGATTTATAGATGCTGCTAAATAGAGGGGCCTCCTATGATCTGGGTACCCCACTTCCATATTTTCACTGCTAAATGTGATTTCTGTTGATTCCTGCAAGCGGGCCCTGTCTTCTGACATCTCTGCTGACAGGCATTCCACCCCTGCTCTGGAGGCGATGCTTACCAAAGCCTCCATGGCTATTTTTCTTTCTTTTGCTGTAAGTCCCAACTGGTCGAATAGATTTTTGAACTTGGCACTCTGCTGAAGAGTGGTAATCACCGTGGCAGGCAGGGCCAAGTTTTCTTCCTCGTCTTCTCCCGGGTCTGCACATATCACTACTGATGTTACACCCTTTTTCTTGTGGTTTGGGAGTGGGTTTCTTTGGACTTCCTGCTAGGTCAGCTCTAATGTGCCTTCTTTGATCCTACGGTGCACCAGCCTACGGAGCGCCCAGCATTCTGCGGTGGGGTGTTGTACATAGTTGTGCAAGCGGTAGAAGCGAGGATCCCTCCTTTCTTCCTTCGTAGGCTCTCTAGAAACCTGGTTGGGTTTAAAGATCCCATCCGCTATCTATTTGTCAAGTAGTACATCCAGCTCCTTAGGAGTGCATGGTAGGGGTGGGGGTGTATCATACTCCCTCCCCTCTGTTTTCCTTCTCTGGTTTCCAGTGGACACCGCCATAGCTTGCGGTGCATTCCTCTTGTCTGAACTGGGTTTCACGGACTGAGCCATCTTTCTAGCTTTCTGCAATAGCTGTGCAAACTGGGAAATCTCCAGATTCTCCAGGACAGCTCTGAACTCCTGAATCATATTGGTTATGCACATTTCTACCAACGTCCTCTCCTTACAGTGATCATAGCAATCAAGTGCTATGTCCCTGAACCGTTTGATGTACTCCATCAGATCCTCTCCATTCCTTTGCTTTGTCGCCTGCAGAGTTGCAAGTGTCACCGTTTCTTCCCCGTGAAAGTATTCAGTGCAAAATACGTCCACCATGTCATCCCAGGTTGGGATTGATCCTGGTTTTAAACCGATGTACCAGGTGTATGCCCGGTCGCATAGTAACTTTGAAAACTCCCGTAGACATAAGTCTTCGTCTGCTGCGTAAGGGCCAAGGGTGTCAATAAATTTGTTCACATGCTCTGCCGCACTTCCCTTCTTGCCATCGTACTGGGCAAAGGCCCTTGGTTCATACCTCTCGGGGTACGGCTTGCTGAGTACTTTTAGAGGATAGGGAGGTCTCCTTGCGTAAAACCTCTCCTTTGGTGTTCGGGCTTTCTCTTGCTCCAAGAGAGCCGCTACCTTAGCCATGGTGATGAAACACTGTCCTGCGTTCTGAGGGACACTTCTTGCCAGTGTTTCTTCTCTGTCTGCCACATAATCCGGGTCATGCTGGCTGCCTTTCTCTTTTGTTGTCTGCCTTCAGTTGACGGATCTCTTCCATCATTTGTTGCTGCGAGTGCTGCAATGATTGCAATACTTCGACAAAAGTGTTGACATTGTCCACGAGGACTCTTATTTGAGGCTGAGGATCAGCCTCCGTTCTGTTGGCACCTTCCGTTTGGTTAAGTTTCTCTTGGTGAGGCGTCGTCGGCCTGGATTCTGCTTGTGAGGGTACGACACTCATATTTCGAGTCGTCCTGGACTTGGGTGGCATTGTTTGCGAGGGGCTCTGTTTTCTTTTCCTTTGCCCCTGTCTGCTTCCCAACTCCCCAGTGAAGTCGCCAATTTAATGTAGGGGCCTTTTTTGTATGATATGGTATATTGGGTTGCCTCCTGCGGTAATGGGCTGGGTTGCCTCCTGCAGTAATGGGCTTTAGTGTTTCTGAGTAAGGGAGCTGGGGCCGGTTCAATTGTAACTCAACTTGGGCCGTTTTGTGCACAAACTTATGCCTTATCTGCTAGGAGCAAATTTACGGCAAGCAGAACTATTGCAGACGAGTTACGGCAGACAGATATAATAATAACTAAAACAGAGTATTTTGACTTATTTAAATAAACGGCTATGTATTCCCTGCTAATAAAGCATGATTTCAGTCATAATGATATCAATCACAGAGAAAAAATGAAGAAAATAATACTAGCTAATTTAAATGGGCATAAATTAAGTTTTAAACTTAGTCTGCCACAGCAAAACCAAAGAGGAGAGAATGCCTCTTCTCAATGCAAATAACCTCCCAGGAAAAGGATCCTGTCGTGGGGATTAATGGTTTTGAGGGAGTCAGACCTGAATGGTTGTTGCCCAAAAGAAAGAGTCCTTGTTTGCGTTTTGGAAGAAGGTAAGATTTGGAGGGGGAGAGAGAGAAAACGATCTATGGGTGCATGCCCTATTGAACTAACTCTCCTTTTTCTTAGTTTTCCTTTCTTTTCTTTTATGTTTTCTTTCTTATCTTTTTTCTCTTCTTTTTGCTCTGTTTTTTCCTTTCACTTTGAAAATACACTCTGTTTTTTGATCCCCCCTACAGGGCAAGGCAAGAGCCTTTTTATAGAGCCTGCCGTGGCTAGTGTTTTACCGTTTTGCCCCTTAACCACATTTGTCTGGTCTAGATGTACTTGCCGACCACCAGGACTGTGTGACATCCACCATCGCCAGACAGAGGCGAGTTTGTTTTGTTCCTCTGTATACTGTAACATTTCTTCCTGCCACGGTATTAATACTTTCTCTTTCTACTCTCAAAGCATGCACCCAACGGTTCCCCCTTAAACTTGCCTCTTTTGGGTGGTCTATCATCCCAGTAGGACGTACCTCCCAAAAGAGGCTTGGGCAAGAGCCGCAAATAGATCTTTTCCCCTCTCCCCACCACCAAACCATACCCTCTTTACCTCTTACCTCTGGCCCATGGCCCCACCATGTCCTATATTGGCTGGGTACAGGTTGGTGGTGCCTGGGCCTTGCGCGTGCTTCCCTTTCAAATTTGTCCAAGACTCTGCCTGTTGCTTATGCGTCTGCCGCGACTAGGAGACTCTTCGTCTGCGTTTCCTGGCCTTTCATGTGGGCTTTCCCTTGGTTTTTCGCTCCATTCAGGAGCTGGGCCTCGTATGATAATGGGCTTTACATTTTTTTAGCCTACTTTTGATTTTCTTTACTGCCTGCCACGTTGAATTGTTATTCCTGCCGTAATAACTTAATCCTGCTGGATTTCCTTTTGAGCCAGCCGTTTATCCCTTTTCTTAGTGGCCTGTTATGGGCACTGTTTTTGCTTTTACTTATGGGCTCCTATGTCCTTTTGGGCCTTTTCCTTTGGACATCCATGGCCCGATTGCTTTCTTTGGGCTTCCTTGGCCCGTTTGCTAATTCCACACTCCCATGGGCTTTTTACTAACTTCATTGGGGTTTCCCAGCCCAATAACCTTGTCCTTATCTTTGGAATTCATGGGCCTGCCATAAACCCCTTACTCTCTTAGTTTACAATTGCCTTGGGCCTACGGCGGTCCTTTCTCACTTTTCTACCTCATACTCTGCCCATGGGATGCTATTTCTTTCTTTCCTGGCTTCCTTGAGCCCACTTGCCTCTTCAACACCCATTTATTTATTTGTTGGGCCTGTGATCCATTATTCCTGCCGCTTGGGCCTAATGGGTTTTTTGCTATTTATCTTGTCAATTCTTTGTGGCCCTCATTATTGGGCTTTGCTGTCTGCCTAGGCTTCCACAAATGGCCCTCAACACTCTCTAAATAGCTTTCTCCCTTTTTTGACTTAAGCATTGGAGTGTTTTTGGCAAACACCACATCGGTGTATGACACTTCTTTCCCAAGTTTTCTTACAATTTGGACTAGAGACATGACCCACCACGGGATCATCCATCTAGTGAGACGAGGTCCTCAACTTGGTGATTTTTCGCATTATCAGCGACCACTTGAAAAGAATTAGGTTTGTAATGATCACGATCCAAGTCTATTCGAGATCCTGGTATCTGGTTTAGTCTATTACTTGTCCAGTAATGATGTTATTCCTTGTCTACCAAGAATTGTATTCTTTGTTCATTAAGGAATATATATATTGAAGTCTTATAAATAGACAATACCACATAAAAATTTGTGGCTTTGGCCTACGGTCCTCACACGAGTGGAGGGGCTTTGAATTTGTTTGTCAAAAGCTCTCTTCACTTGGTGGTGCTGCAATTTGTATTTGGTTTGGGTAGCATGACTCTATCTTGGGATTTGAGGATGTAGACACCCTATTTTGTGCCTCTCATTTAACCTCACATGCATTACATTGCATATCATTTCCATCACATATCTCTAAGGCAAGACTATAATTTTGGCTGTTTGATCTCCAAAACTTTTCATGAAATAAATCTTGAGATCATAACGATCAAAATGATAGTTCATGAGCAGTAATCAAACCACCAGATCAAAAGATATCAAGAAAACAAATTTTAATAGTAGTGTAGACTTGCATGAATTAAGTCCTTACCACACGTGATTATGACCTCTTAATTCTAATTGGTCTAATTTTGGTCCAATTTAAATTAAATGATGTGTCATAATCCTATTGGCTGAGAATTTATAGTAAGGTTGCATGCACCCGATTTAATCCGGAGACAAAGCATCTATTGATTCCTTGCAAAATTGCTAAAAATTGATTATTTAATTAATTAATTGAACATATTTGGAATAGATTTGCTGAGCTTGAGGATCAAGAAAGTCAGAAAATAGATTTGAAAGAGAGGAATCAATCACAACTAAAACAAAAACAGACAGAACCATCTGGACCAAGTGCTGATTGACACTTGGACTAGATCACCCATAATCCCTTCCTTTTTCGATCCAGTTTTCTCCCCACTGAAGTTGACTTTGTCCCCTGCTTTCTTCACTCAAAAAACCCTATTTTGTAGAGTCTTACATTGCCTAGAGACTTAACCCTAATTTCCCCAATCCTAATAAAAATACTCCCCTTTACCAACAATTCAATGCACCCCAAAATCTTAGAGTTTCCTAGCAAAATGAGAATTCTTTCTCTCCCTCTTAAGTTGTTGCCTTTCTCGTAGTGCTGTGCATGTAGGTAAAGTTTCTAAACCTCATCTTTTTTTATTTTTTATTTTTTTATGCCCTAGTTTTCTAGATTCAAGCATGTTTAGTTTCTAGGTTTTTCACATGTTCTTGTTTGTTAGCATGTCAGATCTAGGGTGTTCATATCCTTGCATGAATTAAGGTTTTTCAATTTCAATGACATGTTTACATGCTCTTAGAATTAGGGTTTTTCAATTTCAATAACATGTTCACATGCTCTTAGAATATGGATTTGTCAATCTAAATAACATTTCCATATGCATTTAGATTAGGGTTTTTCAAACATCACCAACATATTCACCATGCTTATCAATGTTTGTTTCAATCTTTGCAATCATTTGTTCTTGGATGGTATAAACTGTTTGAATAATATGATATGATATTGGCCATCAAATTCTAAAGACTGGTTTCACTGGGCAAGTTAGGTGCCTAACACCTTCCTAATCTTGTAACGTAGCGTCTGAACTTAGATCAAGGGTTAATGGATTAGGCTTCTCCTTGTAATTTTCTCTTTCAAGACTGTAACTAGGAATCAAAGCGCTGTACTTTTGTTTTAGATTGTATCTAGGACCAAAACCATGTAATTTTCTAGTTATTATCAAAGAGGTATATCTTTTTCAATTCATCAATTAAACGATGTACTTTCAATTTGGTTTTCTTATTTTTCCAATTATATAAGTGACGAATCCATTGTAAAACCCTTGACCTATGAGGGAGAATAACAACAATAGGATCCTCTCCACTATCTCTTGAGAAGCAATATCATGACTCTACCCCATTTGAGTGGGACATAGCTAAAACTTATAATTTTTTGGGTATTGGCAAGAGGTGTGGTCTCTCACAGAGGGTTGCTTCTTGTTTGTGTATGATGCTGTAGCTTGGTATTTTGTGTAGCTTTCATTTTGTTTGATTGAGTTAGAGAGGTATCTCTTTGATGGTGTTCTGTAGCATAAAAAAGAAAAGACAAGAAAAAACTCTTTTTTTTGGTGCAACACTTAATCTATGTATTGGTGAGGAAAAGATTTATGGGTGTATTGGGGCTTTGGGCTATGCATCTAAGTAGGGGATTATGATCAATGATCAATCGAATCATTTAAGGATGTATTGGCTGAGAATTATTATTATTTTATTTTATTATTATTACAGATTAGATATCTTGCGAGACATGTAATTGACATAAGCCTTAGAGCACAAGCATTAGGGGGTGTTACACCCCCCCCTTCCCCCAATTGCTATTTCACCCCTAGAACCTTAAAATCATGCACATCTAAGTATGTAAACCCAAATTTTTTTCTAACCTACTACAGTAAGGTTGCATATATGCAACCTCATTGTTCACAGGTTGTATACTTAAATTCTATTATTTTATTAACTCTCACTTCTCTCTCTTCTCTGACTCTGATTCTGATTCTCCCTCTTCTCTTATATTCTTTTTCCCCCTTCTTGGTCTCTCCCTCTTCTTTCATCTCCATTTCTCTTCTCCACCTCTCCCTCTTCTCTCTTTATTTCTCTCTTCTCCGTTTCCCACTCTTCTCTCTCTATTTCTCTATTATTTTTTCCTCTTCTCAGTCTCTCCCTTTCTCTCTTCGATCGGTGATTACTGGGTCCAGTGGTGGCGTTTTGGTGGTGAAGTTGAATCGGTGGCCGGGTTTGGTGGTGGGTCGTTTAGGTGCTTGCTAGGTCTGTTTGGTGGTGGGTTTAGATGATTGATAGGTCTGTTTGGTGGTGTATTTTAGTGCTTGTTGGGTTTGTTTGATGTGGGTTTTGGTGATAATTGTTTTGGTGGCTGGGTTTCAGTGGTGGCTAGGTTCTGTTCGGGGTGATGGCTGGTGGTTTGGGTGTGATTTTATGGTTGATTTTGGGTGGTTGTGGGTTTAAAACTTGAATTGGTGGTTGACTCTATGGTGGGTTGAGATTTTGTGGGTTGCTACTGGGTTTTGGGTGGTGGCATGAAGGTTGTGGGCTATGGGTCACATGGTTTGTGGGTTTTGTGGGTCAGTTGATGCTGGTTATGGGTTTTGTGCTGGTGGTAGTTGCAATGGTGGTGTGGAATAGAGAAAGAGAGGTGGCTGGTTGTGGGCTATGGGGTTTGGTGGGTGTACGATGGTGGAGATCGGCTTGCCTGGTGTAGATTGGCCTGGAACGATAGTGGAGAGCGGAGATTGGCTTGCTTATGTGGTGGTTTGGTGGGTTTGGTACGATGATTGGTGGTTTTGTGGTAGTGTTTGGTATGGGTTTGTTGGGTTGTTTTTGGATTTGCTGTTGAATATGGTGGTTTGCTTAGTGAATAGTGGTGGTGGTTTGCTAAGTGAATAGTGACAGTTTTTGGTGGTAGCAAAGGAAAGAGAAAAGAGAGGAACACATTTTCTATTTAATATTATTTTATTGTGTAGTTATATTATTTTTAAAAGTTTTATGTAAAAATAAAAACTGGGATGTAGGGTGTATTGTAAAGTGAGTTGGTATAATACATAAAACAGATTTTTAGATGGTAAAATAAAACTTTTATACAATCCCCATTGCTAATGCTCTTGGGAGGTTGCCAAGATAAAGAGGCGTCAATGGTGAGTTTCTATGGATGAATTCAATGGTCAAGCCTTTGAGTTCAATTAAACTTACTATTTCAATTTTTTTTTTTCATTTATCTAATATTGTTTTCTTTTTATTGGTGCAAATCTAATATTGTTTTCAATGTCTTGATATATATTACCAAAATATTGGGGCTAAAAACTAGTGTGAAGTAAAATCTGACTTCATGGACTAGGGTTCAGACTTTAGAAATGCCTTAATCAAGAGTACTTTTAGTTGTATTGCAACTTAACAATGAAAGACATGAAACTAAAGTGATTTAATTCCTAAGAGACTAAGTGAATAAAGTTAGTTTAAGTGAATAAAGTTAGTTTTTGGTCACCATGGAAAATAGGTCTATACCAATAATGGTGGCTCTACATATACTTCAGGGTGACAAGCCAAAAAAAAAAATTATATTTGTAAAAAAAATTATATACACCCTGATTTGAGAATCTTAAGAATTTTGGTTCAAAAAAAAAAAAAAAAAATCTTGGCTTCCCCAAACATAATCCTTGACCCCTTAAAAAAAATCCAAATAATGAGAAGAAAAAAAAAAATAGAGAAATTCTATAGACAAAAAAATGTCTCAACATTTTCATAATACTCTTATTTTTAATTGTGGTGGGTCTTAGCCCAATATTTTATTATTTTATTTTGATCTTTGAGGGGTCAACTGTTGTGAAAATGTTGTGAAAATCTTGAAAAGATATTAATCTTTAATTAGACAAATAAGACTTTCCTTGTTAAAAAAGAATTAGATTCAAATATGGAATTTAAATCAAATTGAATTTACTATCATCTTTTATGAGAAATATTTTAGTCTGTAATGCATTTAAGACCATTATCTTTTAGAAAATATCTTTTTATTAATGTGTGATTACATTCCTTGATTAACATTTCAGTTTTATGACCAATGATGCAAAAAATATGCAGTTGAGCTCCTACTTGTAGTGGAAGGACGAAGCTGTGTGTGGGGTCGTCTCTGTTGGAAGAAAATTTGCAAAATGAACTGGGTGGAAGAGTAACATGCGGGTGCGGTGTTAGCTAAACTGCCTCCAATGCTTAGTTAGTAAGGGAGGATGATTTTAGAGAGAAAAAGAGTGGAGAGTGATTTCTGTTGGGAAATTTAGACTCCAGTTGATAGAATTAACAAGTTTTAAACCCAAGTTGTTAATTAGATGTTTTATGAATAAAACTTGTTAAAACAAACAAACATCAATATCATGTCAAAATCATGCAGCGGAAAAAAAATAAGACAAGATATGATGACCCAAGAAAACCAACGAAACAAACTAGTTTCACAGTAAAAAACCTGGGGGGAAACCTTCTCGAAAAGCAATTTACTATAGTAAAGAGAAGTTTCAGATCTAGTACAAAACCTTTGTCCCTAGACTCTACAATTCTCGTAGATGAACTCACAGTAGAAACCTTCTACCGCTTCAGAACCTCTGAACTCTTCAATATATGAATGCCACCCTTTGATGCACGGATCCCAATACATGACTAACTCCTTTGCACGAATCCTAGTACATGACTCACTCACCAACTTGAGGAAGAAGAATTTTGGCTACAAAGTTCTTTACTTCATCAACAATGAAGATCAAAAAGCACTTGGTTACAAAACCCTAAGGCACAAAGATGCAGTAGCTACTTTCAGAGAGAATAAGGCACTAGTCACCTTTTGCATATGTTCTCCCTTGTATTCTCTTATGTGACGGCCTCTAAAGCCTTATATATGTCTAGGGTTAGGAGCAAAGAAGTCTCAAAGACACATTCACGGATTCCAAGAAAACAGATCAAAATTTTTGTTTCTTTCTTAAACCTTGACAAATAGCAAGTGTCAAGCAGGTGTCGAGCTTTAAACTTCGATAGATACAGCTATCGAGGAGGTGTCGAGGGGACAGAAATTTGCTCGATCGGTCGACTAGGTGTCGAGAGGTGTTAAGCAACTATCGAGCTTTAAAATTCAGCACTTTCTCACTTGATTCTTGGACTCACTTGCATGACTTTAACACTTAAACTTGAAACAAGTTTTCTTGAAGTATTAAACGCATCCTAGATCTACCCAAATACAAGTAAAGTGCATTTTGTCAAAGGATTAGCCAATTACATAAAATAGTGACATATGTTCCTAACAAGTGAATCACATATGTCCTAACAATTTCGTAGAGTATTTTGTGTGTAATTGGGCATACCTTGGGAATTGGTGCTTTCTCCTTTTATAGTTGTTTGCTGCGTTAATGGGCAATGAATTCCTGCATTTATGCTCAACGGCTAATATGTTATGGAATTCATGTCTGGTGTGTAGAACTCATTCGTTACTGTTGCTTCGTCTATTACACTTTGTCATTAATGAGCGTAATAAATGTGCAACATCTTTCTTGATCAATGACGATCTTAATAGCATTGAATGTAGAGGCATTTATCATAATCAATGGCCTTTTGCCCATTTTGGTCCTTCAGTTATGCTTTTGCCTATTTGGTGTATTAAACGTCATGCTTGTCATTAATGGAGGATTCATTTAGTGCATGCCGTCATCATTTTTCTAAATGACGAAGTTGGCTTGAAGAACGATGCTAGCTTAAAGGACGAGGCTAGCTTGATGGACGGGGCTAGCTTGGTGGACCAAGCTAGCTTTTCTTTTTTAAGACGAGGGTAATTTTTCTCCTCATCACCCCCCAATGAAATGACGAACAAAACCCTTGCTGTGTTGTTCAAAATCCACAATACTTCCTTAGGCTATTTTGCTGAACCATACTCTAGCTGCTCCTTTTAGTTTTGTTGGGGATGCCTTGCACATCACCTCGTCTGGGGTCATCTGTAACAGCATCAATGTCTTGAATGTTTCAATGTGATCTAACAGATCCTTGGAATAGTCATATGACTCCAACTGTGGGAGATGGAATTTCGGTGGGAAGGGACGGTTCAGTACTTCAGTAATGAATGGTGAGTCTATTCTTCGGATCATCCTATCAAAATTCTCCCCACCTTTGTCCTTCATGGCACTTTTTAACTTGTCCATCTCCTTCCTCATGTTGTGAAGCTCATTCTTCATCTTGGAGGAATCTTCTCCTGATGATCTATCTCGCCTGTTGGCTTAAGAGTTTGATTCTTCTTCATTTTGGTTTTCACTTGTTCCTCGATGCTCTGCGTTTTGGAATTTCATTGTCTTTCGCAGCTCTTCATTTTGGCGAGTTAGTTCTTCCGCATTAGCCAGGAGGGCCTGGATTTGTTGTTGTTGCATAGCTTCTAGCTGTTGGGCGGTTTCTGGCTCCATCTCATACTTCGAGGAACTCTTTTGTCTTTAGAAAATATGGCTTGAATGATTAGCGTTTCCTATAGACAATGCCAAACTAATGATGCAAAAAATCAGCAGTTGAGCTCCTTGTCATAATGGATGGATGAAGCTATGAGTGGGGTCATTTTTGTTGGAAGAAAACCTACAAAATGAATTGGGTGGAAGAGTAACACGCCGGTGTGGTGTCAGCCAAACCGCCTTTGATGCTTAAGTCAGTAAGGGAGGAAGATTTTAGAGGGAAAAAGAGTGGAGAGTGATTTTGTAGAGAATTTTGTGTGTAATTGGGCGTACCTTGGGTTTCTGGTGCTTTCTCCTTTTATAGTTGTTTGCTGTGTTAATAGGCAATGAATTCCTTCACATGCTCAATGGCTAAAATGTTACGGAATTCATTTTTGCTGTGTACAGCTCATTCATTACCATTGCTTCGTCCCTTACTTTTTATCATTAATGAGCATAATAAATGTGTAACGTCATCCTTGATCAATGACGGTTTTAATAGCATTGAATGTAGAGGCGTTTATCATAATCAATGGTCTTCTGCCCATTGGTCTTTCGGTTACGCTTTTGCCTGTCTAGTGTATTAAACGTCACGCTTGTCATTAATGGAGGATTCATTTAGTGCATGTTGTCATCATTCGTCCAAATGACGAAGCTGGCTTGAAGGACGATGCTAGCTTGATGGATGAGGCCAGCATGATGGACGGGGCCAGCTTGATGGCCGAAGCTAGCTTTTCTTTTTTAAGACGAGGGTAATTTTTCTCCTTATCAATGACCATGTGACTAACCCTAAATATTAATGAGAATTTTATTAAAAAATGAAAGAAGACTAACAACACAATTGTAGATGTTTTTGGTATATTAGATATATCAATTATAAAAATAAAAAAATAGATATATACATACAAACATCAAACAATTACGTGAGAAAGGAATAAAAACTATATAATATTATTAAAATAAAATAAGTAAACAAAGAAAAATAAAGTAAAAAATGGAATTTAGGTTTTCCAAAAAATGCATATGTAGCATAATGAATGCGTATGCACCATTATGTTAACATACAAATTTGGACTTCAACCAGATTCTCAAATGAGTGTTATCTTTAGAAAAAAAAAAATGAAGTACATGTAGACCCATTATAGGGATGTCGATGATCTGTCCCTCGTTGGAATCGGCTATCGCAACTTTATGTGTGAATCGACAACTTGAATAAATGATGAGTTTTGAATATTTGTTATGGAAACCTAAGACTAATGAAATATTGGTGATAGGATCATCAAAATGGCCAGTGTAATTGAGAAACCATGAGAAAAATATTATTTTTCCAACGATCAAAGGTTAGAAAACTCAATCAAGCTCTCATAAAAACTATTCTTACACTATTAGAAACTTTGTAATCATTTTGGAGTGATTTTGCCAGAGTTTCCACTGTAGGTGAAAATTGGGATCCTTTGGAAGGTGGAAAGTAGAGGTATTAATTATAATCTTAAGGGAGGCTAGGGTTTGGTGGGACGTTTAAGCTAGCCAGTTGGACAGGCTGATTGACTAAAAATCTTATCAAAAAGGAAAATGAGTGATTTTAGGCTTTTGTCCAAAAAGATGCATAACAAATTAGGTGTGTAGTGCGTACACATCTGAAACCCTGCGTATGTGTCACGCCTTAAACCCCAAGGGGTCTAAAGCATGAGAAAGACGTCTCAAAGTACCTATAGATTTTTCCTTTTTGACAATCCAATCCACATAAATCATATCAAGTACCAACATCAAGAATTATCATGATAATTCCATGGAATATACTCTCAAAGTAAGTTAGACCTCTAAGCAAAAATTACAAGGACCATTGGCCACAAAAGAATAGGGGTTTGAATAAATAATTACATATCATTAGCTTGTCCAATCAGTAGGAATAACATCACAACCACTATAATATACAAAAAAAATGAGTCAAGCTTATTCTAAGATGTACATCATCTAATATCTCCATTACAAAAGTTCAGCCTTCATCAGTAGTTAGTCTAACTACTGTTAGCCACCATGTCTCAAAAGATTGTTGCCTATTTTGAAAAGTTTATAAAATAATGGAATGAGATAGAGCCTAGTAAGTAGCATAATAAATGGGGGTGGAGGAAATGCAAGTTCCATTTTTCAATAATAGTAATATGATATTGCAAGAATGATTGAATAATAAAACACAAAGTTTCTCAAAGTAAATACCTTGAAACTATATACTAGAATCTGTGAGCACCATCAATATAATTTCCAAAGCCATAATATCTAATGTAAGATAAATTATCACAAATATACCACACTATCACATATACCGGTTAGGGGATCCACTCATTCACAACTGGCATGATATTGTCCTCTCTGGTATGCAGACTCCTGGCCCCATGGACAGTAGCCTCACTCATACCCTCAAGGTTTTTCTCTCCCCCCATGGGCAGCAGAGAGAGCATGTCAAATAAGACCTCTCTTGCATGTGGTCTTTTGGCCCCATGGATAGCAGCCTCACCCACACATAATCAAAGAATCTCTTCCCCCCATGGGCAGCAGGGAAGAACGCGTCATCCAAAGTGAAAGGGCATTGACCTAAATTTGATTTCGTTGTCACAAAGACTACGGAAACCAAATCGGGTGATCATTGGGAAATCACAAATGACATGGTGTTAAAACCACATAAAGCTCACAGGTTACATTACTTTGAAACACATAGTATCTAGGTAGTTTCAGAAAAACCTTAAATAGTCCAACTTCCACAAAGTTTGTAAGGTTTTCAACTCCATTCTTGTCAAAAGATTTCTATCAATTTCTCACATAACAAGACAAGATTAGCATTTTTAAATTTTCTAATATACCATAAAATCCATGATTTCCTTATCAAAGATTAAATAAAAGATGCTCATTTTTTCATATCAACAATTCATGCATTCCCCAAATGCAATACCAAATATGATGCTTTTTTAAGAAAACATATACTTTTAAGAAAACAACACAATATTTTTAAGAAAACATATATCCATATATCATTTTCCAAAATGTGTTTGACCTAAAAACAACATTTATAAAACATGGTTATTTTCCAAAAATCCCATTAAAAAAAAACTACTTACCTCTCAACCACAAAAGCCTAATTCTCCAAACTCCAAGGAGATTAGCTAGAACCTAAACAATATCAAGTAAACCTATCACAAGAAGTATAGAGCTTGAAATTGCATTTAGCTACAATTTAGGAATTGCCAAATAAGCACTTAATTAGGCAAGCCTAGTATTTAACCTCATCAATAATAATATATTCTACTTCCAAAGTTTCCCAACAAATTGATTCACAAGGCATAAACTCCAATTTATAAAGTTAACCCATTTAATATCATCTCCAACATTATGACTAGCTTCCATAAAATTTACACTACATCATTAAGAGACCCATAAAAGCAAAATCAAAATATTCTCTAAGACAAGAAATTTAGAACTTCAACTAACTCCAAATAAACCCAATGACAATGGAAAAATTAAATTTACCAACCATCACATGTTATAACTTAAAACCCCTAAATTTTCCACCATGCATAAACCTTAAGTAGTCATCATTAGCACAAATTATATACCCACTCATCAAATAATTCCACCATTACAAAATTCATACATAAAAACACATAAATATCACTTCCAATGCTCATAAATCACATGGGTATCATTATTAAATCTTAGATGAAATAACCTCAAGCAAAAGTGTAAAACCCACCAAAAAGATTAGAAATTTTTACCTCAAAAAAAGGATGTGAAGGTGTTTATGGGTTCACAAGAATTTTTTGGTGATCTTGCCGGAAAATGATGGTGGAAATGGTGGTGGTGTGGAAGTGTCGGTGAGAGAGGATGTAAGAGTAGAAGAGTGTATGAAAGAAAAAAAAAAATGAAAAGAAAGGAAGAGTGAGCCGGCCAAAGAGGGGAGATAAGGTGGAGCAAAATGTGTGGTGGGAATGGGTGGGGTAGGTGGGGTAGTTGGGAGAGGCATGTGAGACCCATTAAAAATTTGACTTTCATTTTTTTTTTTTGACTGACTGGGATGTTACAGTATGCGTCTCTTGGCAATTGAGCTTAAAAATGAATGGTAAGCTTGAAAATGGATTTTAGGCTTAAGCTTGGTTTTTTGGTAATATTTTGGGCTTTATTAAGTCATTGGGCTCCACACACAATGCTGATCATTTTGTTAACAATTTGATTTCTTGTCATTGGGACTGGGGACCTCAGGTATAGGTTGGAATGAAATGAGGTGTTTATAAACACATTATTAAAATGATGTAGAATAGACAACATGTGCCTTCTTGGAGCAGCAGAGGCACAGAAAGTCACAACGCAAGATTTAGGGAAACGGCATTCTAATCTTGAATCCTGGCAAATGTCGTGTATGTCGCCAAAATTTAGGCGAATTCTTTCATTAAGGTCTCGAAAACGGTGTTTTTGCTATTTATAGTAATATTTTTTTTTCCTTAATAAATTTTAATTTAAAAGTTAGAATAAGGTCTCGTCTGTTTGGGGATGACCCTTAAGGTCAGTAGTTTATGATTCAGCATTTAACTCAATTTTGCCATTTTTGGTAAATTTTGATATTTTGTCACCTAATTGCATAATTAGTGCGAATTAGGGTTTTAGGCGTTTTTCTCAGTATTTATATGTTTTGTAGCCATCAGAGGAAAATCAGACTATTATCAATAAACATAGACTTTTTTTTCAAATTATTTCTCTGGTGGATTCGAGTTTTCTTCTCTTTGTGGATTTAGGGAAACTCTCATAGATTTGAGATTTACTACTGGGAACTAACAATTTAGTTTCTGTTCCATCAAGAGAGTATCGTGAGTGCTTTCTTTAGGCTTCTGCGACATCATAAAAGTTTTAAAAAAAAAAAAAAAAAAAAAAAAACAAAGCAAAGAACACTAGAACTTTTAGGTTTCTAGATCAGCTTATGTACTCGAGACTATGGTTGTGGAAGCGAGTTCCGCAAGCTGTGTACAAAAGTTTAAGCATGTGTACATGCCTTGAGACACAAACACTAAATTTTATTATTGTAGCCAAAACATGTTTCCAACTTAGAGAATCCTAAGCTAAGAAAGCAATTAAAACACAAAATTAAACTACTAAGTTGAAAGAAACTAAAATAAAACAAGAATTTAAAGGAATTAAAAAGGAAAAGGAAAAGGAAAAAGAAGCTTTACCTCGAAGAAAGAACCAAAACTTTGATTTGAACTACTCTTACCACATAAACAAAAAAGTTTGTAACCTTTAAATTGAAGGGTCAATTACTTGGGAGAGGCCTTGGCCAAGTAAGAACAAAAGAACTTAAGGAATTTTAAATAAAACTCCCTCTTTTACAATGGATTTGATCGCAATTCCTATTTATATTTTTAGGATGCTTACGTGTTTGTTTACTTGAAATGGGGGTAATTGGTTATATTTAAAAATCTGAATGCAAAGCCTTCTTCTTCCAACGATATGGGATCAACTTTGCAAAATTGCACCAGATTTTCGAGAGGAAATTTTCTAAAGCAGCTTCACCAATTCTTACTTGCATACACATGTACTAACTCTACACGGGTAGTCACAAGCAAGGGTGGAGGCAGAAAATTTTTTTGGGGGCCAAGTTGTTGCACTAATGTATTTATCAAGACAACTCCACACACACATATATACACACACTTTTTTATTTGATAAGTTATATATATACACACACCCAACCAAAAAAAAAAGAAAAGAGTTTAGTATTTTCAATCAAAATTATGTTTGATGGCAATCTTTCATAAAATAAAATTAATTTTTACCATTTTCATAGTGAAATTCTTAAAAAGTTTCATTTTCGATACAAATTATCAAATTTTATATTAAAGTAAGTAAAAAATATTTCGATTGAACTCATGAAAATTTCAAAAATATGAATGATCCAAAACTTGGAGAAACAAGTTAGGTTCCAAACATATTTGAAGCTATCTTGTTTTAACCTATTATGTGGCAACTAAAGAGACATTTCATGTATAGATTTAGTGACAAGATTTTTTTAATAAGTCAATGACTTGTTAATTGCCACATAACGGGTTGAATAAAATATAGATTAAAACATGTTTGGTGCCAAACTTTATCAAATATTTAACAAATATAAGAGCACATTTTACAATAAAAAATATAATTGCGAAAAATAAAGTTATGTCTCTATAACTATTAGACCTATTTTTTTTAAGAGTATTATTGAAATAATTCGAACTAATTCAAATACTTGAGGGGAACTCTTATTTTTGTAGACTAAATTTTGAAAACATTAAAATAATTATATAAATTTCAAGGGGGGGGGGGATGCCCCCAAAACATAACTCCACCCTTGGTCATAAGACTACATACATAGGAATCAAATGCTTCATCACATTATATGACAAACTTTCTATTATCTTTTGTAAGGGGGTGGGTTGTGCTAGTGGTGTTGGGCTGCCTCCTGCTGCACTAAGCCCAAGTTTTCTGGATAAGAGAGTCGGGACCGGCCCAGCTTCAGCTTAAGTTGGTCCGGCTTGTGCGCAAATTAGGCCAAGTCTGCCAGGGATGTGTTCACGGCAGGCGAAACTGTTTCAGACAAATCGTGGTAGGCAGACATAATAATAATAAAATAAACAGAAAATATCTAGCTACTTAATGGGGAATTGACCAAATAGCTCCTAAAATCAATTACAACAACAATACTAATTGTTTTCTTTTCTACGGAAGAGAAAAAAAAGCATAATAGAGGACATCAGATGTTAATACGCATGGGTTAGTTGGAATATTAGAGGAAATCGACCGGAAATCCAATCCGCAGGAGTAGAACCACAAAGGGAAGAACGTTCCTCCTCAAAGCAGTCAATCTCTCAGGAAAAAATCCTGCCGTAGAGGTTAACCGCCTTGAGGGAAACGGGTCTGAGTGGTTTTCTGTGTAGATACTCTCGAGTTTTCTTACAGAGGGTTGGATTTCATGAGAGAGAGAAGGGACCAATCTACCGGTGCATGCCCACCTTTCTAATTCTCACTATTTCTTTCTTTCTTCTCACTTTGTTTTTTTTTTTTTGCTATTTCTTTTAAGTTTTCTATTTCTTAGTCCAAGTTCCGTTGTTCTCCTCCTCTGTTTATAGCAAGACCCTCCTTTTATAGTGTCTGCCGTGACCCGATTTTACTGTTTTAACCCTTAACTTCATTTGTCTGGTCTAGGTGTACTAGCCGACTATCACTGTTCCGTCTGTGTGTCGCCTTCCCATCACTAGACAAGGAAGAGTATTTTGTTTGCTAGTTTACCGTGACACCCTTTCCTGCTACGGTCTGGGTTATTTCTCTCTCCCTATCCCTCATGGCATGCACCTAATGGTTCCAACTCAGCTTGCCTCTTTTGGGTAGTAAGCCATCCCAACAGGACACCTCCTCGAAAGAGCTTGAGCCGGAACCTTCAAAAATAGATTTTTCCCCTCTTCCCACCACCAAACCATGCCCTCTGATTCTCTGACCCCCTCGACCTCACCATGCTCTGTATTGGCTGGGTACAGGCTGGTGGTGCCTGGGCCTTGTGCGTGCCTTCGTTCCATATGTGTCCAAAAATTGCCTGCTGCCCATTCGTCTACCGTGGTCTGGAGGCTCGTCGTTCGTGTTTCTTGACCTCTTATGTGGGCTGCCTTTTGTTTTCCCGCTCTTCTTAGGAGCTGGGCTTTATTTGATGATGGGTCTTACATTTCTTTGGCCCATTCCTTGGTTTCCCTTATTTCTTACAATGTCGTTCTATTATTCCTACTGTAATAACTTAATCCTGCTGTGCCTCTTTTAGGTTAGGCATTTATTCCTTCTCTCAGTGGCTTGGCATGGCCACTGGTTTGCTTTTATTTATGGGCTCCTATGTCCCTTTTGGCTTTCCCTTGGGCATCCTTGGCCTATTTGCTTTCTTTGGGCTTCCTCGGCCCTTTTGCTAATTCTACACTCTCATGGGTTTTTTACTAACTTCATTGGGTTTCTCTGGTCCAATAACCTTATTCTCATCCTTGGGGTTTATGGGACTGCCATAAACCACTTACTTTCTTAGTTTGCATTACTTTGGGCCTACGGTGGCCCTTTCTCGCTTTTCTACCTCATACACTACCCATGGGATGCTATTTCTCTCTTTTCGGGCTTCTTTGGGCTCACTTGCCTCTTCAAGACCCATTTGTTTATTTCTTGGGCCTGTGATCCATTATTCCTGCCGCTTGAGCCTAATGGTTTTGTTGTCTGCTTTGTTAATTCTTTGTTGCCCTTGTTATTGGACTTTCTTTCTTTCCACCTGGATTCTCACAAATGGCCCTCAACATCTTTTTATTTTTATTTTTATGAAATTATTATCTTTTTTTTTTTTTGATGAGAAAAAGGGGGGCGGGGGTGACTATGTGTGACTCACCCCCTTGGGCGTGACCATAAAGGCACCTCCCGCTAGGGAATGTTAGATTGAGCGATTGTGATTAAGGTGCCATAGACCCCACCCTAACACCTCAAGAGAGCTAGCAGTAAGGCGCATGAGTGTTCCCACCTCCCATCCCCAGTACTCGCCAAGGTTCAAACGAGGAATCATTGCGCATGCGCACAGGATCCTCACCACTAGGCCACCCCTCCTAGGACATGAAATTATTATCTTATATTATCCCTTTCTATATTCCTTCTTATATTTCAAAAAATAAAGATCATTTTGAAATATAGAGAATTATTAGTTTACATGTATAATGCCATGTAAAGTTTTCATTGTAGGAAAAAATGTGGCTAATATTTGCCTTTGAAATATATGGTAAAGATTTTGAAATTTTTTATATTCTCTCCTTTGACATCCCATCTTACGTTTCAAAGGATAGGGGCCGTTGTTTCTGAAAAAAGAAAAAGGATAAGGTGTTGTTTGGATGAAGTGTGTTTTGAGTGATATGATCCAAAATTCATCACTCATCATTCAAAATTGGTGGGACCCACGAAAAATATTTTGTTTGGACTCCATCACTTGGTTTTGGTCATCCTATTTTGGTGATTCTATCACTCAAAAAACTGAGTGATGAAGCCCAAAAATGAAAACAGATTTCACTTGTTTTCAAATTTGATCATCCATGACTCAGTGGCACTTCCGTAAATAGGCTGCCTCAGTGGGCCCTTCGACCAGTGCATTGTCCCATCAACACTATGCTATGACCGTTGGAGTTGAGACCTGATACACTACACAGTTCTCCGAAATTTTTTTCCACAAAAATTTCCTCTTCTCACTTCCCTCTCTCAACCTCGCATCATTTTCACTTCCCTATTGACATTCCCAGCGAGCTAGCTCCATGGCACCACAGTCCATGTTCGAAGACTGAACCAGGCCTGAGAAGTGGGTCCGTGTTTGAAGAACAACGCCTCATCGAAGCTCTAAACCAGGCCTGAATCTTCACCAGCGAGTCCACCTCTCCGTCATCGTGTCCATACCTCTCTCTCCCTTTCCCAGTTGCAGTAAATCTCTCTCTCTCCCTCTCCATTTTCCATGTCCCTGATCTGGTTTGGGTTTTTTGTTGGATGTGAAAGGGGGGTTTTTGATTTAAAGTATTGATGTTGGTTGTGGCTTGTGAGACATGTTGATTGAATTCTTCTCATATGGATTTTTAGGAAAAATTTCTATTATCTTACTCTAATACCATAGGTCCAAAACAGAGCATGTAAGTGAAAAAAAAAAAAAAAACAAACAATCGTTTGTATTATAATGCAGATGAGCAATAACCAAGAAACGAGGCATATATATCTTATTCTATTTGATGCTAGGATGGTACTCCGGTAGCATGACGTCTAAGCATGTAGATTTACACTAGGAGAGATATTGGGTATATGACACTGGATAGGACAGTATATGAGCACACCATCTTACTTTTGCCTCTGTCTGAACGGAAGAGCTGCATTAGTCCACTCTGCAGCTCTAGTTATTCAAGAAGCAACTTTTCTGTTCTTAGGAAAAATATATGCTATAGTAGATTATGTCCTAAGACTGCTTGGAGGACAATCGACAAAGAAGCAAAAGTCCTCTCAAAAGACTTAAGAAGACTAATAATAATCCATTAATCTTTGCCTCCTAACTAAGCCAATATGGCACATGATAACTCATATGGCTACTCAAAGAGGCAGTGAGTTTTAGAAGCAAAAATGGAAAAAAAAAAATTCGGCGAGTTGCTAAAGTGATGACATGAGTTTATATTTAGAGTTGCATTTTCATATTAAACAATACCACATGGGAGGTTTTGTGTTAAACAATTAACGGTTTTACACATAAAACAATACCACAGGTGGGTTGAGTGTTATACTTAAAACCTCAAGTGGATTCTGTGTTTTTAGAACAAAAAGCAAATAGCAAACAGCAAAGAGGTTTTTTGGATTTTTCCTAAGAAAAATGGTAAACACCCAGTGAAAAATGATTTAAGAGTTTGTGATTTAACATCTATTTAATCTCTTAAAAACCTAGCAATTCTGCCTATTAAAGCCCATAAGAGAAGCCACATGAAATCAAAGACTGTTCAAGTATTGCAAAACCTCTTAAGTGATCCTTGGTAATGGTTTTGTAATCTTTTAAATTTTGGGTTGGGAGAGGCACTCTGTTTTCAGGGGAGAAGGGGAAATGAGAACTGAAGGAATTGGGAATTAGCGCGGGTAGACAACAGCTATTACTGACTTGGTGATCAGTTGGGGGTCCCACAAAAAGTGATGAAATAAAGTTATTTGGAGTGAAAACAGTGTCCAAACGCAAGGGAGTGAAAATTGGGAAATTTTGAGTGATGAGTGATGAGTGATGGGTGATGGGTGATGAGTGATGAAAACTGAATGATGAAAACTGAGTGATGAAAAAGTCCTAACCAAACAAGGCCTAAAAGACTAGGGGTCATTTTGAAACATATGGTGTAGATTTTGAAACGTATGGTAGAATACTTAACGTTTAATTAAACCAAAAAAAAAAAAAAAAAAAAAAATCTTCTTGTACTTTCCTCCTTACAAAACACCAGGAAGAGAAGGTTAGCTAAAAAAAAAAAACATCAGGAAGGGAAACGAAATTCATTATAAAACAAATGAATTTATATATATATATATAGGAGATTCTAGTCTTTTGCCCTTAATTTTTAAAAATTTTAGCAATATGCCCATTTTTCGAAACTATATAGGGATATGCCCCTATTTCGATACTCGATTACCTTAAAATCGAGTTTCATTAAAATACTCGATTCGTAGAAAATCGAGTTATTTCAAAAAAAACTTAAAAAAAAAAAAAAGCATGGAACTCGATTTTAAAGAAGTCGAGTTCCAAAACGCCGCTATAGGGCTTTAAAACGTCACTATAGGACTTAAAAACGCCACTGTAGGGCCCCTTGAACTTGGTATTGGGACTTACAAAAATTTTTTGCAGGAAAACGCCGCTATAGGGCTCCAAAACGTCACTATAGGGCTTAAAAACGTCACTATAGGGCCTAAAAACATCACTATAGGGCACCCAGAATAAAGCGATTACACTTACAAAAATTTTGCAAAAAAAAAAACGCCGCTATAGGGCCTTAAAACGTCACAATAGGGCTTAAAAAGGCCACTATAGGGCACCCTGAATATGGGCCAATCATACTTTTAAAAAAATTTGCAGGAAAACGCCGTTATAGGGATTTAAAACGTCACTATAGGGATTAAAAACGCCACTATAGGGCTCCCTGAATATAGAGCAATCACACTTATAAAAATTTTTTTTACATGGAACTCGATTTCCTGAAACTCGAGTTCCATGGAATTTTTTTTTTTAATTTTTTTTTTAAGTTTGATCGGGCATAACTCGATTTTCTACTAATCGAGTATTTAATTGAACTCGATTTTAGGATAATCGAGTATCGAAACAGAGGCACGCTCCTATATAGTTTGCAAACAGGGGCATGTTGCTAATTTTTTTTCAAAATTAGGGGTAAAATGCCAGAATCTCTCTCTCTCTCTCTCTCTCTCTCTCTCTCTCTCTCTCTCTCTCTCTCTCTCTCTCTCTCTCTCTCTCTCTCTCTCTCTCTCTCTCTCTCTCTCTCTCTCTCTCTCTCTCTATATATATATATTAGAATTTTGTATATAAAAAAGCAGGTAATGGATTAGTACGTCAGATTTATATATGATGCTGGTAAGTAGTTGAACCCTTGATAGACTCCCCTTTGCCAAATTGCAACAAGAAATGACTAAATCTAATCAGATAGTCATAACCAAAATCAACGGTGCATGATTAAACAGACTTCCAGCGAAGTCCGCACAGAAACAATCACTGGTCCAGTAGTTGACTCTTCTTCGCCACAAAAACAACAACAACAACTACTACAAGGGTTTGAAGAAGACTTTTAATTGTTTGTTGAACCAAACAAAGACCACAGAAACACAGACCCATCTTCCTTGAAACCACACACACTTTTCCACCCCCACCCAGTTGGCTTCTTATGACTTTTTAGCACAACACGTTTTAGATCTAAATTTTGTGCACAGTCTAACCAATCAACAACAAATTAGTACTTCATCTTTCTTGTGTGTTGAATCCTAGCTCCTCTCTTCTTGTTTTTTCATGGATCACGCTTACCAAGCACTCATTGCAGCCGCCGCAAGCTTCTTCGTCGTGACCCTGATCTTCGCTGTCTTGGTGATTCTATGTCGAAAACCCAAGAAACCCACACCCACAACATCCGCCCAGCGCCCTGGACGAGTTCATAACCCTGTCAATAACATGACCGAGCTATCCTCGGTCACAGCCGATGAGAGCGCTTCCTTCGACCCTAACCTCCGAATCTCCATGCAGGAGCTGAGGAAGGCCACCAAAGATTTCTCCACAGACTTGATCATCGGTGACGGCAGCTTCGGCCTCGTCTACAAGGCACAGCTCTCCAGCGGCGTCACCGTCGCCATAAAAAAACTCGACCCAGATGCTTTTCAAGGTTTTCGTGAGTTTCGAGCTGAGATGGAGACTTTAGGTAAGCTTCGACACCCAAACATCGTCAAAATTCTCGGCTGGTGCGTGTCCGGCAATGATAGGCTTCTCATATACGAGTTTGTTCAGAAAGGTAGTTTGGATCAGTGGTTACAGCAAGAACAGGATGTGCCCACTTTATCTTGGGGGACTCGAGTTAAGATTGTCAAGGGTGTGGCTAAAGGACTCTCTTTTTTGCATAATTTGGAAAAACCCATTGTTCATCGAGATATTAAGGCCAGCAATGTGCTTATAGACTCTGATTTTGAGGCCCATATTGCTGATTTTGGTCTCGCAAGGAGGATCGACACCTCGAATTCACATGTGTCCACTCAATTTGCAGGCACAATGGGGTACATGCCCCCTGAGTACAAAGAAGGCCTCACTGCAGCTACTCTCGAGGCTGATGTTTACAGTTTTGGGATCTTAATGTTTGAAATTGCTACTGGGAAACGACCCAATTTGCCTACCCTTTTGGATGGGAAAGAGGTTGGATTAGTCCAATGGGCAAGGAAAATGCTGGCCCAAAATCAGCATATGGAAATGGTGGATGCTAGTATGTCGAGGGAGGATGGCCTAATAGAAGCCCATGTGAAAGAGTATTTTGAAATTGCAGGTATGTGTACTAGTGAGATACGAAAAGAAAGGCCAGCTATGGCTAAGATTGTTGAATTGTTAGATCAAATTCCTGTCTGAACTTGCATTGCAGCAATGTTGTTATTGTTAAACTTCTTTGTGGGATGACTTCATGACAGGAATGTAAATATCTTGTTGAGTAGGAATGTTTAGTGTTATTCTTAAAGCAGGGCTGTTAGTGATGGACATTGCATAAGCCAAGTCCTTGAAATGTTGTAAGAATTCATGGCTTGTTTAAGGTCATCACATTATCCTTTTCGCTTAGAGGGCGTTGTAATTGGTCTTTTGAGAAAGGGAAATGCTCAAAAAAAATCCTTGCTGAAAATATATCCTTCTTTGTTACACTTGTTTGTTATGATCAAAGTTAGTAATATATGGAATTCTTTGTTGTAATCTGTTTATGTCTTTTGAAGGACTTTCTAAAAATTCAACATAATAAAAAAATAAAAAAAGGATAAATAATAATAGTAATAAACAATGAGGAGAAGCATGCAAGAGAATTGGTAGCGACTTTCCAATTTTTTCACCTTATGTTAGTATTAATATAAGAACGTATTTTTCCTATTTTAGTTAACTACATTTTTTTTTCAAAACACCCATATCAAATTCCCTATTATATACCCTATTTCATTTTAATATTATTTCCTCTCATTTATTCTCTCTCTCTCTCTCTCTCTCTCTCTCTCCTCATTTTCATGATTTTAGGTTGTCGATCTAGTGATTTTGGGTTTGAGTTTTCTATGTTGGTGGGTTTGGGTTTGTTGTGTTGGTGGGTGTGGGCGTGATTTTGGGTCACCGATCTAGGGATTTTAGTGAAGAGAAATCGTTGTTAATAGTGGTGGTGAGTGGTGGAGCATGGAAGCTTTGTTTGGATCAGTGGGAGAAAGTTGGGTTAGTGGAGAGAAAGAAAGCCACCTTTGGTGATGGCGGGGGCGGTTACAAATTAATAGCATGGTTATATTGGTTTAAAATAATAAGATATCATACAAAAAACGCTCCAAATTAGGATACAAATTAAGTAATTACTATGTTTGGTTTCAGTATCACTCAAAACTTTAACCAATATTTCATATCCTATTCTCTGTTTTTATCTTAACTCACTCCCAATTTGTTAAGCTAAAAAATTGGTTTTAACTGACTCCCACATGTTTGATTGGGTCAGAACGGTCCTCCTTCATTACCCGTGTGAGCATTCCCTCTCCCCGGTCGAGACAACCCTCTAAGGAACCAAAGAAGCCAAACCCAACACTCAGCTAAAAAAACCTAGCCACCCCGCCTCCTACCACAATTGACAACCCACAAACCTACCAATTGCAACCCTAAAAAACCCGCCAATTGCAACCGTAAAAACTAGCCCATCGTCGTTGTTTTTCATCCACAACCGCACAAATCACAACAAATCAAACCCATCCACCATAGAAGATTGACTCACACCACCAACTCCTTCAACACCACAACAAATTACCTCATAAAACCCATAAACTGTAAACAACAAATTCCAAGCCTAGAAAGCACATCTCAACTCAATTTAAACGTAAATCACAACCAAAATTGGAGATCTAATCTACTTATTGGGCCTTTGCCATCATCATCGAAGTCCAATCTTTCTTTTTATGTTGCGAGATTGCAAGAGAGAACCACAGAGTGTTGAGAGAGAGAGAAGCGAGTGTGAAGAAGAAAGAAAGAAAAATGAAGAAGAAGTTGAGAGAAGATCTAGCGTGTAGAAGAAAGACAGAGAGAGAGAGAAAAGAAGAAAGAGAAGAAGCATATAAACTGAAAAAGAAATAAAGAGAATAGAAAGAAAAGAGAAAAGAAGAAAGAGAATAAGAGTATAAACTGAAGAAAGAAAGAGAGGAAAAAAGAAGAAGAAGAAGAAAGAGGGTGTTGGGTGTCTGACTTGATGTTGACTTGACACTGAGATGGGTCTCATGCGTTTGCATAAATTTACAAAAATTCTATTATAACTCATAACTCATCACTTGAAAATATAAAAAAACTTGTTCTCAATTTATAGAACCCAAACTCACTTTTTTAAGTATTGAGTTATGAAAACTAACCCAAACAAACTAAATTGTGGTGGGGCTACGAAATTTGAGAATTGAGTTATAAAAACTGAGATTTGGATGATGGAAACTAGCAAACCAAACATAGCCTAAGTTCACAACCAAAAAAAGAAAAAAAAAAAAAAGGAGGTAAATAGGTTTATTGCAGTACATATTATGTGGTGTATGTCTAGTTTAATGACTTGAGGGTTTTAGTTTCTTGAAACTTTTCATTAAGAAAAAATTGATATATGAGAGTTGCAAATTGCAAAATCAACTTTGACTAAGAAATAGCAAGTACATAAGGTGGCAATGGGGCAAGATATGCCTAATTCATGGGTGTCCCACCCTTACCCTTGAAAATGTTACTCTCCAAACTAGTTTGGAGAAAAATCATTCGAACTCCTCCTATATCTTTTTATTGGACGTGAATTTTGAAAATCTAATCATTGGATTACATGTTCTTATTATATTCTTTGTACTTGCAAAAGTTTAGGAAGATCAAATATCAATAGCTATGTCATTAATGACATGTTTAAATTTCAAGTTTTTGTAGTAAAAAATTATGCATAAAAAATAAGTTTATTGATCAAAATAGTAAATAATATCTGATTTGAACAAAATTTGACATGCATGTTAAGAACATAAAGAACATACAATCAAATAATTATATTTCCAAAATTCACATTTAATAAAAAGATATAAAAGGAGTTTGAAAGGTTTCTCTTCAAATTAGTTTGAAAAGAAATCTTGTCTCCTTGTCCCATAGGTGATTTCCTTATCCTGGCACCCACCATGCCCTATCCCTACCTTGATCTAAGGACCTTCCCTCACTTGCCTCTCCATGTTTTAGGAGTTTTATTTGTTGATGATGATGACATGAGGAAGGATGGTGCTTGAGCAACATTGGGCCAGTCATATGGCTTTGTCTCCTCTACACACCAATGTCTCCTCAAGCCAGATTCTAAATGCTCTTAAGTGTTCTTTAAGGGGGAGTATGCCCAGTTCCCCAACTTGAGTTGGATTAATGACCTATGGATGGAGGTAGCATATGGAGGCACCTTGCTCCACATGGTGCCCCAAGGCCATGACATGGGAGGGCCATGGTGGGCAGAGTTGGTTTCATGATGGGTGGCAGTAGGTGGTGCATGGCATTGGTGGCTTGATGGCTGGTTGCTTGTGTATAGGCTTGGTGGCTTGTGTGCAAGGCAAGGTTGGGCTGCCATGATGATGTGCAATCAGATGCTGTGTGCAAGGCATGGGTTGGTGGGTTTTTTTAGTGAATGGATAGATGTTAGTGGGTTGATGGGCAGTTACCTTGTGTGTGTGTTGCATATGAGCAGGCTATATAGGCTGTGTGGCTAATGGGGGGTGGCTTAGGCATAGGCCAAGCCTCCCAAAACGTGGATGGACATGTTGTGTAGGCTGTTAGGTGATGGACAGAAGCCCCATGATATGTTGATACATGGGCTATGACATGTGCTGATGTGCAATAGCAGTTACAAGCAATTCTTGGTGTTCCTAATGTTTTGGCTTGCTGTGTAAGGGCTAGAAACGTGGAGAATAAGCTAATACAACAGTAGTTGATGGTGTCTTAAGTCAAACCCAAGTGACAAATTGTCCAAAGTTCAGACAGTTACTTAGTAGTAACTGTCATGGCAGTTATTTCTGTATATTTGACCCTTATGTTGTTGGGAGTGTCAACAGCAAATTGTGTATTTTGTCTTAGAGAGAATTCTAGTATTTATCCAAGCTTTGTAACTTGTAAAGGTTTCCTTTGTACTTGAGATTGAGTAATAAAGGTTGAGGGTGGTTCCCTGTAAACATAGTGTGCGTACTGTGTGAGTGTGTACTGTTAATACTATATTTTGTCCACCCTCGATTTGCGTGCTGAACCCCGAAAAATCCAAAAATATTATTTTCTCCACATGGGGCCACAAGAACATCCAGAATGACTTGGCACAACTCGTTTGGGTATCGGAGCACCGAAGTGCCTCTTTCAGCTAAAATGACCAAAATGCCCCTGGTCAACCCTAGGTTTAACCAAAGTTCAAATGAGGTCAAAACCCTCACAAAACAACATTTTCCATAGTTTTACATCAAACCCGAGCTTCTCGGGGATTTTTAACAACTTTGACCAAGTTTGACTAGAAGTCAATCCCAAGTGGGCCCAAAAACCCTAATTTTGATCTGATTGTCAGAACGGGTTGAAATCGAAGTTAGAACGGTTGAGATGTCATGAAAATCGGGATAACGCACCGATCGATGCACCACTAACTTCCAGGAGCCATAACTTTTGATCCAACCATTGAATTTTCAAGTTCCATACCTTTTCAGAAACAAGAAGTCAAGATATTTCCAAGGGTGTTAAGATCAACTCGATCAGAGACTGTTTGAAAGGGCTGCCTTACAAGGGCCGCTGCCTTGAAATTTATGCTAGGGCTATAAAAAGCCCCAGTCACCCTTTAGACCAAGAAGAGACCATTATTTTGCTAAGTTTTGCTCTCTGCCTGGATTTTCTACACATTTTCCCCCTCTTCCAAACACAACAAACACACAAAAAACACCCAAAAAACACATCAAAGTTTCTTGATTCTTCTTTCTTCACCAAAAACGCAAGGTATTATTCTTATACCCAATCTTATTTTCCTTGGTTCTACACTTTGGATTTGGGATTTATGGGTGTGGATGTAGCTTTTTCTAGCTACCATCCACACCCCTAACCTTCTAAATCTTTTTCTAGCTTTTTATCCTTTCTTTTTGCTTGAATAACATAATTTATTACTTTCTTTAGCATATTTCTTGCTTTATTTGTGTTTCTAGCTTAAATCTCTTTGCTGTTATGCCTTATGCCATGTTTTATGCTTAGATTTACATCCTTACATGCTTATATGTTTAGATCTACATGCTTTAGGCTTTATGCCATGTTTTCCTATGTTTTGTGCCTCTTTTCTTCTAGGTTAATGTTAGGGTTACGTGCTCACATGCTTGTATGATGTTGTTGGCTATGCCTTGCTTGGATCCATGTTCTTCCATGTCTATGTGCTAAGTTTCTACATGTTTACATGTATCTTTCTATGCCTAAATATCCAAATCTATGTTTTCAAATGCCTATGTGCTTGGATCTATGTTCTCTACATGCTTTATGCTATCTTCCATGTGCTTGTGCACTCCATGCCATGTTTGTGTGCCTAGACCCTGGCTCTATTTGTCATGCCATGAGCTATTGTGGCCCTTTTGTCGCTTTGTCTTTCTTTCTTGTGTTTTGGCCTATCGGTTCGGACCTAATCAAGACCCTATAGTCTTTGTCATTGTCCATACACCTTGGCCCACATAAAAGCATTTGGATGATCCTTATTTTCATGTCTATACTTGCTTTCTTCTATGCTTTATGCTTGTGATAGCCTCTCTTGTTCTAGGCTTTGCCACGCTTGACGCCTTTAGCGGGTTTGTGGTTGTGTGGTTACGTCTGTCACCCATGAGGCTCTGTTTGGATGTAATTGCCATGATGCCGGTCGCTTTGTGCATACCTTTCCCCTTTTTTGCTCCGTGCGATGATATGCTTGCCATGCTCGTTTGTGCCAACTGTTGGCTTCCTATGTATCTTTACACGCTTGCTTACATGTCCATGCATAAGTCATTCTTGCTAGTGTGTTATCCATACTTCAACACAATGAAGCTATGGACATCTGATCCAAACCTACATTTGTCCCCCGTGGACACCGCCCTTTGTTTGCTTGCTCGCTTGTTTGCCTTTTTACCTGTTTGCTTGCTATCTTGCTTGTTTGCCTTATTGCTTGTTTGCTCACATATTTTTTTCTATGTTTGCCATATCTACCATGTTTATTTGCTTCATGCCTCTATCATGTGCTCTTTGTATTTTTTCCTTTCATTGCTTGCGTGCTAGTTTCTTGTCTTTGCCTTTGCATGTACACACATGGAGCGAGGATGTATGGAGCTGGGGCTCAGTTCCCCAGGCGCAAGCAAAAAGGGCGTGGATGTGAGCTTGTCAATATATGTCGAATGGCAATGTTCAGTAGGTTTAGGGGTTTAGCCTTTCTCTTTTGGTTTTGTACTCTTTAAAACCCCTTCCTTCCTCCTCCCTTTCTTTCTTAGATGGGTTGTATTACGTATATTATGTCGTGTACCATTCATCCTCATCTCTAGAGCATGGCGACCCCTGTTTACTTTCTTGTACCTATATTTTGGGCCATGCTCTAGGGATGTAGGCATTTACTTTCCTACTCTGTGTGCTTGCATTGTGCATGATGTATGTATATATATATACCTGCTTGCCCCTTTTGGTGTGATTGTTACAATCCATGTCACCTAAGGCAAAGCGATGCCTAATTTCCGTTGTGAAAGTAAGGTGACATGTCGTCGGATTTTTGTCGTGGAAATCTGGTACTTTGCTGAATGTCTTAGGAAAGCATACATTGAGACCACATCCATTCAAAAGCCAAACCTCAAAACCCCCATGCATGTTAAGCCCCAAAAGCCAATGCCAAAACCATGTTTTACTGCCAATCTCTGAAAATTAAGGTTTTATCAAAACAAAAGACTGTCCTTGGACAGGCGTTGTGGGGTGCCTAACACCTTCCCCACACGTAACCAAACTTCCAGACCTAAGAATCAAGATTTTTTGACATCCATATTAGATTAGGAATAATGTCTTTTTTCTTAACCTAGGATTGGTAATAAAATCAACTAGAAACAGGTGACCAATTACACCTTACAAAAACCCAATGATTGGTGGTGACTCTACTTACCTTTGGTAATCTCTTAAAATTTGGCCCATAATCCTACCATAATGCCAAAGGTAAACCTACCTTCCTTCACTGAGAGAGAGAGCACCCGAAGCCCCATGCAAACCACGCCACACACTACACATGTGCAAACATGCAATTACCATCGAGAGGGGCCTCAACGAATCCCTACATGCGCAGGAGCGTCACCACCACAGGTGGTCGAATGAAGGCCCAGGCATGACAGTGGCGGTTTTCTGCCATCCCGTTTCGATCAAGGTTGGGTGTCAACATGTCCCTAATAATTTTTTCTAAGTGTTTCAGTCATGTGTGTGTGTGGTGTTGGCTGAGACTAAGTTAGGGATTTAAGGCCATCACAAGCAGAAAATTGGAGAGAAAAATTGACCTTATGACACTGTGCATTGCACCTAATAACAAACTTATATTAGAATCAAAGAATAAACTTGTTTGGAACTACTTGGACAAGCTCAATGGCTATGTCTTTCATGCTAGTTTTAACATTCATTTCATTTGGCTTATAATGGTACCAACAATAACATTGACAAGAAACACATTCCAGATGTTGAAAAGAAAAACATTATAGAACGCTTTCTCCTTCCTCCCATTGTGGGAAATAGATTTCTCTATTGACGAAAATAACATCATTTATATAGGGAACACCTTACAAAACTAAACTCAAGATGATGCTTGGAAGGTAATCTATTACCAGCTTGCTATATTTCTTGCACCAAAGCACATAATAAATTTACATTACGATGACAACCCCCAAGAAAAAATTTCTTTAGGCTGGTCTAAATCAAGGTGCTTGGTGCTTCTTTCCCAATTATAATTCAAGCCCTCTTAATAATTTTAAAATGTACTAAGATTGAGGGATTATAAGAAAATTAAGTTTCTTGTAATAAACCTATAACTAAAAGTTAGAGAAAACTGAAAACATAATACCAAAATGGGGCTGGTGGTTGGATAAGAGAAAGAAATATCATTAGTTTACTCATCAACCGAATGCATTGTTCAAACAAATTTTGTATCTATGATGGAAAAAGGATGAAGATGCTCTACTGAAGGCCCTATTAAAACACATTCATAATAACGATGGAACTGGAAGAACAATCTTTGTATCATGCTCTAAATACAATCAAATCAACAATTAAATTAATTGGCAAACAACTACAATGTTGAAGCCACGTGAATAAACAGAAGCACAACTAACATCTCTAAAAGGGAGACAAGTAGAGGTCTCAATACCTTATAGTATTAAAATTTTTTTTCCAATAATTTAAAATGGAAAATTGTAGTAATAAATTGATAATTTCAATTATTTGTGCAATTTATTACAATAAAAATCTTGCAGTGAAATTGCAATGAAGATATATTATTGTAATAATCTCTGAACAATTATTTTACAATCTATTATAATGACAAACATGAAGTAATAGGAAATTACTTCATAGAGCCTATGGACCCAGTTCGAGGATGGTGGTGTGCTGTCGCAGGCAACCAAAAATACAACCTATACTCCTAAAAATATATGTAGTAGTGCGAGTAAAGATCGTTCCCATGAAGAGTATCTAGTCTAGTTTTATGCTACGTGAACAAGGAGAGGGGGGGGGGGGTTTACTATAATGAAAACAATTTTAAGAAAAACAATTAAGGAACAATTCAAATTAAAATATCAAAATCAATCAAGAGAACAAACCTTGGTCTAAGTCAACATCCACCATCGGAATTTTACAACTGATCATTGATGCAAGTATATATCAATTCACACTTTGAATATTCACCGTTGGAACTATTTTCTTATCTCTCCTTAGTCGTAGTTAATTAGAAAACAAGCGATCTAATAAACCCTAACTACTAAACAACCCAAGACAAGCGCTAAATGTTTAATCTAGTAGCAGCCTTAAGAAATAGAGAGATTGATGAATCTAAACAACACAAACACAAGTGGTTGTATTTAATTTAGTTGAGCATTCTTCCTTAGATCTAATAATTTCTGTCGCAACAAATCATTAAATCTTGGTTGCTTCACAAGTTAGAGAGATCAAACAATTACGGATTTGATATCTAACCTAGCAATAGATTGCAACGAATAATAAACTAGTAGGCCTCCTAGTAATTAAACGAGACAATCATGAAAATAAGCACAGAAGAATATCCGTTATTCAAAGCATAAATTGAACAATAAAAACAAATTAGATCTCACAGTTTTATTGATTTCGAGGCTTCAGTTTCCTTCGACCAAGTATAAAAGTTTAGCCACACAAGGCCATGATGAAAACTCAAAGGAAAAAACCAGAGAAGAGGGGAGAGAGAGACGTGTCTGTAATCCTGATTTCTCCTCCTCCTTTTACACGTTAATTCCTCCTTTCCCAAACCTACAAAATCTCCTAAAAATATTCTTAATAATAATATCCAAATCTAATTAATTAAGGAAAAATATTAAAAATAAAAACAAAGTCCTAATACAACTAGGAAAGTGGTGTTTTTCAGCTGAAAATTTCGTGCACCAGATCTGGAGGCTTCCAAAAATAAACCACATCAGATACGCGTATTAGAATTTCAGGCAAAGGAACATTCCAGAATGTCAGCAGTGCAGGTGCAGCAACTTCAAGCCCGATTTCGACCTTGATACAGCCCGTATCTCTCAAAACTCAAAACATGAAAGTTGTAGAGATTTGTCTTGGCGTTCCATAGCATCTTGAATCATCTCAATGGGAGCTTGGATGAGAGAGTTATGCCCAGATTTCGAAGCGATGTCAAAGCTGTCCAGAATCGCCCAATTAGCTACGTTTTGCACTTAATGCCTCCAATTGCATCCTAAATCAAAATATAAGAATAATGAGTATATTTAGGCACCAAATAAATATAAAAGACTAAACATTAAGGGAGAAAAATATGACATTTTGCATTCTTATCAGATGGGCAAAGGCCCATTCGTACACCAATTCTGACTTGACACGTGGACTAAATTCCAAGGAGGAAAGACATAGAGACCACACTAATCCAGACTTGACATGTGGACAAAGGTCCAAGGATGGAAAATAGACAGACCCATCATCCGAGGAGCCCAAGGAATGAATGTACCTTGAGAATACCTCAATTGGCCACTCGCACCAAAAGGCAGGGCACCGTGGAAGACATCAGAGACATGCAAGTAAAGAAGAGAGGAAATATTAGGGGAAGGTAGCCATCATCTCCACATTCAATGCACTGTACTAACTTAGTTGGTCACATTAATGAGGAAAAAACACCTGAACAGTAGTTCCACAACTTATAACACTCTCTACCACCTCCAGTAGGGTCCTAATGGGACAAGCATCCCAATTGCTACCTAGAGACGTACAGGTGGAGGGTTCAGATGCATTAGAAGGGACTATATAAAGGAAAGAAACCCTTCTAGGAAAGGGGTTGAAAGATATAACTTGAATTAGAGAGAAGAGAGTATCAACTAATACCAAGACTTAAACCAAAAAAAATATATATATATATATATATATATATATATAAACGTTACCTCCTTGGACAAGCCCAAGGAAGAATTTTATACCTATTCTGTGTTTCTCTCTACCACAATACGAGTCTCAATTCCATTAATTTTATATCTAGATCATACAAAGCATTATAATTGACCTAGCAAGCCCATTCTTTTATAAATTAATTGTGTTGGGTCAGAAACACCTATTATTACTATTCTAAGTGGGCCTGGGGTTGTTTTTGTGCTCTAACAATTGGCGCCGTTTGTGGGGATTGTCATTTATAATCTTTGTACTTTAAGCTCTTGACAACAGTAAAAAGAAAGAATGGTAAACTCCAGGCAAGATAGAGTGGAGTCTGGGGTTCTCAGTGAGTTGACCAATTTGTCAACCTAGAGAGAAGAAGAGACCGAGAGGCCAATCGAATACCCAGCATTAAGGTTGAGACTATTTACAAAGATCATACTAGTAGAAGTCAATCGAGGCCAGGGAGTCATATTTCGCACGACCAAGAGTCACAAAATCTTAGGTTGGAGATTGACCATCAACGTAAGAGGCTTCGGGGTAGAGTGCATGTTAGGGGGGGACATAACACCCCTATTAAGCCAAGGCTCTGATTTAGAAAAGGATCGTAGCTACAGGCAAAGGTCAATGACTCCCCCTAGTAAGTCTTTCTCGACATCCTCCTACCTAGAGCTCACCCCTTGAGAATATAGGGAATGATGCTATGAGTAGAGCCTTACGCCAAATCTCCAGGTCACCTTTTATGCCCCAAATTGAAAGGGCCAAACTCCCACACCGCTTTACCCAACTGACCTTCACCATCTACAAAGGAAGGACCAACCCCGTAGAGCATGTGAGCCATTTTAACCAAAGAATGGCCATCCATTCTAGGAATGAGGCCTCATGTGCAAAGTGTTTCCCTCCAACCTCGAGCTTGTTGCCATGAGGTGGTTCGATGGGCTAGATGAAGGATCAATAAGTTCTTATAGGGGGTTGACCAAAGCCTTTGGGGCCAAGTTTGTGACTTGCAGTAGGGTACCTAGGCCTTTAGACTCTTTGCTATCCATGGAAATGAGAGAAAGGGAGACACTAAAGACTTATTTTGATAGAGGTGTAGTTTCATTCGAGGCATTTCAGTGCGACAGCTCCTCCCACTCCTTCTGCTCCATCCACATTCGCTCCCTCCTCTTCTACGAGTGGTGTGACACTCGAGGACATCATGGTATAGTTTCAGTGCATGGATGCTTGCCTCGACACTTTCAGTGATGAGTTGTGTCAGGTGAACACCCATGTTGGACGTATTGTTTGACACTAGGCTGAGATGGGCGATTACATCGTGCCTTCCACTCTTGTGGCCTTTGTGGATGAGAGTGATGGCTCCGATAGTGCTGATGATGCTGAGGATGATGATGATGCTACTGCTTTCGACGATGAGGATGATGGAGATGCTAACTCTTCCAATGCTGATGAGATGTATACTTGACACTTTTACCCTTTGTTATTCGTGACAAAAAGGGGGAGTAGTTTTGGGTTATGAGAGTAGTCATAGTTAGGGAGAGAGTTAGTATAGGAGATTTTTTGTTAGGGGGAGAGTGCACATTAAGGGATGTAGTGAGGAATTGATGTATTTCTTTTCTTTTCTTTCTATTTGAGATACATTATATCTTGTACATGGGTCTTGTGACCATTATTGACATACATTGTACTTATATTCTTTACATATTGTTGTATGTTTTTCTTTCACCTATCTTTACATGTGTTGTTTCTTTTCTATTTTTATGCATATGTTTCTTATACTTGTATGCAATCTATTATTTTTGTTTCACACAAAGATGCCTTGATGAGTTTTGTTTAAAGTATTTCAGAACAGGTTGTCAAAGTCTTTCTTGCCATATACTCTCTTCTTGCAAAGTTTTTCAAGAGTTTGTGTTAGGGTAGATTTTATTATATTCAACAAATGAACATGAGTTAAGTGATTTATGACTTCTCTCATATGTTCATTTTTTTGTTGTGGTTTTGTCACAGATTACCAAATGGGGAGATTGTTAGGACATATGTGATTCACTTATTACGAACATATGTCACTATTTTATATAATTGGCTAATCCTTTGACAAAATGCACTTTACTTGTATTTGGGTAGATCTAGGATGTGTTTAATACTTCAAGAAACCTTGTTTCAAGATCAAGTGTTAAAGCCATGCAAGTCTGTCCAAGATTCAAGCTGAAAAGTGCCTGTCATTAAAGCTTGACAGCTAGCATCTATCGAGACCTGTAGAGCTGTTCTAGCCCGTGGCTTGACAGCAGCTCGACATATAGGTATCTGTCGAGGTTTATGAAGTTCAGTTTTTCAGGATTGTTTTTCATTCAATCCGTGATTGTATGTTTGGACTTTCTTTTATCACAACCCTAGACATATAAAAGGATTATTTTAAGGGCTGTCAAAGGTAGAACAAGTTGCACAAATGTTGAGCAAAGTTTGTTCAAACAAATTGTGACAAGAGACAAAATTTGCCATAGTTCATCTTTCTATTGAAGAAGTTGCTGTGTTTGTACACCGTAGGGTTTTGTGACCAAGGAGTTTCTTGATCTTTATCGTGTGATGAATTGAAGAACTTTACAGTCAACATTCTTCTCAAGTTGGTGATTAAGTTGCGTACTGGGATCCGCACAATTGGTTAGTCACGTACTGGGAGCCGTGCATTGAAAAGAGAGATTGTCATTACAGAACAAGTCCAATTGGGCATTGGGGTAAAGGTTCAACTGTAGGCTGGTATAATGTACTAGGATTCCTTTACTTGAAACCGCTTGTTTTGATAATAGTGGATTCTTGGGAGTGGTGACCTTAAAATCACCCGGTGGGGTTTTTACCGTGTTGGTTTTCCCCATTCGTAAACAAATCACCGTGTCAATTTATTTTCCGCTGCATACTTAGTTTATTGGTGATTTTTTTGTGTTATCATGCGTTTGCATATTGATTTGATTAATTAATAAACTTGGCTAATTAATCAATTAATTTATCACAAGGGGTCAATTCGTTTTTGGCTTATCAAGTGGTATCAGAGTAGACATACTCTGATTAGGTTTAATCTTTACTGTGTGATCCGTTGACCCCTATTTGTCATGGATAGAGGATAGTCTCTTATTATAACTCCTTTATTTGAGGGCACTAACTATGCATACTGGAAAGTATGCATGAAAGTTTTCTTGCAGTCTCTAGATAAGAAGGTGTGGCAAGTTGTTAAGATAGCCTGGACCAAGCCAAAGGAAGTGCCGGCCGATTAGGATGATGCCAAGATCAAGGCAGCAAACTTCAACAGCAAGGCATTGAATGCCTTATTCAGTGCGGTCACTAATGAGGAGTTCAAGAAGATATCCTCCATTGAAACTGCTAAGGAAGCATGGACCATTCTTTAGAGGCTCACTACAAGCTTTGAAGAGGTCAAGATGGAGGAGGATGAGTCATTTGATGAGTTCTACGCAAAACTCAAGGACATAGTGAACTCAGCCTTTAATCTTGGGAAAACCATTCCTGAACCTAAGATTGTGAGAAAGGTGCTCAGATCTCTACCCGAGATATTTCATGCCAAGATTACTGCAATAGAAGAATCAAAAGACATTGAAAGGATTCCTTTGATAGAGCTAGTTGGTAATCTGCAGAAATATGAGTTAGGTTTAACAAGAATTGGTAAATCGGGTAAGAGCAAGAGCATTGCACTGAAGGTCAAGAGCAGTGACATGGATGAGTCTTCAGACGATGAAGATTCTAAGATGAAGTCCTACATCATCAGGCAATTCAAGAAGTTTATGAAGAATGCAAATGGAAAGAGTTTTGACAAGGACCATAGGCAATCCTGTTATTCTTAGTTCTAGAGCCAAGACAAAGGGAAGAAGGATGCTAGGGATGACGGTCAATACATTTTTCCTTTAGGACCAAAGTGTTTTGGGTGTCAAGGCTTTAGACATATGAAGCAGGAGTGTCCCACATATCTCAAGACCATTAGGAAGAGCAACGCACTTGCTGCTACATTGAGTGACACCGAGCTTGAGGATTATTTAGACAATGAGGATGATAGAATCTTGAATGCCTTCACTGCCACTGTCAATCCTACTGAGGGGATTGTTGAAGACGTGGAAAAAGAAGAGGAATTGGTGGAGTCCAAGTTTGAGAAGATGGATGAACAAGATGACATCCACACAGCCTATGCAAAATTATATAAGGTCTCAGAAAAGCATGAGAAGATGTATAGGTTGACCACTAAGAAGCTTAGTGATGTAAAGCTGGAATGAGAAGAGCTTTCCACAAAGTTTGATGAAGCCAATCAAACTATTGGAGCACTGAGGTTTGAAAATAATTTCTTGACTGAAAAGACCAAGAAGCTTGATGAGGTGCTCAATTGGAGACGACTTTAAGTGCAAAACTTGATGAGATGCTCAGCATTCAGAAATTTGCTTCTGATCGAATTGGTTTAGGATATGATTTCTCTTCCTCTAGTATTGCTTTTACTAGTACTACTATTTTTGCTAGTACTACTATTTTTGCTCCTCCTACTAATAATGTTAAAATTGAGAACAATAATGTTAAAACTGAATTAGCTAGTGAGAACTTAGACAAGGGTAAATCTATCTTAGGAGCACCCCCTAATCTTGATAAGAAAGAAGTTAAAAACCCTAGGGCTAAGAAGGTTAACTCTAAAAAGCCTAAATAAAAGAAGCAGCATCTCTATCATCACTGTGGAGCAGCCGGTCATACTCGATCTAATTGCTATAAGTGGTTAGCCACTCAACAGAATAGCGACATGATAGCATCGAGAAACCAAAATCAGTTTCCATCCTCTTTTGCCCCTCTTGGAGATCTTCTCAAAGCCCTCATATTCCTTTCGAACTTGAACGGTTTCAATTCTTCCCTCTCACCGCCGGTTCAAGGGTTTACTCAAAGGAAAGGTTCTTCCAAGGTGTGGAAGGAAAAAGGCTCCATGTGATTATGTCACTTTTTCTCTCTCCTTTTTTTTTTTTTTGGGCATTACTTGAGTGTTTTGCTTTACTGTTTTGAGTCAGTCTAGTTTTATGCTTTGCTTAACATGTTTTTGTTTGCTGTTTTCAGTTTTGTTTATTTTGTTTTTCATATAAAAATTTAAAAAAAAAAATTGAAAAATTGAAAACTACAAAAATAGTGTGTTTTGTGTACATTAGTACTTGTGTATCTTGGATGGCCATTGAAACAAAGTTTTCTAAACTTTGTATTGTTTGTAGCTTAGATGAGCATCTCTATGCACAATTAAGCAAGTGAGCTTTGTGGCTCGTGTTTGTGACGAGTAAGATTAAGTTATCTCTTGTACTTAACACTCGTATCACACTTTTTGACGGGAAGGACTAAAACATCCTAAGAGAAAGACATAAATAACCATCTCACCACTATTGCTTGCCAATCATGAAATGACATTTGTATGTTTCGGCATAGCAAAAGTGGAATGTCAAAATGCTTAACATAATTGGGTATTTCTTTTCTCTCTCTTATATGCCCATGCATGATTTGCTCAAAAGAAAAATATGCATAGAAAAATAAAAAGCAAAAAGAATAAAAATGCTTTATATATGATTGCAAGTGTGTATTCAAGGAGCAAGTCTGAGAATCCAAGAAGGTCAAGGCAAAAGTATAACTGACCTTGGGCTTCTCGGACGAAGATAAAGTGGGAACCTTTCAACCCCACGATGATGCTCTAGTAGTTACCTTCCATATTGGAGGGTATGACGTGAAAAGGGTGTTGGTGGACTAAGGAAGTAGAGTTAAGATCATGTACCCAGACTTGTATAAGGGGTTAAATTTGAAACCCGAGGACTTAAGTAGATACGATTAGCCATTGGTAGGATTCGATGGAAGAATCGTAACCCCTAAGTGGATGATTAAGCTGCTTGTGCAAATAGGCAATAAGGCGGCTGAAGTCGAGTTCATCGTAGTCGATGCCTACTCACCTTACACAACAATTTTAGCAAGACATGGGCTTCACACTATGGGAGCTGTCTCTTTAACCCTTCATATGGAGGTGAAGTATGCCACTGAGGGATAAGTGGAGGAGCTAGTGAGAAGCCAGACAATGGCCAGGCAATGTATGGTTGCTGCTATCAACCACCAATTAGCTAAAATGGACTCTTTCAACCTAGATAATGTTTCGTAGAAATTAATAGTTAAGGAGCCTGAAGATTCATCCAATACTATAACAAGTGTTTTGCAGTGTAAAGAGCTGGATAAAGTTATCATAGGGTCAGACGAGGGCAAGTACTTTTAGGTTGGGACCTAGTTGCCCCCAACCGAGAAAGAAGAATTGCTAGTATTCTTAAGGGACAATCTAGATGTCTTTGCATGAAGTGCGTATAAGGCACCTAGAGTAGACCCAAATTTCATATGACATCATCTTAATGTGAACCCAGCTGTCATGCCAAAAAGGCAACCTCCTCAGCACTCTTCCAAGGAGCACATTGAGGTAGTGGAGGAGGAAATGAACAAGCTCAAGCAAGCTGGACAATCAAAGAGGCATTTTATACCGAATGGCTGGCCAACATAGTGGTTGTTAAGAAAAAGTCAGTGGAGGGTTTGTGTGGACTTCACTAATTTGAACAAAGTTTGCCCCAAAAACCCTTTCCCAATTCCCTGGATTGATCAGTTGGTAGATGCAACGGTCGGCCATCCTCGGATGAGTTTTTTGGATGCCTTACAAGGCTATCATCAAATACCATTAGCCTTGTTTGGCCAAGAAAAAACTGCATTTTTGACCCCTACTAGAAATTACCATTACTGAGTAATGCCCTTTGGCTTAAAGAATGCCAGATCTACCTATTAGAGAATGGTGACAAGGATGTTTGAATCATAGCTAGGTCAAAATGTCGAGGCATATATTGATGATATGGTTTTAAAGAGTAAGTAGGTGTCTAAGTACTTAAATGATTTGGGAAGTGTATTTTTAGTACTCAGAAAGTATAAATTACGCCTTATTGCTTCCAAATGTTCTTTCGGTGTCAATTTTGGGAAGTTCCTAGGTTACATGATCACCTATCGAGGGATAGAAGTTAACCTTGATCAATTCAGAGCCATCAATGATTTGCACCCACCTCAAAATCCAAAAGAAGTGCAGAGGCTAATCGAAATGATCGTAGCCTTGAATAGGTTTATTTCTCGGTCGGCCGATCGTTGTAGACCTTTTTTATAGTTTCTTCATAAGTGGAAAGATTTCATGTGGACCGAGGAGTGTAACATTGCTTTTGAGGAATTGAAGAAATACTTAGCACATCCTTCCATCCTGTTCAGGCCTGAAAAGGAAAAGTTCCTGTATGCTTACATAGCTATCACAAACCATGCAGTGAGCCTAGTCCCAGTTCAAACAGATTTGGGGTGCAAAGACCCGCTTATTATGTAAGCAAATCCCTTCAAGAGGTAGAAACCAGATATCTACCCCTCTAGAAGGCAATTTTAGCTATCATACATGCCACAAGGAAGCTTCCCCATTACTTCCAAAGCCCATATCGTTGTTGTCCTCACCTAGCTTCCCTTACAAGCATTGCTTCGGAGTTCGGACTATAAGGAAGAATAGCTAAGTGGGGAACTATGTTAGGAGCATTTGACATTAAGTATTTACCCCAAACAGCCATAAAGGGGCAAGTTCTAGCTGATTTGGAGGTGGAATTCACTAAGGGGGCCAGAGGGTCTAGAGCCGAGGAGGATGGGATACCCGGCGTGGAGGTTTTATTGGTCTCCACTCCTTACCTACCATTATGGAAGCTTTATACGGATGGGGCGGCCAACCAAAAAAGTTTTGGGATTGGAATCTTTCTAGTATCCCCCAAGAAAATAACCATGGAGAAGTCTCTAAGACTTGGTTTTCTAGCCACAAATAATGAAGCAGAGTATGAAGCCCTCTTGGCCGGAATGATTATGGTGAAAAAACTCGAAGGCAAAGCTTTGGAGGTTTTCTTTGACTAAAGGCTAATTATGGAGAAAGTGAAAGGTGAATTTGAAGCTAGGGATCAAAGGATGCAATGGTACCTTGGCAAAATCAGGCAACTGCAGTCTAGTTTTAAATTTTTCTCCATAAAACAAGTTCCCAGAAGTAAGAATTCCCATACCAATTCATTAGCAACCTTGGCCACCTCCTTGGTATAGGGCCTTACTTGGGTCATAATTGTTGAAGATCTTGTAGCGCCTAGTTGTGATAGTCAAGCTTTGATCAGTGTAAGCAACATACATGTCGGCTCGAGTTGGATGGATCTGGTGGTCTCATTTTTGAAGGATGGGGCATTGCCTGAGGATAGATCCGAGGCTGAGAAGATTCGGAGGAAGGCACCACAGTATTGGCTTTCAAAGGAATAGAAGCTATACAAGCGATCGTTCTCTGGGCCATATCTACTTTTGTGTCCATCTGGAAGTAGTTAAGCCACTATTGGAAGAGCTTCATGAAGGAATTTATGGTACTCACACAGGAAGAAGGTCCTTGTCACACAGAGCTTTCACCCAGGGGTATTGGTAAACTAGTATGCAAAAATCTGCCCAAGAATATGTCAAAAAGTGTGACCAATGCCAGAGGTATACTGAACATCCATCAACTAGGAGGAACCTTGAATACCCTCTCCAGCCCATGGCCATTTGCACAATGAGGCTTAGATATAGTTGGTCCATTCCTGAGGGCAACGGGAAACAAAAGATGGCTCTTCGTCGGAATTGATTACTTTACAAAATGGGTCAAGGCCGAGCCCTTCTCTAATATTAGAGATCAAGATGCAAAGAAGTTTATCTAAAAAAACATTGTCACTAGATTTGGAGTTCCTCACTCACTGACCTCGGACAATGGGCTTTAGTTCAATAGTAAAGCTTTCCGAAGATATTGTTGCGAGCTGGGCATTAGGAATAGATATTCCATTTCGGCCTACCCTCAAGGTAATGGACAAGCTGAAAGGTCATATTTAATGGGATAAAAAAAAGGTTGGATGAGACCAAGGGAAGGTGGGTAGACGAATTGCCACATGTGTTATGGATATACCATACCACACCTAGGAGATCAACGAGAGAGACCCCGTTCTCAATGATGTATGGCTCAAAAGCAGTCATCCCTCTGGAGACATGGTTCCCAACGTTAAGGACAAGCTAGTTCAATACTGATGAAAACGACTGACTACTCTCGGCAAGCCTAGATTTGGCCAAGGAAAGAAGGGTAGTGGCCATGGTCCAATTGGCTCATTTTCAGCAAAAGCTTAGGTAGGGATATGATAAGGGCATCGAAGCAAAAGTGTTAGTGCCTAGAGATTTGGTCCTAAGGAAAGTCGTGGGAAATGCCAAGAACCTAGCCTTGTGAAAACTAGGGCCTAACTGGGAGGGACCGTATCGTATAACCTTAGTGGCAGGGATAAAGGCTTACTATTTGGAAGATTTAGATGAAATTATTGTCCCGCATCCTTGGAATGTAAATAACCTGTGAAGATACTATTATTAATGAAAGGTTCTGAAGTTATTCACTTTTCCTTCTTTATCAACTAAATTCTATTCCTTTTATCCAAAAAAAAAAAAAAAAAAAAAAACTGAATTCTATTCCTAGCTAGTGCCTCTGCATTTTAACTCTTTTTAAATTTGTTAAGTGTTAAACAGAACCTCGGCCATGTTCGACTCCTCGGGTCATATACCTTGGGTAAATTAACTCTTTTTGAATCGATTAGGTGTTAAATAGAACCTCGGCCATGCTCGACTCCTCGAGTTACATGTCTTGGGTAAATTAACTCTTTTTGAATTGGTTAAGTGTTAAACAGAACCTCAGCCATGTTCAACTCCTTGGGTCACATGCCTCTGGTAAATTAACTCTTTTTAAATTGGTCAAGTGTTAAATGGAACCTCAGCCATGTTTGACTCCTTGGGTCACATGCCTTGGGTAAATTAACTCTTTTTGAATTAGTTAAGTGTTAAACAGAACCTCAACCATATTTGACTCCTCAGGTCATATGCCATAGGTAAATCAACTCTTTTTAAATTGGTTAAGTGTTAAATAGAACCTTGGCTATGTTCGACTCCTCAAGTTACATGCCTTGGGTAAATTAACTCTTTTTGAATCAATTAAGTGTTAAACAAAACATCGGCCATGTTTGACTTTTTGAGTCACATGCCTTGGGTAAATTAACTCTTTTTAAATTGGTTAAGTATTAAACAAAACATCAGCCATGTTTGACTTTTCGAGTCACATGCCTTGGGTAAGTTAACTCTTTTTTAAATTTGGTCAAGTGTTAAATGAAACCTCGGCAATGGTAAACTTCTCGGGTCACATGCCTTGGGTAAATTAGCTCTTTCTAAATTGGTTAAGTGTTAAATATAATCTTGGCCATGTTCAACTCCTCAGGTCACATGCCTTGATTAAATTAACTCCTTTTAGTTGATTAAGTGCTTAATGGACCCTTGGCCATTTTTGGCTCCTCGGGTCAAAAACTAAGGATAAGTCAACTCTTATCGGAATAGATTAAATGTCTAGGATGAACTATGGCATATTTATAAATAAATAAATAAAAAAAAAAAAAAAAACCAAAAACAAACAAATATATAATTGATAAAGGGAAATAAGGCATAGGAGAGAGGGAACAAAACCATGCACACGAACTTGCCAAAACTAAACTTCTTTTTATGATAGATAGAAGAAGAATTACAGGGTACAACTAATAAAAAGAAAAAGAAGCTAGACTATGCTTAAACAAAAAAAAAAGGGAATTAAAAGAAAAAAGTGCTCTCTCTATGAGGTAGCCTTTGGATTGGCTTTGATAATGTAAAAAATCAACAATTGAGCTCCTTGTCATAACAGATGGACGATGCTGTGAATGGGATCGACTTTGTAGATAGAGAACCCACAAAATGAACTAGGTGGAAGACTAACACGCCAGTGTGGCGTCAACCAAATTGCCTTCGATGCTTAAGTTAGTAGGGGAGAAAGATTTTTGAGAGAAACAGACTAGAGAGTGATTTCTGTAGAGTGTTTGTGTGTAATTGATCCTACCTTGGGTTTTTGGTTCTTTCTCTTTTATAGTTGAATGCCTAATCAATAGGCAATGAATCATTGTATTTATGCTTAACAGCTAACGCGTTACAGAATCTTTGTCTGAAGTTCACATCTCATTCTGTGACTATTGCTCCGTCCGTTACGTTTTGTCATCAATGATCATAATAAATGTGTAACATCTTCTTTAAGTAAATGACAATCTTTGTGTAGTGACAACCATAAATTTCTAACTCATTAGCTGCCCCTTATTCAAATTGTTGTCTGTTAGACGAGATAAGAACAAATTTGTCTAATGCTTTGTATTCTGTGTACTGCGCATTTATGACAGTTTTGATGTTTGAGTAGTTGAATGCCACGTGTATGGCCAAGATGCATTCGTCGTGCGGACATATCTCGGTTTTCCCATGCATGTTTTGGCCACTTTTTTTGCATTTTCCCCTCCTTTTTTCCTTTCTTTTGTATTGTTTCCTTATTCAATTTCGTTCTATGGTTTGTTTCTTTTGCAAGCTTCCTTTCTCTATCCTATGTTTCCTGGTAAGTTCTTCATGCTATTTCTTCTTTTTTGATTCTTCCATGGTAGATTATTCTGCTGTTAGAGTAAATTGTCCTTTGATAGCTTTCTTTTTCACTCATTTAGGTAGTTTACTTGAGTCCGTAGAGGGGGAGTGCCTTAAGAGGATTAGTTTCTTTGTAGGAGAGGACTACCTGTATACCTTTATCCTTTCTTCATTATTTCCTCTAGTTTCCCATCCTTCTGGGGTGGCTAGGTCATTGAAAATGTTTGAGGTAAGGTCTAGCGATCTAGAGACGGGGCTATCCTCATCTGATGATCGCGTGGTCTCGGAGACCACTTCTGTGTCCACCCCCTATAAAGCCTGAAACATCTCATGTTCCCTTATGGGAAAGGACGAATAGTGAATCAGGGATTGGTTTCAGTTCCCTAATTCTCAGAAAATTAGGATCCCGAGTGACGAAGAAAGGGCTTGTCACTTTTATGCTAATGAGGTTTGTTTTTACGAGGCCTATTTTGTCAGTGGCCTTTGTTTCCCTATTCATCCCTTTGTTAGGGAACTTTTTGCCTATTTGCATCTTGCTCTGGCACAGTTAGTGCCTAACTCTTGGCAGATTCTCGTTTCTTGCATGGTGGTATGGATGTCCATCAATGATGGTGATGTCATCAAGAGGACGAATACCTCCATTTTTATCGTTTGAAGAAATCTAAGGACCCCGACTATTATGAGTTTAAGTCATAGGATAGGGCTTCTAGGCTAATCCTTGATTACCCCTTGTCTCTCCAAAATTGGAAGCCAAATTTCATTTTTATCTCTAGAAGTGGTTGGGAGTTCGTCCCTAGTGAGGACTTGGATGAAGCCTCTATGTTTTTTCGTAGTTGGGGAGTTCCCATGTCTGGTGCATCTTTCTCGTCTTTTCAGTTTCTTTTCCCTTCTTTTATGAGTGACGATGATAGGTTACTTATTTGTATTCTTGTTTCGTCTAAAGAAGAGGTACCAACGTCGCGCTGAGAAATTAAAGGAGTATCTTGAGTCTGTCAAGGATTTTGATGAACTCGTTTCTCCTCAGTCTTTGTTTCTACACTTTTTGGGTTCGAAACTGTCTACTAAGGTTCGGAAGAATTTGGAAGTTGTGAGAAAGAGTAAGTGTTTCTACCTTCTTCTTTCTTTTCTTCTTCTTCTTCTTCTTTTTTATTTATTTATTTATTTATTTATTTTTTACTTTTGCCTTGTCCTTTTAGGAATGATGACTAGGTTTAGCAAGCAGAAATTAGCTAAGGCCCAAGAGAAGAAGGCCAAGGGTGGCACCGTCAGTGGTCTTTTGTCCAAGAAAAAGGCTGGTTCATTGTTAAGAAAGATCCTATGATAATGCCTTCTCCTACCCACTTGCTTGCCAAGCGCCTTGCTTTTCCCACTTCGTCATTGGAGATGATTGTCTCTGGTGGAGAGAGAGATTAGGAAGAAGAAAAAGGTTGGTGGTAAATATTTCCTTCCTACCTTCTGGGATGATGCTGACGCAATAGCTTTGAAGGCTCATGAGGCACTCTCTGTGGATGATCTTGGTCCTCTTATGGCGAAGTCATCTAGCAAGGTGATGTCATCCCATATCCATAAGCTTGTGTAGGTAGGCTATTTTTAGCTTCTTCTTTTTCTTTGTTTTGCTTCTACTAAGGGAAAATTTCTTTGTAGCCTTTGGGGGAGCCTCTGTTCATCTCTGGGAAGCTCTTGAACTTAGAAAAGAAGGTGGCCACGTCTGAGCCCTTGGTCAATTCTTTATCTGCTGAGAATGAGACGCTAAAGAACAAGGTTGCTATTCTTACTGTCGAGGCTGAAAATGACAAGGAGAGTGTAGCAACCTTGGAGAAAAGCCTACAAATGGAGAAGGACTTCTGTAAGTTGAAGGATAAGCAGATCGGTGACCTGGAGCTGAAATTGCAGAACGTTGGGGCCACGACGGTACAAGACTTCAAAGACTTTGACGAGTATTTAGACGACTTGTGCAAGTACTACATGGAGGGCTTCAATCTCCTCATGAAATGGACGGCGAAGCATCATCTTGGCTTGGACCTCTCTAGCTTGGCTGTGGACGACATCGAGAAGGAACTTATGTCTGATCGTCCCTTTGAGGCTACATTGGAGAATGTGATGGAGGAAGCCATAGACGCTGCTGAAGTGATGAAGGAGGCCCCTGCAGACCCTATCCCTGATGAGCAGTAATCTTATTTTTTCTTTGCAAGGCAAGAACAATATTTCTCTTTGGGCTCGTTGTTTTGGGCAGCTAAACAATTCCTTTGACGATGATAGTTAGGTTCATGGATTTCCTGCTTTAGCTGTAGTAAACAACTTTTTTATGCTTGGACATCCTTTTATGATGATGTTAGTTGTGTTGAGACAACTTTCATGTTCAGCTTGCATTTGAACAGATTTTTCGTACTTAGCTTGTATACGAACAGCTTTTTACCTTTAGCCGTGTTGAAATGATTTTTCATTGGCGTCTTAGTCCTGTTAAGAAACCAAGAAACGAGAGAAAGAGGGTGTAAGAAAATTATGGAAACTAGTTAATAAGATATATTACTAGGAACATATAAAAGATAACATGAAAATATGGGAAAGAACACAGCACAAGATACAACATGCTAAGAGATATTATTAGATTCAACAGCTTTTTTACATTAGACACAAGAAACACAAAGGAACATCTTACTACAAGGGCTTTGTTTTCTCTCTTCACTCTACTCTTTATAAAGACACTAGAAGCCTATTTATAGGCAAAATGTTATAGAAATAATTTACATTCAGGGTACAATGAGCTTCCGGAGAGGACAATAGGGGTTGTTTTCATGTTGACAATTGTCTAGGGGAGCAAAGGTCTTAGCTGGCCATTGTTGGGCTGATCAGCAGGTGTCAATCTAGGTAGGGGCCCTGGCTTCATAGTTGTACTTATGTAGATACACTTCTGAATAGTGGATTTTTGGAGATAAGGATGCTACATTTGAAGACGTTTCTAGGAACTTTTTTTTTGTTTTTTTATTTTTTTTATTTTTTATTTTGTTTTAAGTGCTAAAGATATCTACTCCCATCCATCTCTCCCTTGAAACCATTCTTCATCAACATCTGCATCTAGATCATGGTTATGATAATAAGGGTCATCATATCCTATAAAAGGATTAGGCATGGGCATTATCCCAATGATCTTCATATGGCCATTGTTGTCTATAGACTTCTAGATCAATTGGAACTATTTCAGATAAGGTTCCCTTGTTAAAGGATTCTGTCATTATGAGAGCATGGTGACAAGATACCCAAGAAGTGTCCATATGTGTGGAGAGTGCCATCTGGATTAGTAACCCAATGTGTCTCTGTTGGGTGAAAGATTCCTTTTGCACGGATATCATTTTTGGAATTGAGCTTTGCAACCAAACATGCTGAGGTAATCTTACAACCAAATCTTGGATGTTCTGCTTTAGGGTACTTTATCCATTCTCCTTCATGAGCATCATTTTTCAAAATTTCAAGCCAAAATTTACAAAAATATCTATTTCCACATGGGAAAATATATCTGTAAAATTTTGGCTCAAAGTGATGACATAGGTAATACTTATTGAGTAAATACCACATGTAGAGATAATACGCAACAATCCATTGGGTTATCCAAAAAGCAAAAGGGGTTTTCCATGGTTGATCTATATTAGGAAAGATAGCAAGGAAGAGTCTGTGGTGGTCTTGGAGATAATTATGAAGGATTCTAATGATTCTTTTGGATCTGGCTTCTAGGGTTAAGGTCTTTATTTGTTCTTTAATTTCTGGGGGAAGGTTTTCTATCATCTTAAGAATATCATCAGGATTTGTAGAAGAAGATCCTGAGGAGGAGGATGGATTTGTAATAGGGTATACACATAGAGGTGGAGGAATGATTGTAGTGTTTAGAACTGGAGGTTTTCGGGAAAGGTAATCAGTGATAAAATTATATTTTCCTTTAATGTGCTTGACTTGGAAAGACCATTGTGAAAAATAATTTGCCCATCTGAGTAATTGAGGATGTGGGAGCATTTTCCTTTTGAACTGGAGCATCTTATGAAAGGAAGACATGTCCATTTCCACTAAAGAACTATGCCCAAGGAGATGGAACTGGAATTTTTCAATACCATTTTTTACTGCAAGGATTTCATTTTGGGACAGTAAGGCTGGCATTAACTTTCCATGGAAGAAAAGGACTCCCTGTAGTCTCTAGAATTTCACTTCTTGATTCCAGATTCTTGGAATACCAAAATGCAGTCATAGGAACAGTCTAGACCACTTTAAATGCAGGAACAGTTTTTGTTACACTTTTTCCTAACTTCAATATGTCTCTCAAAGATCCTCATCTTTATGATACTCTTAAAGTACAAGTCCAGATTACAAGAGCCTCTCAAGTGCAAGACACATTTGCTGCCACACTTCACTACCAGCTTACTTATAGACTTCAGAATCATGCTTTTGACATGGCAATTCTAGACATACCTCAATCCAATGAAGCTTTGTTGATTCAGGTTGATCCTGGAATGACACCTATGTGTATGTTTGTTCCAAGACAACTCAACAGAGACCAGATAACTTCTTTCTTTTTAGAATCATGGATTACGAAATATGAGGTGCTTCATCAGGTGACTAAACCGATCAAGTCAAATGATCCTCTCTTTATCAGAAAAGCAAATGGTGAAGTTGAGACAAGATTCTTAACAGCTCCACTAAAGAAGAAAGATGTGATGGTTTTCCCAACTCAAATTGCAATGCTCAAACCGGTGTCCTATGTTTGTGAGGAAGGCCTTAAAATCAAAGCATTTTGAGAATATGAAAAGCCCTATTACGAAGGAAAATCACCTTCTGGTCATATACGGTGGAATGTTTGTGATTGTGTTGATTGCCAAAAAGAAGGAGCTTTTGAAGAAGATTACTCTAGAAGGAAAAAAAAATCTTCCCAACACATACTCAAAGAAAGATATGAAGCAGGAGATCCAAAAGTTGACCTCCTTAGAGAACCCTTTGGAAAATTTAACTTTTATGTTCTTTATCCTAGAACCAAAAAGCAAAAACCCCATCCTACCCCATCATGTGCAGGAAATTATGATTAGAATTTGAAACCTCCATTGATCCCATATTACCAAAAATTCCTTTCCCCAATACCAAAACACTAATCCTTTTCAACTAGTCAAACCTAAACACAAAAGCCCTTACCTTGTTATATGTTTGACCCTGCATCAATCTCTTACTCACAGAATTTCCCTCCTCTTGAAAGCTTTGATCATCCATAAACCAATTTGCCCGAATGACCATCTTAGTTGTGTTTGAACAACTCAGTATTTTTTTTTCTTTTTAGCAGTGTTTGGATAGCTTTTTATTGACTCATGTTTGAATGACGATCTTAGTTGTGTTTGAACAACTTAGTATTTTTAGTTGTGTTTGAATAGCTTTTTATTGAGTCATGCTTAAATGACGATTTTAGTTGTGTTTGAATAACTTAGAACGTTTTTTAGCTGTGTTTGAACATCTATTTATTCAGTCATGTTTGAATGACAATCTAAGTTGTATTTGAACAACTTAGTATTTCTAGCTGTGTTTGAACAGCTTTTTATTGAGTCAGGCTTGAATGACGATTTTAGTTGTGTTTGAACAAATTAGAATGTTTTTTAGCTATGTTTAAACAAATTTTTATTGAGTCATGTTTGAATGACGATCTTAGTTGTGTTTGAACAACTTAGTATTTTTAGCTGTGTTTGAACAACTTTTTATTGAGTTATGCTTAAATGACAATTTTAGTTGTGTTTGAACATCTGTTTATTGAGTCATGTTTGAACGACGATCTTAGTTGTGTTTGAACAACTTAGTATTTTTAGCCGTGTTTGAACAGCTTTTTATTGAGTCAGGCTTGAATGACGATTTTAGTTGTGTTTGAACAACTTAGAATGTCATTTAGCTATGTTTAAACAGCTTTTTATTGAGTCATGTTTGAAAGACAATGTTAGTTATGTTTGAACAACTTAGTATTTTTAGCTGTGTTTGATTAGCTTTTTATTGAGTCAGGCTTGAATGACGATTTTAATTGTGTTTGAACAACTTAGAATGTTTCTTAACTGTGTTTGAACAACTTTTTATTGAGTCTTATTTGAATGATGATCTTAGTTGTGTTTGAACGACTTAGTATTTTTAGTTGTGTTTGAACAACTTTTTATTGAGTAATGTTTGAATGACAATCTTAATTGTGTTTGAAAAACTTAGTATTTTTTAGTTGTGTATGAACAACATTTTACTGAGTCATGTTTGAATGACGATCTTAGTTGTGTTTGAACAACTTAGTATTTTTAGTTGTTTTTGAATAGCTTCTTATTGAGTCATGCTTGAATGATGATTTTAGTCGTGTTTGAACAACTTAGAATGTTTTTTAGCTATGTTTGAACAGCTTTTAATTGGGTCATGTTTGAATGACGATCTTAGTTGTGTTTGAACAACTTAGTATTTTTAGCTACGTTTGTACAGTTTTTTATTGATTCAGGCTTGAATGACAATTTTAGTTGTGTCTGAACAACTTAGAATGTTTTTTAGCTATGTTTGAACAGCTTTTTATTGAGTCATGTTTTAATGACAATCTTAGTTGGGTTTGAACAACTTAGTAGTTTTAGCTGTGTTTGAACAGCTTTTTATTGAGTCATGCTTGAATGATGATTTTAGTTGTGTTTGAACAACTTAGAATGTTTTTTAGCTGTGTTTGAACATCTGCTTATTGAGTCATGTTTGAATGACGATCTTAGTTGTGCTTGAACAACTTCGTATTTTTAGCTGTGTTTGATCAGGTTTTTATTGAGTCAGGCTTGAATGACAATTTTAGTTGTGTTTGAACAACTTAGAATATTTTTTAGTTGTGTTTGAATAGCTTTTTATTGAGTCATGTTTGAATGACAATCTTAGTTGTGTTTAAACAACTTAGTATGTTTAGCTGTGTTTGAACAGATTTTATTGAGTCATGCTTGAATGACAATTTTAGTTGTGTTTGAATAACTTATAACGTTTTTTAGTTGTGTTTGAACATCTGTTTATTGAGTCATGTTTGAATGACGATCTTAGCTGTGTTTGAACAACTTAGTATTTTTAGCTGTGTTTGAACAGCTTTTTATTGAGTCATACTTGAATGACGATTTTAGTTGTGTTTGAACAAGTTAGAATGTTTTTAAGCTATGTTTGAACATCTGTTTGTTGAGTCATGTTTGAATGAAGATCTTAGTTGTGTTTGAACAACTTAGTATTTTTAGCTGTGTTTGAACAGCTTTTTATTGAGTCAGGCTTGAGTGACGATTTTAGTTGTTTTTGAACAACTTAGAATGTCTTTTAGCTATGTTTAAACAGCATTTTATTGGTTTATATTTGAATGACGATCTTAGTTGTGTTTAAACAATTTAGTATTTTTAGCTGTGTTTGATCAGCTTTTTATTTAGTAAGGCTTGAATGACGATTTTAGTTGTGTTTGAACAACTTAGTATTTTTAGCTACGTTTGAACAGCTTTTTATTGGGTCATGCTTGAATGACAATTTTAGTTGTGTTTGAATAAGTTAGAATGACTTTAAGTTGTGTTTGAACATCAATTTACTGATTCATGTTTGAATGACGATCTTAGTTGTGTTTGAACAACTTACTATTTTTAGCTATGTTTGATCAACTTTTTATTGAGTTATGCTTGAATGACGATTATAGTTGTGTTTGAACAACTTAGAATGTTTTTTAGCTGTGTTTGAACATCTGTTTATTGAGTAATGTTTGAATGACGATCTTAGTTGTGTTTGAACAACTTAGTATTTTTAGTTGTGTTTGAACAACTTTTTATTGAGTTAGGCTTGAATGACGATTTTAGTTGTGTTTGAACAACTTAGAGTGTCTTTTAGCTATGTTTAAACAGCTTTTTATTGAGTCATGTTTGAAAGATGATCTTAGTTGTCTTTGAACAACTTAGTATTTTTACCTGTGTTTGATTAGCTTTATATTGAGTCAGGCTTGAATGACAATTTTAATTGTGTTTGAACAACTTAGAATGTTTCTTAGCTGTGTTTGAACAACTTTTTATTGAGTCTTGTTTGAATGATGATCTTAGTTGTGTTGGAACGACTAAGTATTTTTAGCTGTGTTTAAACACCTTTTTATTGAGTCATGTTTGAATGACGATCTTAATTGTGTTTGAACAACTTAGTTTTTTTTAGTTGTGTATGAACAACATTTTACTTAGTCATGTTTGAATGAAGATCTTAGTTGTGCTTGAACAACTTAGTATTTTTAGTTGTTTTTGAACAGCTTCTTCTTAAGTCATGCCTGAATGATGATTTTAGTTGTGTTTGAACAATTTAGAATGTTTTTTAGCTATGTTGGAACAACTTTTTATTGAGTCATGTTTGATTGACGATCTTGATTGAGTTTGAACAACTTTGTATTTTTAGCTGTTTTTGAATTGCTTCTTATTGAGTTAGGCTTGAATGACAATTTTTGTTGTCTTTGAACAACTTAGAATGTTTTTTAGCTGTGTTTGAACATCTGCTTATTGAGTCCAGTTTGAATGACGATCTTAGTTGTGCCTGAACAACTTCGTATTTTTAGCTGTGTTTGATCAGCTTTTTATTGAGTCAGGCTTGAATGACAATTTTAGTTGTGTTTGAACAACTTAGAATACTTTTTAGTCGTGTTTGAACAGCTTTTTATTGAGTCATGTTTGAATGACAATCTTAGTTGTGTTTAAACAACTTAGTATGTTTAGCTGTGTTTCAACAGCTTTTTATTGAGTCATGCTTGTATGATGATTTTAGTTGTGTTTGAATAACTTAGAATGATTTTTAGCTGTGTTTGAACAACTGATTGTTGAGTCATGTTTGAATGACGAACTTAATTGTGTTTGAACAACTTAGTATTTTTAGCTGTATTTGAACAGCTTTTTGTTGAGTCAGGCTTGAGTGACAATTGTAGTTGTTTTTGAACAACTTAGAATGTCTTTTAGCTATGTTTAAACAGCATTTTATTGGTTTATGTTTGAATGACGATCTTAGTTGTGTTTGAACAACTTAGTATTTTTAGCTGTGTTTGATCGGCTTTTTATTTATTCAGGCTTGAATGACGATTTTAGTTGTGTTTGAATAACTTAGTATTTTTAGCTATGTTTGAACAGCTTTTTATTGAGTCATGCTTGAATGACGATTTTAGTTGTGTTTGAACAAGTTAGATTGTTTTTAAGCTGTGTTTGAACATCTATTTATTGATTCATGTTTGAATGACGACCTTAGTTGTGTTTGAACAACTTAGTATTTTTAGCTATGTTTGAACAACTTTTTATTGAGTCAGGCTTGAATGACAATTTTAGTTGTGTATGAACAACTTAGAATATTTTTTAGTTGTGTTTGAACTGCTTTTTATTGAGTCATGTTCGAATGACAATCTTTGTTGTGTTTAAACAACTTAGTATGTTTAGCTGTGTTTGAACAGCTTTTTATTGAGTCTTGCTTGAATGACGATTTTAGTTGTGTTTGAATAACTTAGAATGTTTTTTAGTTGTGTTTGAACATCTGTTTATTGAGTCATGTTTGAATGACGATCTTAGCTGTGTTTGAACAACTGAGTACTTTTAGCTGTGTTTGAACAGCTTTTTATTGAGTCATGCTTGAATGACGATTTTAGTTGTGTTTGAACAAGTTAGAATGTTTTTAAGCTGTGTTTGAACATCTGTTTGTTGAGTCATGTTTGAATGACGATCTTAATTGTGTTTGAACAACTTCGTATTTTTAGCTGTGTTTGAACAGTTTTTTATTGTGTCAGGCTTGAGTGACGATTTTAGTTGTTTTTGAACAAATAAGAATGTCTTTTAGCTATGTTTAAACAGCATTTTATTGGTTTAGGTTTGAATGACGATCTTAGTTGTGTTTGGACAACTTAGTATTTTTAGCTGTGTTTGATTAGCTTTTTATTTAGTCAGGCTTGAATGACGATTTTAGTTGTGTTTGAACAACTTAGTATTTTTAGCTATGTTTGAACAGCTTTTTATTGAGTCATGCTTGAATGACGATTTTAGTTGTGTTTGAACAAGTTAGATTGTTTTTAAGCTGTGTTTAAACATCTGTTTATTGATTCATGTTTGAATGACGACCTTAGTTGTGTTTGAACAACTTAGTATTTTTAGCTGTGTTTGAACAACTTTTTATTGACTTATGCTTGAATGACGATTATAGTTATGTTTGAACAACTTAGAATGTTTTTTAGCTGTGTTTGAACATCTGTTTATTGAGTAATGTTTAAACGACGATCTTAGTTGTGTTTGAACAACTTAGTATTTTTAGCTATGTTTGAACAACTTTTTATTGAGTCAGGCTTGAATGACGATTTTAGTTGTGTTTAAACAACTTAGAATGTCTTTTAGCTATGTTTAAATAGCTTTTTATTGAGTCATGTTTGAAAGATGATCTTAGGTGTCTTTGAACAACTTAGTATTTTTAGCTGTATTTGATTAGCTTTATATTGGGTCAGGCTTGAATGACGATTTTAATTGCGTTTGAACAACTTAGAATGTTTCTTAGCTGTGTTTGAACAACTTTTTATTGAGTCTTGTTTGAATGATGATCTTAGTTGTGTTTGAACGACTAAGTATTTTTAGCTGTGTTTGAACAACTTTTTATTGAGTCATGTTTGAATGACGATCTTAATTGTGTTTGAACGACTTAGTTTTTTTTAGTTGCGTATGAACAGCATTTTGCTGAGTCATGTTTGGATGACGATCTTAGTTGTGTTTGAACAACTTAGTATTCTTAGTTGTTTTTGAACAGCTTCTTCTTAAGTCATGCCTAAATGATGATTTTAGTCGTGTTTGAACAACTTAGAATGTTTTTTAGCTGTGTTGGAACATCTTTTTATTGAGTCATGTTTGAATGACGATCTTAGTTGAGTTTGAACAACTTAGTATTTTTAGCTGTTTTTGAACTGCTTCTTATTGAGTCAGGCTTGAATGACAATTTTTGTTGTGTTTGAACAACTTAGAATTTTTTTTAGTTGTGTTTGATCAACTTTTTATTGAGTCATGCTGGAATGACGATCTTAGCTGTGTTTGAACAAGTTAGAATGTTTTTAAGCTGTGTTTGAACATCTGTTTATTGAGTCATGTTTGAATGACGATCTTAGTTGTGTTTGAACAATTTAGTATTTTTAGTTGTGTTTGAATAACTTTTTATTGAGTTATGCTTGAATGACGATTTTAATTGTGTTTGAACAACTTAGAATGTTTTTAAGCTGTGTTTGAACATTTGTTTATTGAGTCATGTTTGAATGACGATCTTAGTTGTGTTTGAACAACTTAGTATTTTTAGCTGTGTTTGTACAGTTTTTTATTGAGTCAGGCTTGAGTGACAATTTTAGTTGTGTTTGAACAACTTAGAATGTCTTTTAGCTATGCTTAAACAGCATTTTTTGGAGTCATTTTTGAATGACGATCTTAGCTGTGTTTGAACAACTTAGTATTTTTAGCTGTGTTTGATCAGCTTTTTATTGAGTTAGGCTTGAATGACGATTTTAGTTGTATTTGAACAACTTAGAATGTTTCTTAGCTGTGTTTGAACAACTTTTTATTGAGTCTTGTTTTAATGAAGATCTTAGTTGTGTTTGAATGACTTAGTATGTTTAGCTGTGTTTGAACAACTTTTTATTGAGTCATGTTTGAATGACGTTCTTAGTTGTGTTTGAACAACTTAGTATTTTTTTTAGTTATGTTTGAACAGCTTTTTGCTGAGTCATGTTTGAATGACGATCTTAGTTGTGTTCTAACAACTTAGTATTTTTAGTTGTTTTTGAACTGCTTCTTATTGAGTTATGCTTGAATGATGATTTTAGTTGTGTCTGAATAACTTAGATTTTTTTTTGGCTATGTTTGAACAACTTTTTATTGAGTCATGTTTGATTGACGATCTTAGTTATGTTTGAACAACTTAGTATTTTTGGCTATGTTTAAACAATTTTTTATTGAATCAGGCTTGAATGACAATTTTAGTTGTGTTTGAACAACTTAGAATATTTTTTAGCTGTGTTTGAACAGTTTTTTATTGAGTCGTGTTTGAATGACAATCTTAGTTATGTTTGAACAACTTAGTATTTTTAGCTATGTTTGAACAGCTTTTTATTGAGTCTTGCTTGAATGATGATTTTAGTTGTGTTTGAACAACTTAGAATGTTTTTTAGCTATGTTTGAACATCTGTTTATTGAGTCATGTTTGAATGACGATCTTAGTCGTGTTTGAACAACTTAGTATTTTTAGCTGTGTGTGATCTGCTTTTTATTGAGTCAGGCTTGAATAACGATTTTAGTTGTATTTGAACAACTTAGATTGTTTTTTTAGTTATGTTTGAACAGCTCTTTATTGAGTCATGTTTGAATGACAATCTTAGTTGTGTTTAAACAACTTAGTATTTTTAGCTGTGTTTGAGCAGCTTTTTATTGAGTCATGCTTGAATGACGATTTTAGTTGTGTTTGAACAACCTAGAATGTTTTTTTAGCGGTGTTTGAACATCTGTTTATTGAGTCATGTTTGAATGACGATCTTAGTTGTGTTTGAACAACTTAGTATTTTTAGCTGTGTTTGATCAACTTTTTATTGAGTCAGTCTTGAATGACGATTTTAGTTGTGCTTGAACTACTTAGAATGTTTTTTAGCTGTGTTTGAACAGTTTTTTATTGAGTCATGTTTGAATGACGACCTTAGTTGTGTTTGAAAAACTTAGTGTTTTTAGCTGTTTTTGAACCATTTTTTATTGAGTCATGCTTGAATTACAATTTTAGTTGTGTTTGAACAACTTAGAATGTTTTTTGGCCGTGTTTGAACAGCTTTTTATTGAGTCATGCTTGAATGATGATCTTAGTTGTGTTTGAACAACTTAGTATTTTTAGCTGTGTTTGAACAGCTTTTTATTGAGTCATGCTTGAATGATGATCTTAGTTGTGTTTGAACAACTTAGTATTTTTAGCTGTGTTTGAACAGCTTTTTATTGAGTCATGTTTGAATGATGATGTTGTGCTGTACTCGTGACTTAAACCGTGGTAGTGGAGTGTCTTTAGGTTAACCATCTTTTATGTTTTGTTTATTCATGAATGACGATCATATTTGTTGTGTATAAACAACTCTAATTTAGTTGCCTTTAGTGGTTGTGTGTGAATAGCTTTTGATTTATAATTTTAATGATGGATATCTTTGAAAGGTCTCCCAAGGATGACTCTTGAGTTTTGCACATATTTTCATTGGCAAATTACTTATGAATGGTCATTGATAAATATGCAAGGATAATGCTTTCATGTGTTATTGATCTATGAATATCGAAAGTAATAATTGTCATACATACTAATATGAAGATTATGCAACTTGAAATGTAAAGCATTCCTTACTGGTAGTATTTTTTCAGGTGTTTTATGTTCTATGGTCAAGGCAATTCTTGGCCGCCTAGAGACTTCAAGTAGTAGGAGCCTTCTCTGGAATGAAAGATTACTTTGTAAGGGCCTTCCCAGGCTGGTCCCAGTTTTTCTTGGGTTGGGTCCTTTGTTGCCTATGATTCCTTTCTAAGGACGAGGTCTCCTGTGTTGAACCTCCTTACCTTGACCTTTCTGTTATAATATCTGGCCATTGCTTCCTTACGTTTGGCCATTCACTTCATTACTTCTTCTCTGACTTCATCAATTAGGTCCAAGCTGCTGTTAAGTTCCTGCTAGTTCTTCTAGACTTCATAAGTTTTGACTCGGAAGCTTGTCAGTCCCACTTCCACTAGTATGACGGCCTCAGTGCTAAATGTCAGCCTGAATGGTGTTTCTCCTATTAGAACTCTTGTGGTCATCCTATATTCCCAAAAGACATTTTGTAGTTCTTCAGGCCACGCCCCCTTGCCCCATCAAGCCTAGTTTTGATAATTTTGAGCAAGCTTTTGTTTGTCACTTCTGTCTGGCTATTGGCCTGAGGATGTCTTAGAGAAGAGTAGTGGTTTTTTACTCCTAAGTCTTGGCAAAGTTTTTGAAACTTGGGGTTGTGAACATGTTTTCCATTGTCTAACATTATGACGCGTGGGACTCCAAACCTGCACATGATGTTTTTCCACATAAAGCTTGGGACTTTAGCCTTTGTGATCGACATCACTGGCTCTGCTTCTACCCATTTTGTGAAGTAATCGATTGCCATGATCAATAATTTGAGTTATTTCTTCCCTAAAGGGAATGAACCCAAAATATCAATTCCCCATTGGCCGAAGGGCCATGGTGAGGATATGGGTGTCACTGTCTCCACTGGTCTCGTTTGGACATTTGCGAAGCGTTGGCACTTGTTGCATGCTCTGACAATGTCGTATGCATCTTTTTGTAGGGTAAGCTAGTAATATCCTGCTTTGAGCGCCTTTCCTGCTAAGGATTTTGCCCTAGTGTGGTTTCCGCAGACTCTTTTGTGTATCTCGTGGAGCACTTAGTTTGCTTCTTCTAAGTTCGCGCATCTTAAATATAGGAGTGAGTATCCTCATCTATACAGCACATCATCAATAATGACGAAGTGAGCTACTCTGATCTGTATCTTCCTTACTTCTGCCTTATCTTTAGGGAGCCATCCTTCTTTCAAATAACGGAAGATTGGAGTCATCCTCTCGTCTTGCTTTCTCATTTTCAGAATTTGCTCACCTTCTGTGCTTGGCTGCCCCCTTATCTCTATACATAGTTTGGAGGTTGCATTGTAGCCATATGATGAGGCCAATCTTGCTAGGAAATTAGCTTTTGCATTTTTGGCTCTGAGGATTTGCGCGAAGTCTAGGCTGTTAAAGTGCTATGAGTGTTGTTGGACGATCTTCAAGTACTTCTGCATCCTTTCTTCTTTGGCTTCATAATCTCCCTTCACTTGTCCTATTATTAACTGAGAATCAGCTTGGACGATGAGACTCTTTGCTCCTAGAGCTTTTGCTAGGCTTAGCCCTATTAGCAATGCCTTGTACTCTGCCTAGTTATTTGTTGCTGGGAACTACAATCTAACTGCATATTTCGATGTTTCTCCTTCTAGAGGTATATGAACTACTCCTGCACCTCCCACTTTCTTCGTGGCTGACTTATCTGTTTGGACTGTCCATATTTCCATAAAGGGTTCTTCTTCCTTATAGGTGTAAATGAATTCTGCAATGAAGTCCGCTAGTACTTGGGCTTTGAATGCTGCTTGAGGCCGTTATTCGATGTCAAACTGGCCTAATTCAATTGCCCATTGAATAAGTCATCCTGTTGCATCTATCTTGTTCATCGTCTTTCTTATGGGCTAGTCTATCATGATGACAATGAGGTGTGCTTGGAAATAAGGACAGAGCTTTCTGGAGGCGACCAATAATGCGAAAGCTATCTTCTCCTTCCCTGGGTAACTTGCTTCTGCTCCTTGGAATGCCTGACTGGTAAAATAAACTGGCTTCTGAACGTTCCCTTCTTCTCTAATTAGTGCCGAACATACTGCAGTGTTGGATACTACAAAGTAGAGGAACAACTTCTCTCCCATCAGTAAGGGGCTTAATAAAGGTGGTTTCGTTAAGTACTCTTTTAACTTGGCAAGGGCTTCCTTGCACTTGTCATTCCACTAAAAGGCTTTTTCCAATACCTTGAAGAATGGCATGCATTTTTCTGTTGCCTTAAAGACGAATCTATTTAGGTTTGTAACTTTTCCTGTCAAGCTCTGCACCTCCTTCACTGTTTTTGGTGAATTGACCTTGATTATTGCTTTTACTTTGTTTGGATTTGCCTCTATTCCTCGTTGGGACACCATGAATCTCAAGAATTTTCCTAAAGCAACAACAAAAACACACTTGGCAAGGTTTAATTTCATATTGTATTTACGTAGTGTGTTGATGGTCTCTTTGAGATCGTCCAAGTGGTTGGCTTCGTCCTTGCTTTCACCAGCATATTGTCTACATACACCTCCACATTCCTTCCAATCTAGTGAGAGAACATGTAATTCACTAGTCTCTGGTAGGTGGCTCCTGTGTTCTTCAGTCCAAAGGGCATAAATTTGTAGCAGTACAACCCTTGGCTAGTAACAAATGAGGACTTCTCTCGATCGTCTTTGTCCATAAGAATTTTGTGGTATCCAGAAAATGCGTCCATGAAACTCAAGAACTTGTGTCCAGTAGTTGAGTCTACCAACTGATCAATCCTCAGCAAGGGGAAGCTATCTTTTGGGCAGTCTTTATTCAAGTCTGTGAAATCTATGCACATTCTCCACTTGCCATTACTTTTCTTTACCATGACCACGTTTGTTAGCCCATCCGAGTAAAAGACCTCCCTAATGAAATCGGCTACTAATAGCTTCTCTACTTCTTCAGTTATAGCTTTATTGTGCTTTGGTGCAAATATTCTCCACTTCTACTATATAGGCTTGCATTCTGGGTTGATGTTAAGATGATGCTGTATGATCTTCCTATCAATCCTGAGCATATCCTCGTGTTTCCAGGCAAAGACATCTTGGTTTGCCCTTAAGAAAGAGATCATCTTTTCTTTCTTTGAAGTTGGGAGTGCAGTTCCTATCTTTAATACCTTCGTCGAATCTCCTGGGATGATCTTAACTTCTTGTGGTGTTTCTGATGGTTCAGGGATGGGCTCTGGTTCATTGATCACCCACGTCTAATTCTCTCTCGATGCTAAGGCAGCTTGATAGCATTCTCTTACTAGAACTTGGTCTCCTCTAATTTCTCCTACTCTACGGGCTGTTGGAAACTTCACCTTTAAGTAATATGTTGACATTATTGCTCTTAATCTATTGAGTGCAAGTCTTCCCAAAATGATGTTGTATGTTGAAGGGCAATCAACTATGAGGAAATCACTTTCCTTGGTAACCTGCGCTAGGTAAGTTCTTGCAATCACAGTTAGAGTGACGATGCCTCTACGGACAATTCTATCCCCTGTGAAGCTTACCAGAGGTGAGGTGGAAGGCCTGATCCTTTTCTTATCCAGCTTCATCTGCTGAAATGTGGGCAAGTAGATGATATTTGCTGAGCTTCCGTTGTCAATGAGCACCCGGTGAATGTTGAACTCTTCTACTCTAAGCATGATTACTAGTGGATCATCTTAGGGTTGCCTGATGCCACGACTGTCTCTTTCTGAGAAGATAATGTCAGGCTCATGATTCTTTGGCATCTTCATTGGAGGAAGCCACAAATGGATGCTACTTATTTCTCTCCCATGTTCTTTTCTCAAGGACTTCAGCGTTCCGCCTGCCGTTAGTCCTCCTGAGATCGTCTCTATCTCTCCTGCAGGGCGTTTGCTATCCCCTGCCTCCAAAGTTCTATCCTGGTCGTCCTTCCATTGGTATCTGTGGGGCTCTGTCTTTTTGACATACTTTTGTAACTTCCCTTTCTGGATGAAAGTCTCCACCTAGTGTTTCAAATGTCTACATTCATCAGTATGATGCCTGTGGTCCTGGTGGAACCTATAGTACTTGCTTTTGTATATTCTTTCTACTAGAATGCTAATTGGCTTTAGCCATCGCAGGGAGGGATCATCTCTTATCTGCATAAGGACCTACTCAATTGGCATTATTATAGGAGTAAAGTTAGTGAACTTGGGTTTCCTCTCTAGAAGTTCCTTCTTTTCCCCTGTGGTCTGTCCAACACTTCGTGTCTCCTTCTTCTTATTGTGATTACTACTTGTTCCTTCGTGTCTTTCCTTTTTCCTTTCATTTCTTTTACAAGCACTGCTTCTTTTACATTCATGTACTTCTGAGCTTTACGGAGCAACTCTGCGACTATTTTCGGTGGACTTTTAGTGATTGAGAAGAAGAAATCTCCTGGCAGCAATCCCGCTTAGAAGGTTGTTAGGATAACTTGATCTTTAGCTTCATCTACTTGCAGCAGATCCTTATTGAATCGGGTGACGTATGGTCTTAGTGATTCTCGTTATGCTTATTGAATGTTGAAAGATGGCTAGTTGGCTTTTTGTGTCTTTGCCCCCCAATAAAATGATGAACAAAACCCTTGCTGAGGTGTTCAAAGTCTGCAATAGTTTCTAGAGGTATCTTGTTGAACCATACTCTGGCTACTCCTTTCAGTGTTGTTAGGAATGCCCTACACATCACCTCGTTTGGGGTCATCTACAATAGCATCAGCGTCAAATGATTCGATGTGATCGAGGGATCCTTGGAACCATCATATGACTCCAACTGTGGGAGATGAAATTTTGGTGGGAGGGGATGGTTTAGTACTTCAGTAGTGAATGGTGAGTCCATCCTTCGAATCACCCCATCTAGATTCTCTCCGCCTTTGTCCTTCATAGCACTTTTCAGTTCGTCCATCTCCTTCCTCATGTTGCGAAGTTCGTTCTCCATCTTGGTGGAATCTTCTCTTAAGGTTCTGTCTTGTTTGTTGGCTTGAGAGTTTGACTCTTCTTCATTTTGGTTTTCATCTGTTCGCTGAAGTTTTGCATTTTGGGATTCCACTGTCTTTCGCAGTTCTTCATTCTGGCGAGTTAGTTCTTCCACATTGGCTAAAAGGGCTTGGATTTGTTGTTGTTGCACAAAATCTGGCTGAGTTGTGTTCTCTGCTTCCATCTCGTACTCCAAGGAACTCTTTTGTCACTAGGAAAGATGGCTTGGATGATTAGCATTTCCCATAGACGGCGCCAAACTAATGATGCAAAAAATCAATAGTTGAGCTTCTCATTGTAGCGGATGGACGATACTATGAATGGGGTCGTCTCTGTAGATAGAGAACCTGTAAAATGAACTAGGTGGAAGACTAACACGCCAGTGTGGCGTTAGCCAAACCGCCTCCGATGCTTAAGTTAGTAGGGAAGAAAGATTTTTGAGAGAAACAGACTGGAGAGTGATTTTTGTAGAGTGTTTGTGTGTAATTGATCATACCTTGGGTTTCTGGTGGTTTATCTTTTATAGTTGAATGCCTAATCAATAGGCAATGAATCACTGTATTTATGCTCAACAGCTAGTGCATTACAGAATCTTTTTCTGAAGTTTACAGCTCATTCTGTGACCGTTGTCCCGTCTATTACGTTTCGTTATCAATGATCGTAATAAATGCGTAATGTCTTCTTTGAGTAAATGATGATCTTTGCGTAGTGATGAGTATAAATTTCTTACTCATCAAGCTTCATCACTCCCTTTTTCACCCTTTTTAGTAGGTTGGGAGGCTGGAGCAGTAGAGCTCATCCTACAGTGGCTTAGGGTGTCTCCCTCGGAGCTAAAAGGGAAAAGAGCTTTTCAGGGTTCCTCAATTCAGAGGCAAAGTCCACCCCGGTGGCATTTAAAGCCTCTGCCCAAACCTGAAGATAGTACCCTTCGTAGACCTCAGTGACTTGGGACCTCAGGATCACCTCTATTTACTTCTAGCCTACATCATGCCTGGCCTACTCTACTTTCACGACTTCCTCAACCTTACCTTCAAGTTCCTTCTACTGGGCCTCAATCTTTTCATGAGTGATGGCAAGTTGCTCCTTAGCCTTCCAAAGATGAAGGCGCTGCTTCTCAGCCCCAGCTTGGATAGCTTTTGCACTCTTCCTCTCCCTCTTAGCCTCAGTCAACTTAAGGATGAGGTCCTTACATTTTTTCTCAATGACTACCTAGGCCTTAACAGTAGAGACCCGGCATGCTTCCTTATCCTCGAACTTGGATTGAGCTTGGTCCACCCAATCCTCAGCCACATGAGCTACCTAGATTGCCTATACAAACAAAAGAAAACAAAAGATAAAGTTAGTGAAAAAATAAAATAATATATAATAATAATAAAAGGGCAATGTTTGGGAATTTAGGAGGGAAAATGAGGACAAACACCCACCATAGCAAGGTCCATCTTTAGAGTTAAGAAGACCTCGTGCTTCTTCAAGCCTCTCAGGTCGTCCATGTCCTGAGGAAGGAGCAATGCCTACTCCAAAGAGTTGGCCACATAATCGGCCTTCCCCTACTGAAAGTCCGTGATAGAAGAGTCAGCAGGTAGTAGAGCTCCATCCAGCTCTAATGAAAGGTTCCAAGCAGGAACCTTGGAGTGGCAATCTAGCATGATCTCAAAACCAGTGCCATCAGCAGAGCTTCTTCTCTGTTGTCCCTTGGGAGTTTTGGATCCTCTAAGAGGCTCTTGATCCTTGGAAGGTTGAATCTTACCTTCCTTGGGCATCCCCTTCTTGGACTTCTTGTCCCTCTTCCTCTTTTTCTCCACAGGTTCAGTAGGGGAGGTTTGAGATGGAAGTGGAGTGGGAGGTCGAGGATCTACCAACACCTCGGGTGTAGCACTCCCAACATGGGACTCTAGCAAAGCCAGCAAATTTGGAATCCTTCTCTGTATCACCATGCCTTCAGGTACGTCAGGATTTCCTGATCGGTGCTTACTTGAATAATGGATTAGCATTTTAAGCTAGCCTCGGAAGACTTAACAAAATCAGGCTGAACGAATACTCTAGAATCTTCCTCTAGGTCAACTGGCACTAGTTCTCAGATTGGCTCTTGCTACACATCGTCCAATGGTATAACCTTCTATTCGGCTGAATGATCTCGACAACTTGTTGAGCTATTAGAATGACGTCGTGAGTTCCCTTTGGAGGTGGACTAGTAAGGAATCTGGGGATAGCAATGTCAATCTGGACCAATTAAGGATCATTGGCCTTGATTATGTGCTTGGGAGATTGGAAGTTAGAGGAGATAAGGGTGTACCCGAGGATAAACTGTTTGTCTGCAACAAAGAGAAGAGAAGGTAAGAGGTTTGAGATTGGTAAGAAAAAAGAAGAAGAAGAATACATGTTCTTACAGATAAACAAATATATATATATATATATATATCAAAAGTGAGAGAGAGAAACGGCTAAGACGATGCTCTACAATCTAAAGGTAAAACAATTTGCTTGAGCCTATAAACATCCTTCCTGGCTCCCTGTCTCATGTAGGACAATGTAAACCATTGTGCCATTCAACCAAGATGATCAGAAAGTCCTTGTTTATGCCCTTGTTGGATTCGAGAAAGCAGGAGATCAGCTTGACCAATAGAACCCTAGTATTAAAATAGTACCTCGTATCCTTGCTATTTTGACAGTTGTACACCCACTTGACATCATGATGGGTTAGTTTAACTCCCATCTTATGGTTTAGCATATCTATACTACCTAATATTCTAAATAAATTGGGCAAACATTGGGTCGAGTAGAGTCTATAAAAAAAATAAAAAGTCTCTCATCACTTTACACATTGGAATTTGCATCCCGCCTTCTATAAAGGCAATCATGGGTATGACCACAACACCTTCTGGCCTCTTGGTGTGCCACACCCCTAAGTGGTAGTATTCTATTTCTACCCGAGCAGGAGTATTGTATCTGGCTTTAAAAGCCTTCCTTCCCTAAGGCGTATCAACTAAACTAGCAAATCTACCCATCCTTATAAAAAAGAAAAAAGGAGATAAAAACAAGAAGAGAAGAGAAAGCGGAGGGACTCTAAAACTTTGTGAAAGCTAAAAGGCAGTTATGAAAATGGGGAGTAGGGCACCTCGGACTGCTTCTTTGAAGGTCAAGGAAGATTGGTAAAATGGGAAAAAATGGTCCCCCCCCCCCCCCCCCCCATCACCTTTATATAGGGGTGAAAGATAAGTGACAAAATTCCTGCTCGAAATCCTAGAAGAATTTACAACCCTCTTGGATCTTCATCGCACCGTATAACGTGGGGGACACAGTGCCGTACTGGGCATTAAATGAAGTGTTGTGAAGTGTTAGGAACGTGTGCAGTGCAAACAAAAAGACGTTCCCACTTGAGAACACTCCCAAAACATGTGAAACCCATAAGGTTCTATCAAAACCCCATTCTCCACGATAGAGGACGCAATGGAGTTTTGAGGCGCTATTGTGGAAGGGAAGGATCCGAACACAACATAGAGCCCATGGTCCCAGTCCGAGGATGGGCAAAGGCCCATTTGTGCACCAATCCTGACTCGATACATACACTAAAGTCCGAGGAGGGAAGACATAGAGACCACACTAATCTAGACCTGACATGTGGACAAAGGTCCGAGGATGGAAAATGGACAAACACATTGTCCGAGGAGCCTGAGGAATGAATGCACCTTGAGAATACTTAAGTTGGTCACCTGCACCAAAAGGTAGGCACAGTGGAAGACATCAGACACTTGCAAGTAAAGAAGAAAGGAAATGTTAGGGGAAGGTAGCCATCACCTCCACATTTAATGCGCTGCACCAACTTAGCTGGCTGCATTAATGAGAAAAAGACACTTGAACAGTAGCTCCACAGCTCACAACACTTTCTACCACCTCTAGTAGGGCCTTGATCGAACAAGCATCCCAATTGCTAACTAAAGACATATAGGTGGAGGGCTTAGATGCATTATGAGTGACTATATAAAGGAAAGGAACCCTTTTAGGAAAGGGGTTGAAAAATAGAACTGGAATTAGAGAGAAGAAAGTATCAACTGATACCAAGACTTGAACAAAAAATATATGAACGTTACCTCCTCGGACAAGCCCAAGGAAGAATTTTATACATGTTTTGTGTTTCTCTCTACCATATTATGAGTCTCATTCCATTAATTTTATATCTAGATCATATAAAGTATTATAATTGACCTATCAAGCCCATTCTCTTATAAATTAATTGTTTTAGGCCAGAAACACCTAGTATCACTATTCTAAGTGGGCTTGGGGCCGTTTTTGTGCTCTTACAATTATCAATTAAGGCCTTTATTGCAACAAAAAATTATAATTTATTACAACTAATTATTTTTTATGCAATAATTTACCACTCTTAAGTTACCATTGCAACAATAGTAATTTTTGGTTGTATTAACAGTTGGTGTAATAGAGTTATTTTTGTGAAGTGAATTTAAAGAGTTCAAATTTGGTCTCTAGAGTTAAAAAATGGAAAAAATAAAATTTCTCAACTTATTTAATGTTTACTTGACTAAAGGAATTTTGAGACACCCCATTCTCGAGTGATCAATTCTATCCAACCACATGTTAAAGCACTAATATTGAACCAATCTTAGCTACGGCCACACATCTTTGGCGTGATAGTTACTCCATAAATACAAGTTCTTATGGGGTGGGGGTGGGGGGGGGGGGGGGGGGGTAGGAACTAGGGTTCAAGTCTCCAAGAGGGAATTTCACACCCATATATACTTAGATTAGGTTAGATTAGAATTTTTTCGGGACACATTGTATGTAATTGGCTAATCCTATGACAAAATGCACTTTACTTGTAATTGGGTAGATCTAGGATGGGTTTAAGACTTCAAGAAACATGTCGTTCAAGTCAAGTGTTAAAGTCATGAAAATCTGACCAAGAAATAAGTGAAGGAGATCTATTCATTAAAGCTCAACAGATACCTCGACAGAAACAGTATCTATCAAGATTTAAGAATGAAGCTCAACAGAAGATGAATCTGTTGAAATCTACGAAATCAAAATTCCAGATCTGATTTTTGGCCCATGCTGAAATATTTGTATAGGGTTTCTTTTCTCAACACCCTAGACATATACAAGGCTTATTTTAAAGGCTATTATACATGGAGAACATATGCAGAAAGTGACCTAGTTCATTATTCCCTCTAAAGAAGTTACTGCATCTTTACGCCAAGGGTTTTGTAACTAAGGAGCTTCCTGATCTTCATCATTGATGAATTGAAGAACTTTGCAACCAACATCTTCTTCAAGTTTCTGGTGTTAGTCACGTTCTTGGATCCGTGGATCATTAGTTAGTCACATACTAGGATTCGTGCATTGAATTGAAAGATTTCCGCTACAATACAAGTCCAATTGGGTATTGGGGTAAGGGTTCAACTATAGGTTGGTATTTTGAGATAGGCCAAAGGGTTTGATAAAATTCCTTATATTTGTAACCGCTTGTGATTGATAATAGCGGATTCTTGGGAGTGGTGACCTTAAAATCACCCGGTAGGGTTTTGCCTTGGTGGTTCTCCCTATTCGTAAACAAATCACTTGTGTCAAATTTATTTTCCACTGCATTAAGATAATTTGGTGATTTGTTTGTGTTGCCACGCTATTGCATGAAATTTGATCTAATTAATTAACTTTGGTAATTAATTAATTAATTGTAAGGGGTCAATTCATTTTAATCCAACGGAATTTTATCTTAGAGTATTAAAAAAAATAAAAAATAAAAGAACCAATCCAATAATTAAGAGAACAAAATTGAGCCAACACCATGTTTAAGAGACCAAAATCAAACTAATCAAATTAATAAAGGAAAAAAATTATTTTCTTTTTGAATCAATTTCAAAGGTATAATTTTCCCTATAAAAAAAAAATCATTGTCAAATTATCTAAATTCAGTATTTTTTATAAATATATAGTTGTGTTATAATTCAAAATGCTTTCCCTTTATCATATTCTTCCTCTCTACGAATAATAAAAAATGATATTTTCTTTTCAAAGTATTAATTTTTTAGGGAGGTTTTTATGCAACTTAGATTGTAGGAATTTTTATGCAACCACTGCGTAGCGGTTAAAAAAACTATCTACATCTATTATTTAAGTAAGTCACATGACTTATTAAATATGTCATCTATACTATCTACAAGAGGATTTCTCTCTTTGAACTACATTTTTTTTAAGTCAAAAATACCCTTATCTAGTATCCAGTAGCTTCTCTTATAAATTTTTTAAGAATAGGGTCAATAATGTCAAAAAGAGAAATCCTAAATTTTAGGTTTTTTTTTTTCCCCTAAAATTTCTCTCACGTTCATTCCCCCCCCCCCCCCCCAAAAAAAAAAGAGCCCTTTTTATTCATTTCTCCCCCTTTACATTGATCTTTTTATTTTCCCAAAATTTTATTTTCTTTTTCTTTAAAAAAGAGAAGTCCTAAAATTTAGGTTTTCTTTTTTCTTTTTATAGGAAGGTTTTCTTTTCTTTTCAAGTTTGTTTTATCTTATTTTTTTAAATTGTGATGAATAGAAAATTATGACACTAAAACCCTAAAAAAAGAGCCTCATGCACGTGCGAAGCGTGTGCAATGAAACTAGTGTGACTATAAATACATATAGATAGTTTTTTTTCATATAAAAATTCCTGCAACCTAAATTCCATAAAAACCTTATCCTTAATTTTTGTATCATTCCTACCAAACAACCACAATGGAAAATGATAATATTCTTTTTACACTTAATTTTCTATCAAACAAAATTTCCTTCTTTAAAAACACGAGAGGCATTCCAAAAGGTAAAATGAGAAAGGGTTAACTTAATATCACGTATGGTATCATCTATAGACCACTATTGGCCTTTGTTTAAGTAAGGATGTAACAAAAATATATCATCGATCGCAAGGAAGATGGAAAATTGTGTGGACGGAAGGGATAGGAAGGTTAGGCCGCCCCTAATGTAGCTAACTGGGGTTTGTCTTGTAATTTCTTGGGAATCATTCCCATCTCCTCTATGATGTCCTAAAGGAACGAGAAGAAGGGGGCTGTTGCCAAGCTTTTTTGGGCTAGTTTCTTTGCAATAAAGCATTTTTATTCCAAAAAAAAAGATAAAAAAAGAATGGCCAATACTGATTTATAAATAATACCATATGTGATATTGTACATAACACTACTAAGGCATGGGAGAATGCATGGGTGGTTGAATCTGGGCCTTACACGTGGAGCAGCTGTGAGGGAATCGAGAGTAGGTGTTGGCTAAGAGACTTTGTCTTGGTCAGTGATAAAGGTGTGACTATCTTGGGAAGGAAGTAAGATTTACACCTGACATGGTACTCAAGTACTCACCAAAAGGGAGATAGTGACCTTTTAAGGTTAGAGACTATGAGGACACCCCTTATTGGTTGAGTGCATCATGAGTCACCTTGGGGAACACGTGTACCAATCACAGTACTCCTGATATCCCTCTCAATGTCCAAGACTTGTCTCCCATGTAGTAGCAACGCTACCCACCCATGGGTCCCAGTGCCACCTTGGCACAGCCCTTATCCCTTAGTCAGCAGATAACATCACAGTTGTAAAAAAAAAAAAAAAAAATTCTTAAAAGATAGAATATGATGACTTGACAACTATCCTTGTACTCAACCATGTTCCTTAGAGTATAAAAGGAACATGCAACTGAACTTCTTGGGTAAGAACCTAACCAGATATTTTGAGATGAAAGTGGAGAGTTGGTAGGAAAGAAATGCAACTTTATTGTAAACTGATCTCCTTCTGATACATAATACAATCTAAGTCGAGCAAGAATGCTATGTTCTTGCTCAAACCGTGGTTTTTTATCCCTTCTCTAGGGTTTTCACGTACATCTTGTGTTCTTTTGATAGTCATCATCTTCTTCTTCTTGTCTAAATGTGCATCTTTTCATGTCCTACCATCACTTTCTCTATTTCCTTATTTTGAGTGTTGAGCATCATGTCAAAGCTTGCATCTATTCGGGCTTTCTCATGCAAATGTACTATTAGACAACTTATTTCACTTTCATAAATAAGCTCAAATCTAACTTGCACGTACAGATATTAAGTCAAACCTTTCTCATTTTTTCCTTTTGGAATGACACTCATGTTTTTAGAGAGTATAATTTTGTAACCCATAATGTAGCTAAATGGGCTTTGTCTTGTAATTTTTTGGGAACATTCCCATCTCTTCTATGATGTCCTAAAGGAAAGAGAAGAAGGTGGCTGTTCCCAAGCTTTTGTGGGCTAGTTTCTTTGCAATAAGGCTTTTAATAAATAAATAAATAATTAAAAGGGAAAAAAAAGGGCCAACAATGTGATAGGTCCTAATTACGTGATTAGTTATATACTAAATTTTAAGTAAGTTTGGGAATACTATGTTATTCAAGTTGAATCAAATCTTCTCTTTTAATGGTTAGAAATACTTACATAATAGCTCAAACTCACTCCCCCCTATTCCCCCACGCACTGTATCAACTCACCAAGGTGGTAACTTGAATAAAATGTAGGGGTAATTATAGATAATGTACTTAAGGTTACTTGATTTCACTTTGCCTACATGTGGTTTGCACTTTATCCACCTAAGGTAAGCTCTATTAAACTTCTGTAACCCATCTAATGGCTTTTAGCGTTAAAAACACAAAAACAAAAACAAAGCAATAAAGACACTAATCCGCCAAATACTAAAAACCATAAACCATAGACCCGGAACCCTAAAGAAACTTTTGGTTTCTCCACTGCTGATCTCGACTTGAGAAGAGGCTTGGGCTTGTTTTGGGGGTTCTTTGATGGCGAGTTTTTTTATTTTGATGGTGAGTCGTTGTTTTTTTTTTTCTTTCTAATTTGTTGTAGTCCTGTAGATAACCTCTAGTAAGTCCATGATTAAGGTGGTTCTAATACTTAGTTTACATATGACATGGTAAGAATAAAAAGCAATGAATTAGAGCATCCCTAGCAGACTAGGTTAAAACAAAATTCTTTCTATTATAGAGAGTGAAACCTTAAAACACTAATCCAATAGTCTCTCTAAATCTCAAAAAGTGTATTGCTCATCTATACTACCTCTACAAGCCTAATGGGTTACTGTAGATTAGGAATAGAATTTATCACATTAAAAAATTCTAGAGATGACTATTATATTATTTTTTTTCTTCATTTCTCTCTCTCTCTCTCTCTCTCTCTCTCTCATGGTATCTTCTCACAAAACAAAGGAAAGGAGACAAAGCTCCTTTTTCTCTTCTCCTTCTCTCAGGTAAATGCCCAAGACCATGACTTGCAATCGAAGTTCACCTCAATCACAAAACATTGGCTCAACCAACAAAACCAAACAACAGAATAAAAGAAAGAACTCTTCTCTTTCCTCTCGTTCTCTTTCTACCATAAAGAGTGTAGACCTGAAGCTTTTTGGTCTACATATGATCACAGGGCTAAAATCAAACTAGTATGCCAACATCAATAATTTGAAATCATTTATATTTTCACATATAAGTGGTGAAGATAGTGCTCTACAAGCTCAAGCCTATCATACATCTCATCACATCATATCCAAAGGTAGCAAACAAACAAACATATATCATATCCAAGGCAAAAACATAAGCATGTTAAGATCAAACAAACATATTATCATATCCAATGCAAAGCATTTGTAAATATCGTTCATATTAATTAAAGTAAGGTCAAGATCATATCTTAAACAAATGCATGTTCATATGAATGCATGACTTACCTCACTTACCTTACTGCATTACAGTGCCTATGCATTAATGCATGATCATATCATATGCACGTTCATGGCAAAACAACAAAATTGGAAGATAAAACCCTAATCTAGCATGTAGAGAACAAACAAAGCAAATAACATGGAAGCAGAGACTCAAAAGCATAAAATAAGACAAGGCAGAGGCATATGATATGAATAAGATAAAGAAACAGAAGCAAAAAGGCTCATATTAGAGTTTCTGGGCATCAGTATGCATGCGCATACATAAGGCTGCGTGTGCAGCCCAATTATATGCATATGCATACTTTGAGTATGCATGCACATGCAGTAAGCATGTGTACACATACATGCCCTAACCCTAACCCATAAAACAAGAACACAGTAGACAGAAACTTTAAATCTAGCAACCTAGCATGCTTAAAAAAAGAAAAGCTACGTAAACTTAAACTAAAAAAACATGTTATAACATAAACAAACAAGCAAAACAAGAGAAAAACATAATTAAACAAAAACACACAAAAGAAAAAGAAAAAGAAAAAAAGCTAGAACCTTTACCTCCAAAATAAAGGCTCCTTGGCTTGATTTTGACCGATCCCCTTAGTCAATCTATTCACAACCAAAATAAGATTAGTTAACAAACCTTGAAATTCGAAGAGCAAGACCAGAATATGTCCTAATCAAAAAAATATTGACTTGAGGATGTTTTGTGAAAAACTCTCTCTTTGATTTACTATTTCTAGTGAATCTTATGTTTTTCCTTAGGATTTTCTGTGTGTCTTGAAAAGGTACCATGTATGGTTTTTTATAGTTCAAAAATGATGGTTTGAAACGGTTCCTAGACGATGTGGGATTTGTTCCAAAACCCAACTTTAATGCAGAAAACTTGTGTTTCATAGTTTCTGGAACCCAGGCTTGCACACACATGTCCATGTATGCGTACACATGCATGAAGTATGCGCACGCAGGTTTAGAGCATGCGTGCACATACGCATGTATGCGTACGCATGTCCCAGGGTTTTCGTGGCCTTTTTTTTTTTCCAAAAATAGCTTATTTAGTTCATAAAAGTGTTGCATTTTCCAAAAATACTTTCCTCAAGTCAATTTCAATTTGATTAGGTCCTAAACCAACCTTGAGCTTTAGAATTCCGACATCATTAGGGAATGGGGCCCCAAGTCATAAAGGGTACAAAATGCGGTGTCTACAGGTACTAACCAAAAAAAAGGAACTTACTAGTATAAAATTTGAGAATACTACCAAAAGTTGCACACCTTTGAGTCTACATGTACTCAAAACTCTCTAATGAACCGGTGGTCAACAATTCAACAATGCACCAATAAATTTTGTGGGTATTTGTCACAAATTGAATCAATGAATCAAAGTTGTATGATTGAGGAAACCAAGGTACATATTACAAAGAAATTTGTGTTAATTTGCTAATTTATTCCAACTATTTGAAACTACTAATTATAATATATTTGTTAATTTTTCAGCTTGATAAGGCAAGACAATAGTATAAAGCATTTCATGGTTCCACATTTCCATATGAACATTGTTGGAATGTTTTGAAGCACTCACTCAAATGGTTGGGTATTATTCAAGATCATAGACCAAAAAAAGGGATATTTGAGACAACATCTTCATCTTCTAATCTAGAGTCAATAAATTTAGAGAATGAAGATATCCCACATGTTCCTAATTTATTGGAGAGATCCCAAGCAAGAAGGCTGAAAAAGAATGATTGAAGAAACAAAAGAGCAAAGAAGATACGACTTCAATTATAGAAGACTTATTAAATGTCATGATGGAAGAAAGAAGAAAATTGAGTTAGATGAAATGGCCACCATTGAGAAAGGATGTCTTGCAGACCATGAGCAAGAGATTTCGCTGATTCATTTTAAGGATAAAAACTAGCAACGACACAAATGAAAATGAAAATGGAATTGGAAAAGGAAAATTTGAAAGATGATATGGAAAAGGAAAATTTGAGATTGGAACAAATGGAGGAAAAAGAAATTATGATGATGGATGAAAGTGTGTTGCCTCCAATGCAACAAGAATATATTCATCAACGCTAAATGGAAATCCTTGAAAAACGAAGGAATTAGCTTGACATAGGGTGCTTTTGTTTTGTATGAGTAAGAGAGCACTTTAAACTTGTTTTGTTGTAATGTGATCCAACTGACTAAGAATATATTTGGTCACTCGTTTTGCTTTACTGCAATGTGATCTCACTAACTAGATAGTAGTTGTTATACTATTATTTGATGAATTGCAAGCAATCAATAGATACGATGCTATTACCACTTCAACTTTCTATTAGAAGATTATATTTATCAATTAATCTCAAAGATGTTGTTCGATCTTAGTGTGACATTAGTCCTATTTATACTATAAATGTATAATTGTTTGAAAAATATGATCATTGTTAAATATGACCATTTGAAAAATATGATCGTTTAAATCAAATAATAATAAAAAGATTGTTGTGAAATATAATAGGTGAAAATTTTGAAAATGTTGTCGTTATGAAATTTAAAATATATGGTTGTTAGGAATTTGAAAAATATAGCAATTGGAAATAAATATGAATAAAGGAAGAATAAAGAAATATTAAAAAAATTAATAATAAAAAAATAGTGAAGAAATAATATTTAAATGAAATAAAAAATAATAATAAATAATTTATTAAAAAATGTGTTTAAAAAAAGTAAGACAAAATATAAAAATTATAATTTATTCCCTAAACAGTACAGAAAAATGAAGAGTTTGCTAGAAGATGCCAACGTGACCATCGACCACAAAGAATATCATTTACTTAGAAGATTAGGTTCTTTCTTGTCATTTTATATGTGCCAGGCTACCAGCCAAGGAATCTTTTTAGTTATATAAAAACACAACACAACATCAATTTTAATTTATGATTAATTTTACTTTTCCTCATAATAGATGTTGAAAAAAAAAAAAAAAATCGCCCTTCCAACCCCTTTTAGTTACCAAAAAATAAGGGTGTTGAGAAAAAAAAGTTTGATAAATGGATTATTAGGCTTAAACAAAATAATTATTTCTTCCAAAAACAGAGGCTGCCCGCCGCTGGTTGTGGATGACGTCAAATTTGTTATTACTGATTGCAAAGTAAAGAAAGATTTAAAAATGTGGAGCACATCATCATGATGGTACTGGTGGGGTAGCGGCATTTGTTTTAAATGTTTTTTGTTTTCCACAACGTCAAACACAAAGCTATAATAATTAATAAAAGGGGGCCCAGTCCTCATTTTTTACTGAAGAAGTGATGGGAAATAGCGGCCGACGCAACAATATCGAGCAAGTAGCAAGAGGTCAAAAGGCGTAATATCTAGGGTGTGTTTGGATAGAACTTATTTTATTGAAATTAAAAATTGAAAATTGAAAATACTGTAGCGAAATAATTTTTAAATATGTAAATAGTACCGTGAGACCCATTTTTAATGAAAAAGTTACTGAAAAGTGTAATTTGTGGATCCATGAACAGTGCACAAATGTACTGTTCACGAACAAAAAGTCAACAAGTGCGGCTAAAAAAAAAAAAGCTGAAACGCATGAAAAGCTAAACGTGGACGCAGAAGCTGAATACAAACACACACCTAATATCATTTCCTTCCTTGGGGAACCTGGTTTAATGGAATTCGGCGTGCGTTTGACACAAATTTCCTATCGGATTGAACTTGTATTTGCTGAAATTGAAAATTGAAAACTGAAAATACTGTAGTAAAATAATTTTTAAATGTGTGAATAGTATCGTGAGACCTATTTTTAATATTTTTAAATATGTGAATAGTACTACTACAATACGTGAACAGTATTACTACAGTATGTGAACAGTAATTTTTGTCTCTGCACAGTAAATACATGTGATTTTACTGTTCATGCACTAAAAAAAAAAAAAAAAAAAAACACTGACACGCAAAACGCACAATCCAAATGGGTACAAGGACTAAGTTTTAGTTTATTTGCAATTTTAATTTATTTTTGTTATTATTTTTGAGTTTTATTGTATTTTTTAGTATTATTTATGGGTCTCATTGTATTATTTAACTAACTTTTACTTTTTTCTATAATACTTTCAATAAAAAATTTTAATTTTAATTAAATAAACTGTTTTCAAACCAACATTCAATATTTACCACGATACATGAGTTTCCTACTAATAAGATGACTTGATTGAGATATGGGGAGACCTCTCTTTGTAGCTTCCTTTTTTCTTTTTCTTTTTTATAATAATAATTTGATAGTTACAGTTAACATTTTATACTATAATTTTTTATTTAAAATTTATTATTCTTACCATTCAATATTACTAGTTCACTTAAACAATTTTGGGGATACTATAACTTTTACTTTTACTACATAAGTCTTACAAATTGGCATGTCATCAAATTTTTTTTTTTAAGAAAAAGAAATCAAATATTCATTTATTTCATTTCTTAAATAGCTCCAATCATCAAATCAATTTGTAAGTTTTTGTAGTTAAATTTATAGTAACTTTAAAATTTTCTATTCACTTTGTTGGAGCATTTTAATATTTTATAATTAAAATTGATTTACAATACAATATAAATGTAAAAATGTAGGAGTTAACACGGAAGATGAGGAGTTAGTGAAAATGTTTATTCTCACGTTGAAAATGAGGGAGATTATTTTATTCCTTTTAATTGTGGTGATTAATAGGCTAATATGTATTGATTTAAATATTAGACTAAATACGTGTGCAAGGGGGAGGTGAAGGGAAGAGGTGTCAAAAATATAAATGAATTAGCCTTTTGGATCCTCCTACTTGACAGCCCATTCAGAATAATTATCATATTCGTTGATGAGTAAATGGCCCGAATTAATATTCCATTTTTATTATGGAAAATGAAGAACCATTAACCCACTTAATGGACTATCCGTTTGGGCCTTTTCATTCTTCAAAAACTCCTTATCTCATCCATTAATTGTGTAACTCCAGCCCATTAGATTAATATCCAACGATTAATCTTATAATACCCACTACATTAGAGCTGTCCAGAGACCCGATCAATGTGACCCACCCGCCGCCAATCAAACCGACTTCTCTGGCAGTCGGTGACGGGTTTATTCCTCCAAAACCCGAGTTTTCTGGGTCGGGTGTCAGTTTTCCTTCCTCCAAAATCCATTCAACCCGATTTGACCAACCCAGAAAATTTCCAGCGATATTAGTAGATTCGGCGAGATCTATACCATTTTTGTCAAGATCTTGGCAAGATTTCGTCGAATCTAGCCCAGATCTTGCCAAAAATGGCTTAGATTAGGCCGGATCTTGTGAGACATCAAGGCTTTTGGCCATTTTTCTCCGTTTTCATGCCGGATTCTCGTCGGATCTACGCTTGATTCTCGCTGTTTTCCAAATTTCAACCCCGATCAACCTGCCCGGATCCTGTTGAAGTTTCAACCCGCCCGATTCGATCATCCTCTCGGTCGGCGGCAGGTTGAGATTCCATCCACCCGATCTAATCGGGTCGGTTGCAAGTTAGGCACAAACCCAACTCGAACCAACCCATGGACAGCCCTACACTACATAAAAATAATGGACCAAATTAATTAGATTAATTTGGGTAATAATTTTGTGAGGCCCATTGAGCCTATAAATAGACTCATTCAAACCCAATACCACTTACAATGTTATCACACCAAAAAATCCAGCAAACACAAGCATTCTTATACACTAAGAAACAGAGAGGTTTTAGTCAAAGAAAGGTGTTCATTTTGGTGGAGTTTTGGGATTGAACACTTTGTGCAGAGGTTGATCTAGTCATACGACATTTGTTGGACTATTGTATCCTAGGGGAGACAAGTCAGAGAAGGTCTGCACCGGTTACAAAGCTTAGCCAACCAAAGGCTTGAATCTCCTTAAAGAGAGCGAGTGTTGTGCCTTGGTCCAAATAGTGTTGTGTAATTTTTCTCTTCAAATTAATAATATTTAGAAGTATTATTCAGTTTCTCTTTGTGTTATTACTATTATTATTGTGTTTTGTACTAACAATTTTAAGGAGGTTCATCACATGGAACCTACATAAGAGAAACCAAATGAGACTGTTGGAGATCTTAACAAGCCCTTTGCTTTAAGGGAGTCCACTTCAAGAGTTGGAAAGGTAAGGTCTTCTTCTACTTGAGTCTTCTCAAAGTCGCCTACATTCTCACTGACAAGAATCTTTCAAAGGTTTCTACCGATGAGGTGAGTAAGGAAGAATTTTAACTCCATCAAGAAAAAATAGATAAGTATACAAAAGATGAATACAATTGTCGCTCTTATATTTTGAATTGTCTTGCCGATCATTTCTATGATTATTATGATACAACTTATAATTCTGCCAAGACAATTTGGAAATTTTTACAAAGCAAGTATGATACCAAGGGGGCTGGTGCAAAGAAGTATACTGCTTGTAGATTTTTTCGTTACCAAATGGTGGATGGAAAATTAGTGGTGGATCGAGCACAAGACTTCTAGATGATTGTGGAAGAATTAAGATCCGAAGGCATAAAGATAAGAGATAATTTGGTGGTAGTTGGCATAGTTGATAAACTACCACAATCTTTGAGGGAATTCCAAAAGACTTTGCGGCACAAACAAAAGGAGACATCCTTGGAAACTTTGATCACACGCATCCATGTAGAGGAGGAGGCTAGAGGATAGGATGCACTCATGACACAAGAGAGCAATGGTAATTCCACCATAAAGGTAAACCTTATTTCAACCAATAATATTATGCCCAAAAATCATTTTCCAAGAAATGGTCAATTGAAGCCTAAAAGGAGAGTTTTCAAAAATAATAATAGACCTCAAGGAAGGGGAAACCTGAATAAAAATAATAATAATAAGAACCAAAGACCCCTTTCACAAGATCAATTTAATAGATTTTGTTTTGTCTGTGGCAAGAGTGGGCATATTGCTCGATTTTGCAAATTTCAGAAACGTGAATTTGTTTCGTAGGCTAACGTAACTGGAGAGCCTTTAGTGGCTATGATTACAGACATCAATATGGTGCAATATGTTGAAGCGTGGTGGGTAGATTTTGGTGCTAATAGACACATCTGCAATGACAAAGATTGATTCAAGTTGTACACTCCTTTTGAAGAAGAAAAAAACTATTATGCTTGGAGACTCTAGCAAAACCAAGGTTCTTGGGAGTGGTGAGATCGATTTGAAATTCACTTCTAGACTTGTGCTAACATAGAAAGATGTACTTTACACTCCGTCTATGAGGAAGAATTTGATGTCAAGTTTTTTGCTTAACAAGGCTAGCTTCAAGCAAACTATGGAATTTGATAATTATGTAATTACTAAAAAGGGATTATTTGTGGGCAAGGACTATGCTTGTGATGGAATGTTTTTAAGTTAAATGTTGAGAATAATGAAGCATCTACCAATTCTATTTATATACTTTCTTCTATTAAGTTTTGGCATGCTCATTTGTGTCATATAAATAGTAGATATGTGGGAATCATGAGTAGCTTAGGATTAATTCCAAAACTATCAAAAGATTTTGAAAAATGTGAAACTTGTAGTTAAGCTAAGATTAAAAGAAAAGGCCTCATAAAAGTGTCGTAAGAAATACCAAATTGCTTGAATTAATTCACTTTGATTTATGTGCATTTGAGGGAATTTTAACTCGTGGAGAAAATAGATATATTATCACTTTTATTAATAATTTTTCAAAATATACAACTGTTTATTTGTTGAAAAATAAAATGATGCTTTTGAAAATTTTCAAATTTTTTTAAAACAAGTTGAAAATGAATTTGATAGAAAAATAAAAAGAATAAGAAGTGATAGAGGCTGTGAGTATGAATCAAGTACATTCAACTCATTTGTTCAGTCTTTGGGAATTATCCATGAAACTACTACACCATATTCACCTGCTTCTAATGGTGTGACTGAAAGAAAAAATAGAACTCTAATTGAGTTAACAAATGCCATGGTAATTGAATTTGGTGCATCTTTACATTTTTGGGGTGAAGCTATTTTAATTGCAAGTCATGTTTTGAATAAGGTGCCGCATAAAAAGTCACATATCACACCTTTTAAGATGTGGAAAGGACATAAGGCAAATTTGGGATATTTAAGAGTATGGAGTTGTCTTGCTTATGTAAGGCTTGCTGACCCTAAAAAACCTAAATTAGGTATAAGAGCTACTACCTGTGCTTTTTTTGGTTATGTGATTAATAGTACAGCCTATAGATTTTTTGATCTTGAAAAAAAAAATTTGAATTTGGTGATGCAATTTTTCATGAAGAAAAATTTCATTTTAAATTGAAAAATAGTGGGGGTGAAGAAAATATTTTTTTTTCACAACCTAGTTCTTCTACTTCTCATTTACAAAATCAATAAAATTTTGAAATGGAACCTAGAAGGAGTAAAAGAGCTAGAGTTGAAAAGGATTTTGGTCCCGATTATTATGTTTTTAATATTGAGGAAAATCCCCAAAATTTAAAAGAGGCTTTGATATCACCTGATGCTATATTTTGGAAAGAGGCTGTAAATGATTAGATGAAATCTATAATTTCTAATAAAACTTGGAAATTAGTAGATCTTCCACTAGGTTGTAAGACCATAGGTTGTAAATGGGTCCTTAGAACAAAGTTAAAACTGGATGGATCAATAAAGATGTTTAAAGCTAGGCTTGTTGCAAAAGGCTTTAAACAAAAAGCTGATCTTGATTTCTTTGATACATTTTCTCCGGTAACAAGAATTACATTTATTGGATTGTTAATTGCTATTGTTGCAATTTGTTATTTGAAAATTCATCAAATGGATGTAAAAACTATTTTTCTAAATGGGGACCTAGAAGAAGAGATTTATATGGACCAACCTGAAGGCTTTGTAGAGCCTAGATAAGAAAGCAAGGTATGTAAGCTAACTATGTGGATGATATGTTGATTTTTGGCTCAAATATGCATGTTATAAATGAGACCAAAAATATGCTTAAAAGCCATTTTGATATGAAAGATCTTGGTGAGACTAATTTTATTTTGGGCATGAAAATTACAAAAACATGTGATGGAATATTTCTTGATCAATCACATTAGGTTGAGAAAATTTTGAGAAAATATAATTTTCATGATCACAAAAGTGTAGCTATTCCTTTTGATTCTAGTGTTCATTTATTTCTTGAAAATAATGATGATGAGATTTTTAATCAAAATGATTATGTTAGCATCATTGGTAGTTTGCGTTATGCTACTAATTGTACTAGACCTGACATAAGAGTGCTTAGCAGATTTACTAGCAAACCTAGTAAAGATCATTGGCTAGCTATTGAGCGAGTCATGAGATATTTAATTGGTACCAAAAGCTATGGCTTATTTTATAAAAAATACGCTGCTGTGATTGAAGCTTTTAGTGATGCCGATTAGAATACTTTGTTAGGTGATTCTCTCTCTACCACTGGTTATATTTTTACCTTAGGTAGTGGTGCTATTTGTTGGAAATCTAAAAAGCAAACAATAATTGCTAATTCAATAATGGAAGCTAAATTAATAGCATTAACTTCAACTAGTGAAGAGACAAATTAGTTTAGAGATTTGTTATATGAAATTCCACCTTGGGTAAAGCCAAATCCACCTATATTAATTCATTGTGATAGCACTATCACAATTGGTAGAGTTAAAAACCATTATTACAATAGTAAATCTAGACCTATAAGAAGAAAGCATAGTACCATGCGATCTTATTTGAGTAGTGGCATCATAACTGTGGATTATTTTAAGTCTAATGATAATCTTGCAGATCCATTTACCAAGGCCTTGGCAAAAGATAGAGTCTGGAATACATAAAGGGGGATGAGACAAAAATCCATAGGTTCATGAGCCATGTATGAGGATACCCAACCCAAGAACCAAAGATCTTGAGAATTGGGTTCAATGGGAAAAACAAACCATACGATGGTCGTAAGAAATACACTATTTATTTCTTTAATTATTTATTTTTGTAAATAATTTTTTAATTGTTCATCCCTATGATGTAAGTGAATTTATCCTGTAATGTGAGAGGTTGAGCAAAAACTCATAATGAAATATGTAGCTCGTATGAGTAGAGTGTCAGAATTACAGGAGCGCCCTTGACAAAATTTCACCTATGTGAGTATAGGGGTGGGACCGCTCCCTATGAGATTTGGACTTAATCTCAAATGCACTCATGAAAGATCAGCACACAGTCGTAAAGTGCTTGCTATAAAAGCTCATGTCAACACCTGGGTTGTTATTTGTAAGTGATGATGCTTAATTTCTACAAAGCAGTCCTAGTTCAAGTCAGAGATCACTACAACTCTAGAGTTGAGATTGCTATTTTACTAAGTGAAGGCTCAATGCAAAGCACACCTTCATGATGCATAGTGACCCGTCTTTGCCTGGTAATCTCTTTTTAACTAAAAAATTTAATATTAAAATGAGTGGGGGAGCATTTTAATATTTTATAATTAAAATTGATTTATAATACAACATAAATGTAAAGATGTGGGAGTTAAAATGAAAGATGAGGAGTTAATGAAAATGTTTAATCTCACATTAAAAATGAGAGAGACTATTTTATTCATTTTAATTGTGGTGATTAATGGGCTAATATGTATTGATTCAGATATTGGGCTAGATACATGCATAAGGGGGAGATGAAAGGAGGAGGTGTCAAAAATGGAAATGAATCAGCCTCTTGGATTCTCCTACTTGACAGCCTATTCAGAATAATTACCATATCCATTGATAAGTAAATGGCCTGAATTAATACTCCATTTTTATTATGGAAAATGAAGAACCATTAACCCACTTAATGGACTATCCGTTTTGGGCCTTTTCATTCTTCAGAAACTCCTTTTCTCATCCATTAATTGTGTAACTCCAGCCCATCAGACTAATATCCAGCAATTAATCTTGTAACACCTATTACATCAAAATAATGGACCTAATTAATCAGATTAATTTGGGTAATAATTTCATGAGGCCTATTGAGCCTATAAATAGACTCATTCAAACCCAATACCACTTACAATGTTATCACACCAAAATATTCAGCAAATGCAAGCATTCTTATACCCTAAAAAATAGAGAGGTTCTAGTCAAAGAAGGGTGTTCTTTTTGATGGAGTTTTGGGCTTGAACACTTTGTGCATAGGTTGTTCTAGCCATACGACATTTGTTGGGCTGTTGTATCCTAGGGGATACAAGTCAGAGAAGGTCTGCACCAATTACAAAATTTAGCCAACCAAGGGCTTGAATCTCCTTAAAGAGAGCGAGTGCCACGCCTCAATCCAAATAGTGTTGTGTAATTTTTCTCTTCAAATTAATAGTATTCAAAAGCATTATTCAGTTTCCTTTTGTCTTATTTCCATTATTATTGTGTTTTGCACCAACACACTTAATGATGATTTGGTTTGATTTCTATTAATTTATAATTTTTTCTAGGAAAATACTAAAAGTATTACAACTTTACTTTGAAAACTTAAAAGCTAATTTGGAATGAATGTGATTGGTGGCATATCAATAACATAATAAATGAGTATTTGAATTACTTTTTGTACTTTGTGACATATCAATTTTTTGGACATATATAATGAATTGTAGTATTTCTAAAATCATTCAATTTTTTAGATCTAAAAGTGGAAGAAAAAAATATAATCACTCATATTTTTTAATAATAATAATTAAAAAAAGTACTTATTCACCCACACTTTTGAGGCATTCCTTTAGTAGGGACCTAAGACCATTATTTAAGTGGCCTACGTTTAGGGTATGCTCTAAGCATAATGACCTTCTTCATTACATATGTGATAAGGAATATTTTAACTGAGAAATTTTATAACTCCTTTTACCCTTCGGGTTTCATTTACCCTTCGGGATGGAAATGCCATTCGGGTCTATTTACCCTTTAGGGTGGAAAGTAACCGTTGGGTCCATTTACCCTTCGAGATGGAAGTACCCGTCAAGCCCATTTATCCTTCAGGTTTCATTCATCCTTTGGGATGGAAATGCCCTTCGGGTTCCATTTACCCTTCAAAATGGAAGTGACTGTCAGGTCCATTTACCCTTCAAGTTTCGTTTACCCTTCAAGTTCCGTTTACCCTTTGGGATGGAAATGCCCTTCGGGTTCTATTTACCCTTCGGGATGGAAGAACCCATCGGGTCCATTTACCCTTTGGATTCCATTTACCCTTCAAGAGAAGTGCCCGTTCGGTCCATTTACTCTTTGGGTTCCATTTACTCTTTGGGATGGAAATGCCCTTTGGGTTCTATTTACCCTTCGAGATGGAAGTACCCGTCAGGTCCATTTACCTTTCGAGTGGAAAGTAACCGTTGGGTCCATTTACCTTTCAGGATGGAAATGCCCTTCAGCTTCAATTTACCCTTCGGGATGGAAGTACTCGTTGGGTTCATTTACCCTTCGGATTCCATTTATCCTTCAGGATGGAAACGCCTTTAGAGTTCCATTTACCCTTCAGGATGGAAGTACCCGTCAGGTCCATTTACCCTTCGGGATGGAAGTGCCTATTAGGTCAATTTACCCTATGGGTTTCGTTTACCCTTTAGGTTTTGTTTACCCTTCGGTTTCCATTTACCTTTCGAGATGAAAATGCCCTTCGGGTCCTATTTACCATTTCGGATGGAAGTACCCATTAGGTCCATTTACCCTTCAATTTCCACTTACCCTTCTGGTTAGAAAGTACCCATCGGATCCATTTACCCTTCAGGTTGGATAGTAACCGTCGAGTCCATTCACCTTTCAGGATGGAAATACCCTTCAGGTTCCATTTACCCTTCGGAATGCAAGTACCTAATGGGTCCATTTACCCTTCGGGATGGAAATGCCCTTCGGGTTCCATTTACCCTTCGGGATGGAAGTACTTGTTGGGTCCATTTACCCTTCAATTTTCATTTGCCCTTCAGGTTGGAAAGTACCCATCGGGTCCATTTACTAACTGTCATGTCCATTTACCCTTCGAGATGAAAGTGCCCTTTAGGTCCATTTACCCTGTAGGTTTCATTTATCCTTCGGGTTCCATATACCATTTGGGTTTCATTTAACCTTCAGGTTGGAAAGTACCTGTAGAGTCCATTTACCTTTCGGGTTGGAAAGTAATTGTCGGGTCTATTTACCCTTTGAGATGGAAATACCTCTCGAGTCCATTTACCCTTCAAGTTGGAAAGTGACCGTTGTGTCCATTTACCTTACAAGATCCATTAACCTTTAATTGGAACGTACCCATCGAGTTGGAAAATGCTCATCGGGTTACCCAATACCGATGATGGATTGCATTAGGTCCAACACTGTTTGCGTGTTCCCCACTCATGCATCCCTATATGGAAAGAATTTGCACACCATACCCAAAGATCCTTTTACATATTCGTGTCCTCCCAGTATGTGAAGTAGAGCCCTAAGATCTCGGAACATTAACTCCATATCTTTCATACAAGGAAAGATCCTATGTTCATGGGATCTTGGTTAGCCCTACACCACTGTATAAGCACCAAGTCTCCTCTTCTCCAAGGTACATAAAAAATTCCCTAGCTCTCACACTTTTGAGTTATTGGAGATTCTTCCATCGCTAATTTAACCTTCAGAGAGTCTTTGGCCGGAACCCACCGGTGCTTTTTGTAGGTTCTTCACCCTTTTGTTCTTTAAGAACCCAATTGGTATGCATGTGGACGATTAGCTCACTGACGATTTTTTTGCATCATTAGTTGGCGACATTTGTGGGATCGAATGATTAGCCATATCACCATTTTTGAGGTAAAGAGTTGCATGGTCTAGATGTGATCAATGGCTACCATTAACCAGGAGATTGAAAACACCTCTAACGCCATGGAAAGATAGGTGTAGACCCTCATTGCAGCTGTCAACCAATTCACCCAGCGAAATCAGGAGCTGGAACAACAAGTGAACCAGATGAATGAACGATGCGCCTATCTCGATGGTCAACATGACGAACGAAACAATGACAAGCAGGAAGGCTATCATCTCCCAACGGGAGATCAGCAAGAAAAAGAAGATCTAGAAGAAAGCAACATTGCTAGCAGAGGCAATTGATAGGAGGACGTTGACCATCCGTCAAATTTGGAGAGAGGTATAATACGCATGGCATAAGACATACAGATAACAAAGGACAAGATGGATATGATTATGAATGCCATGAGAGGGCAACTGTCTTCCAACTTGGATGAGCTAGTTCATCATATCGACTCCCTTTTCATGGCACAGGTCACCTTTTGTCCCCTACCAGCCAAATTCCGGATGCCATAGGTGGAGATGTACGACAGGATGAAGGATCCATTTGACCACCTAAAGTCGTTCAAGAACCTCATACACCTACAGTGTGTTCTCGATGAGATAATGTGCAGAGCATTCCCAACCACGCTCAAAGGAACAGCTAGAGTATGGTTCAGTAAGATTACTCCAAACTCCATCTCAAATTTTAAGGAACTGAGTGGGCACTTCGTCACACACTTCATTGGAGGACAAAGATACAAGAGGTCCCTAACAAGTCTCCTAAATATCAAGCAACGAGAAGATGAGAGATTAAGGTCCTATGTGGCTCGATTTAATAGGGAAACCCTTTTGATTGATGAAGCAAATGACAAAGTGTTAGTCACAGCCTTCACCAACGGGCTATGCTTTAGAGAATTCCTTTTCTCTGTCTACAAGAATGACCCAAAGATGATGACAGACATGATATACAAAGCCACCAAGTACATGAAGGCCAAAGATGCCATGACATCTTGAGGGGCCAAGACAAAGAAAGGGGAAAGGCAGGACGACCCTCGTCAGGGAAAACAAGCCCTTGCAAAAGACAATAGTTGTCTAGACAGACAAGCCCTTACGAAAAGCAATGAACCATCTAGAAGTAGTCTGATGACTAGTCTTATAGGTGATAGAATTAAGTGAGTTTGACGTACAGTATCATCCAAGAATAGCCATCAAAGCCCAAGCTTTGGCTAACTTCATCGTCGAGTTCATACTAAAGGAGACGGAGGCTAGATCACACTTGGAACTCCAAGCACCTAAGTAAGCATTACCAATAGTTCATCAACTGTAAACTATGTTTTAATTTTCTCTTTCAATTTTTTCTATGTAAACTACAGAGTGTCCCTCCGACACCTAATCTATCGTTCCATGTATTTTTCTAATTCAATAAAGACATCATTCTTAAGAAATTTTCACATGACTACATGAAGAGAAAGGAAGAAAGCTAAGTCATATGGATGGATGGTCCAATGTAAATTCATTCCCAAAAAGGAAGGATAACGACCAAAGTCACCGATGGGTGGACAAAGAACCAAAGTCGCCTATGGATGGACGATCCAAAGCAAAGGCATCCCCATGAAGGAAGAACATTGACCAAAGTCACCTACGGGTGGACGGTCCACAGTAAAGTCATCCCCATAAGGGAAGAACAATGACCAAAGTCACCTATGGGTGGACGGTCCAAAGTAAAATCATCTCCAACAGGGAAGGACTATGAACAAAGTCGCCTATGGGTGGATGATCAAATGCAAGTCATCCCCAACCGGGAAGGATGAAATTTTTTAAGTCTTCCTACCTACAAAGGGGACAAATGGATGAACCAAGCCTCCCACAAGTGCCTTGGTTAAAAATCTAAGTCTTCCTACCTATGGGGTGGATGATCAAACCCCCGCGAGTGCTTTGGTCAAAAATCTAAGTCTTCCTACCTACGGGGTGGATAGACAAACCAAGCCACCCACGGGTGCATTGGTTTAAAATCTAAGTCTTCCTACCTACGTAGATAGACGAACCAAGCCATCCACGAGTGCCTTGGTATAAAATTTTAAGTATTCCTACCTACAAGGGGGACGAATGGACAAACTAAGCCACCTACGAGTGCTTGGTTAAAAAATCTAACTCTTCCTACCTATAAGGGGGACGAAGACAAACCAAGCCACCAACGAGTGCCTTGGTAACCAAAAACCAGATGGTACCTAACAGACAAAGGAATGAAGTTTCTAAACCTTCCTATAGATTTAAAAACATACAAGGATTGTCAGAACAGCGATCATCGAAACAAGTCACCAAGGTGACAGATGATCCAAGGGATCCCCAAAAATGATCGAGTCAAGTCAGCAATCCTTTATGCCATAAGGGTGACAAACGAACAAAGTCACTTGGGTGATAAATGAATAAAGTCACTAAATGCTCATGGAATGGGGGGTAAGAAATAGAGCCCCCAACACTCTACGATTACAATGTAACCCTTCATATTCCACGTTTGTCCAAATTGATAGTGAATATTTTCACCATCCTGAAAAATTTTTAACACCCTAGAGTCTTTGGTCACCAAAGTTCATTAGATATCTTCCCTGACACCATGTGACACATTTCACGCTAACGGTTAACACGTATCAAGGGGTCGTTAGGTACCTTCCTTAACCCCACACGACACACTTTGCCTTGACAGTCGTCACGCATGAAAGGGTCGTCAGGTACCCTCCCGAACACCACACGACACATTTTGCCCTGATGGTTGTCATGTATCAAAGGGTCGTCAGGTACCCTACTCATCACCTAGAACAATTCAGACACTAACTCATCTAAATCGAAAAGACACACTTGACAGATGACCCATTATACTTGTCCAATCAACAGATCAACTTGCTTCGTGATATCATAGCAATGCTTAAAGGATCACCTGTCTGGTGCATCATGTGGCTAATGAGTCAACCAGGACCGATGACCAAGTACACTAACAGGTGTCTAGTTACTTATTCGAACCGTACTACCTACAGGGTGAACTAATGATCAAGGACACTAACAATTGCCTGGTCACTTATTCAAACTGTCCTACCTACGGGGAGGAATGATAACCAAGGTCACCGACAAGTGCCTAGTCACTTATTCAAACTATCATACATGTAGGGTGGATCGATGACTAAGGACACCTATGGGTGCCTGGTTACTCATTGAAACTAAGTCCTACCTAAGGGGTGGGCCGATGACCAAGAACACTGATGGGTGCCTAGGACAGGGTGGATCGATGACGAAGGACACTGACAGGTGCCTAGTCACTTATTAAAACTAGGTCTTACTTAAGGGATGGATCGATGACCAAGGACACCAACAGGTGCCTAGTCATTTGCTTAAAAATAAACCCTACCATCAATGTAAACTGATGTATTTCGCAACCCGTCGAGTATCCCGACGACCACAAAATAGGGGGCAGTTGATAGGAATATTTTAACTGAGGAATTTTAAAACTCCTTTTACCCTTAGGGTTCCATTTACCCATTGGGATGGAAATGCCCTTTGGGTTCCATTCACCCTTTGAGATGGAAGAACTCATTGGGTTCCATTTACCCTTCGAGATGGAAGTGCCAGTCAGGTCCATTTACCCTTTGGGTTTCGTTTACCTTTCAAGTTCCATTTACCCTTGGGGATGGAAATTTCCTTCGAGTTCTATTTATCCTTTAAGATGGAAGAGCCCTTAGGGTCCATTTATCCTTCAGATTCCATTTACCCTTTGAGATGGAAGTGCCCGTCAGGTCCATTTACTCTTCCGGTTTCATTTACCCTTTAGGTTCCATTTACCCTTCAAGATAGAAATGCCTTTCGGGTTCTATTTACCCTTCAAGATAGAAGTACCCGTCAGGTCCATTTACCCTTTGGGTTGGAAAGTACCCGTCGGGTTCATTTACCCTTTAGGTTGGAAAGTAACTATCGGGTCCATTTACCCTTCAAGATGGAAATGTCCATCGGGTTCCATTTACCCTTCGGGATGGAAGTACCTGACGGGTCCATTTACTCTTCAGGATGGAAGTACCCGTCGAATCCATTTACCCTTCGAGTTCCATTTACCCATCGAGTCCATTTACCCTTGGGGATGGAAGTGTCCGTCAAGTCCATTTACCCTACAGATTCTGTTTACCATACGAGTTCCATTTACCCTTCAGGTTCTATTTACCCTTCGAGATAAAAATGTCCTTCGAGTTCCATTTATCCTTCAGGATGGAAGTACTCATCGGGTCCATTTACCTTTCAGGTTGGAAAGTAAATGTTAGGTCCATTTACCCTTCAGGATGGAAATGCCCTTCAAGTTCCATCTACCCTTCGTGATGGAAGTACCCGTTGGGTCCATTACCCTTTAGGATGGAAATGCCCTTCGGGTTCCATTTATCCTTTGGGATGGAAGTACCTGTCGGGTCCATTTACCCTTCGGGTTGGAAAGTAACTGTCTAGTCCATTTACCCTTCAGGATGGAAATCCCTTTCAAGATGGAAGTGCTCGATGTGTCCATTTACCCTTGGGGATGGAAGTACCCACCAGGTCCATTTACCTTTCGGGTTCCGTTTACCCTTCGAGATGGAAATTCCCTTTAGGTTCCATTTACTCTTCGAGATGAAAGTACCCGTCGGGTCCATTTACTCTTCGGGTTCCAAGTGCTTGTCGGGTCCCTTTACCCTTCAGGTTCCATTTACCCTTCGGGATGAAAATGCCCTTCAGGTTCCATTTACCCTTCAGGATGGAAGTACCCTTCGAGTTGGAAAGTACCCATTGGGTCCATTTACCCTTCGAGTTTTGTTTATCCTTCGGGTTCCATTTACCCTTTGGGTTGGCAAGTACCCGTTGGGTCCATTTACCCTTCGGGTTGGAAAGTAACCATCGGGTTTATTTACCCTTCTGGTTCCGTTTACCATTCAGGATTGAAATACCCCTCGAGTCCAATTACCCTTTGGGTTAGAAACTGACTATCAGGTCCATTTACCTTTCGGGTCCATTAACCTTCAGTTGGAACGTACCCGTTGGGTTGGAAAGTGCCCATTGGATTACCAAATATTGACAAGGGATTACAGTAAGTCCCACACTGTTTGCGTGTTGCCCACTCACGCATCCCTGTATGGAAAGAACTTGCACACCATGCCCAAAGATCCTTCTATGTATTAAATCGTCCTAGTATGGGATGTAGGGCCCTAAGATCTCAGAACATTACTCCATATCTTTCATACAAGGAAAGATCCTATGTTCATGGAATCTTGGTTAGCCCTACACCACTATATAAGAACCAAGCCTTCTCTTCTCAAAGGTACATAAAAACTTCCCTAGCTCTCACACTTTTAAATTATTGGAGATTCTTCTATCACTGACCTAACCTTCAGATGGTCTTTGGCCAGCACCCCACCGATGCTCTTTGTAGGTTCTTCACCCTTTTGTTCTTCAATACCCAATTGGAGTGCATGTGGACGATTAGCTCACTAACTATTTTTTTGCATCATCAATATGTAACATTTATTCTCTTATTAGTGTTCTTTTATTTTCTCCTAATAATTTTTTTTTTAATAGAGGAATTCTATTTTGACTTTTTCCAAGACAACAAGAGCAAGAAAATAAGTTTCTGCTTTTGTTTGGCAAATCGTTGAATGGGAAAGTTTAGGTTGCTCATAGGGAGCTCAAGTAATGTAGCAATTAGCCTGGATGAAGTTTCTTTGTCTGAAGAGAAAGAGCTTGATCTACCACACATTTAAGAACTTTAAGCAGCACATTAACCACTTAATTGGTTGGCTTTCTTGTGTCATCCATATTTATTTTAATTTTATAAGATTAATAGTTTTGCATTGAATTTTATTACTATTTACTTAATAGTATTTGCTAAATTTATTTGTGATGAGTCAGGAAATTATCTTTGTCCATATAACGCAGTAGACAACCAAATCGCCATAAATAAGGCATTCAATGCAGAAGCCGTTACGGTTGGACGAAGCAACGGACATAACAGCTCAGAGAAATCTAGTTTACAGTATTAAATCATCATAAGCATTACCTAGAAAAGCAACTAAGCCACCATTAAGGGCCCCCAATGGCTAGAAACGCAAAGGCATTTGTAAGCCACATCAAACCTAGAGCAAGGGTATAGTTTTCAGACACCTATCATCTCAAATATTCAACTACTGCTCTCTTCACATCTAACTTTGTCATCGGAGGATCATTGGCTGGCACCACGTCGATGACCTTTCCATTTTAATTTCTTCTTGTCTTGTAGGCACCCTCGAAACCATCTGGACAGCTACAACTACTGACAAATTTGGCTTCATTAGTTTGACGCCGTCTGTGGGGACCATCTTTCTTTCAGATCCTAAGGTCAGAAACAGTGCCCCTTGTTGTCAGCCAGATGGAATCTAGTGCATAACCAGAATCAGCCGCCCTGGCATTGCATATCCAAGCCTTCATGACCAATGTAGAGGAACTCACAAAACAAAACCAAGAGATGAGATAGCAATTGCAATAGGAAGAAAACCGCTTGCCAAGAAGAATTGAGAACAATAGGAACGAAGATGAGGCACAAGACCTGGCAGGTAGCCAAGGAAAGGATGGCTCAAGTTGAATAGGGCGGTTCGACGAGGCAAGCGACGACTTCCTAAGAAGCATGAGGAGGGAAATGGACGAGCTCAAGAATGCTATGGAGGGGAAAACAACAAAGAATTTGGATGGGATGGTAAGAAGGACTGACTCACCGTTCACACCAAAGGTCCTAGAATGCCTTTTGCTACTGAAGTTCCAACTCCCGCAACTTGAGTCATATGATGGGTTGAAAGACCCACTATATCATATCACTACCTTCAAGATGACCCTGAGCCTACAACAAACCCCAGATGAAATAGTGTGCCGATTCTTCCTTACCACCCTCAAGGGGGCAACCCAAGTGTGGTTCAGTAAGCTGGCACAATCTTCCATTGACGATTTCGACCAGCTAAGTAGCCTATTCATACGCCACTTCGTAGGTGGGCAATGCCAGAAAAAACTAGCAGATCACTTGTTGACGATCAAACAAGGAGAAAGGGAGTCGTTAAGGTCGTATGTGAAGCGATTCAATAGAGAAGTGCTAGAAGTGGATGAGGCCAAGGACAAGGTTGGGCTAAGATCCAAAGAGTTAATAGTGACGCTTGCCAAGAGCCCCCCGGCATCAATGACAAATTTGCTTAAAAAGACCTAAAAGTACATGAACGCGGAGGATACTCTTGCCGCGATAGAGGTAGGAGAACCTCGAAAATCCAAGGCAGATGCTCAAGACGACCTAAAAAGGCAGAAGAGGGAAAGGAAAGATCACTCGTCCAGCCATGACAGGAACAAATAAAGGGACGATAAGACTCGTAAAGTGGTAAACTTCACACCTTTGGTAATGCCTATTAATCAAATCTTGATGCAAATTAAAGACAACCATCAACTTAGGTGGCCGAAGCCACTAAGTGGTTCACCCAATGCCCGAAACAAGAAAAAGTATTATCGCTTCCATCGAGACCACGAGCATTACACAAACAAATGCAGAGACCTCAAAGAACAGATAGAAGAATTGATCCAAAAGGGAAAATTGCAGAAGTTCGTTAAGAAAGACACGCATGGACGGCCAAAACAGGAGAACCAGACCAAGTCGGAAGACAAGCCTAAAGATGATGATAAGCCACAAGAATGACTAAAAAGTGCCATAGGAAAAATAAGGATGATTAATGGTGGTCCAATGACAAGAGGTTCATTCAAGTCCCTTAAGAAGCCACAATAGAGATAGGTTAATAGCGTCCACATGATGCCACCGTCAACACACAGGAAAAGAGAAGCTACAGACATGGTCTTCTTGGAGGAGGACGCTAGAAGGGTAAAACAGCCACATGATGACCCTCTGGCCATCATGCTCATGATAGAAAGGTTCAACACTAGAAGAATCTTGGTAGACAATGGAAGTTCAACCAACATAATCTACCTCTTCACCTTTCAACAGTTGAGAGTAGATCTGGAAAGGCTTCGTCCATTTGAGTCTCCCCTCGTCAGCTTTAGCAGAGATAGGGTGTACCCAAAAGGAGTAGTTACCTTAACAGCCACAGCTGGCTCATACTCGCAGCAAATAACGAGGAAACTCAATTTCTTGGTGGTAGATTGTCCCTCATCCTACAACGGTATTATTGGATGACCAACCCTTAATTGCAGGATAGCAACGACCTCAATATATTGCTTAAAAGTGAATGGAAATGCGATAGGAATGATCAAAGGAGACCAAATTTAGGCTCACGAGTGTTATTAATTAGTGTTGGCAACAAAGGAAAACCACAAATGGATGATCGAGGAAAGAAGCCTGGAATTGGTGGAAGCACTAGAGATAGTCGAACTTATGGAGGGGGAGCCAATGAAGGTGACAAACGTAGGAGCAAGTCTTGATCCCACGGCGAAAGAAGGAATAGTGGAATTCTTGAAGAGAAATTTGGATGTCTTTGTATGGAGCCCTGAAGACATGCCTGGTATATTAGAAGATGTCATTCAACATCAACTAGATGTGGACCCAGAGAAAAATCATGTTCAACAAAGGAGGAGGGTCATCACTCCCAAAAGAAACCAGGCCATTATGGACAAAGTAGATAAGCTCCTGGCCACCAAGTTTATTTGGGAAGTCTACTACTTGAAATGGTTGTCGTCATGGTTAAAAAGGTAAATGGGAAATGGAGAATGTGCATAGATTTTACAGATACATGGCCTACCCAAAAGATAGCTTCCCATTACCACAGATCAACCAGCTCATTGATTCCACCACGAGGCATAAGCTTCTGACATTCATGGATGCATTCTCAGGATATAACCAAATCCAAATGTTAGAAGAAGATCAGGAGAAAATGGCCTTTATTACCAACCAAGGACTCTATTGTTATACGGTCATGTCATTTGGATTAAAAAATGTAGGAGCTACTTATCAGAGGTTAGTAAATCAAATGTTCAACAAGCAGATCGAGAGAAACATGGAAGTTTATGTAGATGATATGCTCATCAAGAGCAAAGAGGTTGAAAGCCATTTGGACAACCTAGAAGAAACTTTCGAGACATTCAGACAGTACAAAATGAGGTAGGTTAAATCCAACAAATGTGCATTTGGAGTCTCTTCAGGAAAATTCCTCAGCTTCATGGTATCATAAAAAGGAATAGAGGCCAATCCCAAGAAGGTAATAGCCATATTGGAGATGACTTCACTTAGAAATGTCAAAGAGGTGTAGAAACTGATGGGAAAAGTGGCAGCTCTCAATTGTTTCTTCTCAAGGGTGATGGACAAATGTCTCCCCTTCATCAAAACTCTCAAACAGGCCTTCACATGGACCAACGATTATGAGACGGCATTTTAGGAGCTTCAACGATATTTGAGTAACCCACCTTTATTAAGCTCATCCAAAGAAGGTGAAGAATTATTCCTATACCTAGCTGTTTCCACCACTGCAGTAAGTGCAACACTAATCCGAGAAGAATCAAGAATCCAACGCCCAGTATATTACGTCAGTCAAGCCTTCCAGGGGGCAGAGGTGAAATACCCATGTATTGAAAAGATCACCTTCGCTCTAATCATTGCCTCCCAAAAGTTACGTCTTTACTTTCAAGCGAATCCAATCTTTGTCATGACAGATCAACTAATAAAGAAGACGAAGAACAAACCAGAAGCAGTAGGCTGAATGGTGTAGTGGGCAATCGAGTTGAGCTAGTTCGACATCAAGTATAGACTTTGAACAACCATAAAAGCCTAAGTATTAGCTGACTTCATTGTTGAATTTACCCTGCCCGAAGAAAGCACAAAGAATGAATCAGAGTTATAGACGATACAAACAGATGGGTTGTCAGTAAAGAAAATAGGTGGAGTTAAGGTCGTCATCACTTCTCTAGATGGAGACACACTGAGATATGGGGTTCAACTCTAGTTCCTCGCCACCAACAATGAATCAGAATATGAGGCTATATTGACAGGGCTCAGGATAGCCAAATCTATGGGAGCCAAAAACGTACTCTTAAAGAGTGACTCCAAGCTGGTGAATGGGCAGATCAAAGGAGATTATGAAGCGAAAGAACAGAGAATGCAAAAATACCTGAAGCTGACAAACCAACTAGCTAGGGAGTTAGAACAGGTAAGTTCATGCAGTTCCACGTAGTTTGAACTCAGAGGCGGACAAAGTGGCATAGCAAGCATCATCAGACGTTGGGGATAAACGATAAGGAATGAAACTGGACGTATAGAAGTTCCCCAGTATCGAAGAGTTCCACATATTGTAGCATGAGTTGGATGACCCCAATCACATCTTAGCTCAGGGAGGGACGGTTACCATCAGATCCAAATAAAGCAAGGAAGATAAAGAATATTGCTACTAGATTCACACTCTTAAATGACATGCTATACAAAAGGGGATTCTCCCTTCCTTACCTCAGGAGTGTCGAAGAAGACGAAGCAAAGTATATCCTAGAGGAGATTCATGAAGGCGTTTGTGGAGACCACTCGAGGGCAAGGTTTCTATTATCAAAGATAACCAAAGTAGGTTATTTATGGCCGACGATGCAAAAGGAAGCAAGAGACTTCATCAAAAGATGTGACAAATGCCAAAGGTATAGGAACGTCCAGCGAGTACCAAGAGAAAAGATGACTTCCGTAACCTCCCTATGGCCATTCACACAATGGGGGATTGACATAGTGGGCCGCTTACCCCAAGGTAAAAAAAGGTAAAATTTTTACTTGTAGCAATTGATTATTTCACAAAGTGGGTAAAAGCAGAAGCTCTAGCAACCATCACAGAAGCAAAAGTACAGAATTTTGTTTGGAGGAACATAATTTGCAAGTTTGGCATACCAAGGATGATCATATCAGACAATGGTCAACAATTCGACAACCAAGCCTTCAAATCTTCTACTCAGGACTTGGAATCAGAAACTAGTCCTCGTCACCTAGACACCCCTAAGCCAATCGACAAATGAAAGTAACCAATCAAACCTTGCTCAAATCCATCAAAGTTCAACTGGAAGGGGCAAAGGGTGCATGGCCTAAAGAACTACCAAGCGTCCTGTGGACTTACCAAACCATAGCTAGAACCCCAACAGGAAAGACACCATTTAATCTTACTTACAACACTAAAGTAGTAATTCTCGTTGAAGTAGGCATCACCAGCACAAGAAGTGAATTTTTCAACAAAGGCATCAATGACGACTAGCTAAGGATGAACCTAGACTTCCTTGACAAAATAAGAGATGAAACGTCTAGAAGGATGGCAAGATACCAACAAAAGATGGCTGGGTACTATGACCAAAGAGTAAAACTTAGGAGATTCAGTATAAGGGACCTTGTTTTACGGAAAGTTAAACTTGCAACAAAGGATCCAACCAATGGAAAGTTGGGGCCAACCTGAGAAGGCCCCTACAAAATCACCCACTACTCAAGACAAGGAAGCTACCCCTTGGAATCCATGGATGGTAGTAAACTACCTCATCCATGGAACATCAAACCCCTCAAGAGGTCATTAGTAGGGTTTAAACCTTTTGTAATCATTGACAATTTTTTATTTGTACTCTAAGGCAGTTCAATAAAGGAATTATTCAAGTCACAAATTTCTACAAAAGTATTAACGAATGATGAGGCCAGTGATATAAATTCATCAACTGATACAAATCATATGACGAGGCCAGTGACATAAATCCATCAACGGATACAAGTCACATGATGAGGCCAGTGACATAAATTCATCAACGGATACAAGTCACATGATGAGGCTAGTGAGATAAATCCATCAACAGATACAAATCACATAATGAGACTAGTGATATAAATCCATTAATGGATAAAAATCACATGACGAGACCAGTGATATAAATTACACAATGGACAATGAGCCATAAGGCAAACATAATTGGTGCAAGTAAGCATTAACTTTCCTTTTTGATGAACAAAAATAGTTAGCGAAATGTCAAAACTTGACATGGATATGCAGCCCCAAGAAAAGGAATAGGCTCATACTATCTAGATAAAGAAGTAAAACAAAACTTCTACATACAAGCTAAAAGATAAAACATACCATGATATGGTTTAAAATAGTTGTCCAAACGCGTGAAAGATAATGTTAAAAAAAAAAACACACACATGAAAGATAGTGTTCAAAAGAAAATGCATAAAGCCCTAAAACAAGGAGGGCACCCAAAAAAAAAAAAAAAAGTATCTTGCATGAAGTTCAAGCAGCAGGGCTGTCTTGTCCATTACTAATTCCCTTATCAAATTTAACCTCAGGAACAACCCCCTCAATAACATTTGCTTCGTCAGCTTCCATCTCTTTGTCCACGGCTTCAAAGTCCAGGCTTTCCAAATCTACTTCAGGTTTGTGCTTCATCAAGTACCTCCTTAGCAGCTCAAAACCCTTAAAGTACAAACTGAGCAAAACATCATTGTACCCAACTATAGAAACCTCACGATTGGGCGCCTGAAGCTGCTCATCCTTTTGCTCCAGCAACAACTTCTCTACCTTAAGATCGTCAATCAAAGCCTTGATTTGTTCCTTCATCTAGTTCCTATTATCCATAATCATTATCATTTCTTTCCTTAGCTTGGAAGTTTTAGCCTCCAGAACATCCACCTTGGAATTGGCCATGACAACCTTTTTCTCATTGGTAAGATACTCGGTGGTAATATGGATTGTTTCCCCCAAGACTTGGTAAAATAGTGACAAGGTAAGAACCAAAAAAAAAAAAAAAAAATGATGAAAAGCGTAAGTAAAATTTCAACAGAAATAAGTGACGACCAACAATTACCTGGACAAGCTTATGAATGTGACAATTCACCAACTCGTGAGAAGGAATAGCAGACAGACCCTTTAGGTCGTCAGAGGTAATGACATTGTGGGCTCTCCCCAAGGCAGTTGCTGCATCGTTCCAAACATTCCAGTTAGCCTTACTTTTTCCTTTGTCGCTAGCATGCATCCTCCTTGGACGAGGAGTGATATCCTCAATGGAAACAGTAGGAGAAGCCGCCTTAGGCTCAGAAGTAACCGGAGTAGACATGGTGGTCTCAATGACCTCTTTTGTAACTTGGGGCCTTTTCTGGCCTATGCTAGACAATGGCTTGTTCTTCCTTACCCTCAACCTGGCATACATTTCCTGGTTAAATTTGGTCATCATCTCTGCAACGGACATCATTAAAGGAACGTCAATACCAACCAACACACACATATAAGTATGTCAACATAGAAAAACTTACTCTTCTCTTCTCTGGCAATGGCATGAAGGATGTAGAAGGAAGGTTTGGGACCCAAGAAACGACAAGCTAAGGTCCAAGAATGAATCAATTCATCGAAATCCTCGTTAGTCTTTGCGTAATCAAAAGTGTCCTTAACACGCCCTTTATACCTGCTCTTCAACTTTGGACAAACCCTAGCTGCAAGATTAAAAATTTAAAAAAAAAAAAAAAAAAAGTTAGATTCAAAACAAAAGAGGAAAACTTTCATCAAAGAATGACACACAAGAGATGATGCACCAAGCTTCGGGGTCCCCCACCTACGCTCCAACCTAGGAACATCACCACAGAAATCGTTTAAGAGGGTTTCCCAACCATCTCCAAACACAAAAAAGTATCTGGATTTCCAATAATGGAAAGATGAAGGAAGGTTAACTACAAGCCTAGATTTCCTATCCCAAGGTACAAGTTCGTAATACCCGAATTCTTTCGATTCCTTTAAACTATACAGGAACACAAATTCGTCCAAACGAATCATGTCCCCCTCGGACACAATCATCCATATTTCCATGCAACTAATGACGATCCACCAGGAGTTTGGCATGAGCTGCCCAAGTGCTATACCTAGATGATGAAGGAGCTCTCTTATGAATGGATGGATGGGGAACCTAAGGCGACTCAGGAAAGTAGCCTCATAAAAACACACCTCCCTAGGAGTGAAGGAACAAGCTTTTTCGTCTGAACGAGGCAGACAATTCCTCGTCTCATCAGGATTTTGGAACCTATCCCTAACTTGAAGAGAGTATCCTCATCTAGAGAACACTCCTTCTTAAGGACGTGAAAATCCCTATGCATGATGTGAGAGGAAGACGAAGGGTTTAAAGACGAGGGCACAGAAACTGCTGCGTCAGCTTCTACTGCCTTGTCACTAAATGACAATCCTGTGTCTAACTCTCTAGAACGTACCTCCACCAATATTGCACGAAGAGATTAATTCAACAAGCTTTTGAGCATTGATCGTAATTGCCTATATTATAAAGCACCTCTCTCTCTCTCTCTCTCTCTCTATATATATATATATATATATATATATTTATTAATTATATATTGCATGCGAAACTGAGATATTCTTTTATATATATATATATATATGTGTGTGTGTGTGTGCGTGTGGATATCGATCAGGAATCATATGATTTGTTTAGTGAGTATTTGTTTGTGGGACCATTATTATTTGAGAATGAATGAAATATATATATAGGAGGTGTTTGTTGTTGTAATTTGCGATGCAGGGATGTGATGCTTCGGTGTTGCTTGATGGATCAGCCAGTGGTCCAAGTGAGCAGGAGGCACCTCCAAACCTGACTTTGAGGGCTAAGGCATTTGAGATCATTGAGGATATCAAAGTTGTGACTCACATCAGAAAGAAAGAAAAGGGATAAAGCAAAAGAAGAAAGAAACAAAGAAATGAAGTTTCAGACTAAACGACACCAGTGCAGTATGTTTGTTGTAGTTCTGTGCTTTTAGTGTCTAAAGCTATCTGTAGTTTATAATGTATTTAAGATTTTAAGTAGGATACGTTCACACATGGAGTAACTAACTAACACACGTGCTATAACTGTCCCCGTGTAGTTTGGGATAGTTTTCTTTGCTCTGTTTTTGTATTTAGTCACAGAGATTTTACAGATTCATTCATTCAGTTGAAATCAATATTTCTTCAACTTCAATTCTTTCTCTCTAGCACTCTGTTTCTTCTTCAAGATTCTTGTGCTTTCTTATAGAGGATCTACGTGAGCTTGTCCACAAGGAGTGCGGAAGAGTCGTCTCTTGTGCTGACATAGTTGCTCTCGCTGCTCGTGCCTCTGTTGTCCTGGTAATTAAATTAATTAAATGCTTCCCTCAACCTCTTTTACTTACTTTATTGTATTTGTTCCACTGCCTATTATTTATGATTATCAATTTACCCGATTATATATATATATATATATATATATATCATAAAGGGGGAAGGGGACGCACTGCTGAAGAGTGTGAGTGGAAGCACAGTAATATTGTAAATGGAAATAATGTAAAGAACTTAAAAATAAATAGCTTGAAAGTAAATAACTTGAATGTAAGAACAATAATAAGGCGGTAGAACCAGCCAAGCAGTATATATCAAAATAATTCAAAGTAAATAAAAACAATAGTTCAAAATAAATGAAAGCAATTTAGAACCATCCGGTATGGCGGTAATCCGTCCAAGGTGGTGGTAACAACAAATAAAGTAATGAACATAGAACTGAAAATACTTCTTATTGAAAGTAGGATAAACACTTACAGTAGTAGTAGTGAATACAAGATCTCAACAGTACAAGTTAATAGTTACAAAGCTTGAACTAGTCCTAGTTACAAGGTTTGTAGGATTACAAAGTTTGTAGTGAATAAGGATGAACAAGGTAGTAGTAGTAGAAGTAGGGTGAGTTCTCTCTCTAAGAAGGCTAGTTCTAAGGGAAGAGAAATCAGAAGTAAAACTTGACTTAAGAAAAAACCTTAAGGGACAACCCCCCTTAAATAGGCAAAATTCGGAGTGAACAGTGTCGTGAATAGTAACGGATGAACAGTACCAGTGAATAGTGACAGATGAATAGTGACAGGTGAATAGTGACAGATGAATAGTAAAATTTGGAATATCTCCTCTTTTTTGACCCAATCTTGTGAGGAATTTTGTAGGATTTTGGGAATCCTCCGTAGTGCCCTATAAGTGTAGGAACAAGGCTTCATCATTGGTGTCCTTTAGAGACAAAAGAAGCCAATAAGAAAAAGACCAACAAAAGGAACTAATAGGCATGCATTTTGTTGTCTTCACGTGAACATCCTTTGGAAGCATCATAATAGTGGAAAACCAGCTTCTAACAGTAGTAAATATTGGAGCATTGGCCATTGTGCAGGCTAGAAAAATAAGAGAATCAAAATCTTCCGCAAAATCCGGAGTATTATGAACCAGTACCAGATTTTCCGCAACATATTTGAGAAGAGCAATATTTTATCTTGGCTGTTGTGCAAGCCAGACAAATAAAGTAACACCAGTCTCGAAATAGTAGTGACCTCATCAGTCAGTAGAGGGAGCATCGGAGGGATAACCATCAAAAGGATCAAAAGGACCTTGTGGAGAATCACAAAAATGCTCATGGTAAATAGCATACTTATTACAGAATCCACAATATAAAATTGGCTCAAACTTTGGGGTTTTTCCTGGGATAAGGAGACTGTTTAGATTAGGATGATCTTTTGTTTGTAGGTGAACAAAGGCATCAGCGTAGAGTTTGGGACCAAAAACAGCAATTCTACCTGTGCTTCCTATGAAATGATAATTTTTCCATAGATTATGAGCAACTTCGCGAATTTGATTATTAAAATAATTCCTCCACCATTTTGCAAGACCAGAAGGATCTTTAAAGGACAATTGAGAATTGCCTTTGAACCAAGGCCCTTGGTGAGTATGACCATTGATGAGAATAAGATGCTTTGAGGGGTTAACATTTATCCAGTTATTTCTCTCCCATTTTGGTAGAGTGCTCCAGCATCTAATGGTAACAAACGGTCTAGTGGAAGAGTTTTCAAACCCTTTAATAGCATCTTGAATGATCTGTGGAAGTTGGCTGGCTTGTTTATGACTTGTCAACTTTACAAACCTAACAAAGCCATATTCAAACATTTGGGAAAGCCAGCTAGAATTAGGATCATCATCATCACCATCATCTGAATCTTCATCAGTGAAATATGAACCATCACCAAAATTAATAAGGAGACCGGGAAATGGATGTTTCTTTTCATACACTCTGAGACTGCTCCCAAAGTGATCTTCCCATTCAAGTTGAATAAAAACATTATCACCTTCGTCTATTTCATTAGGGTCAGGAATAGTAGCAGTAACAAGTTTTCTGAAATACTTGGACCATAGGTCAAAAGACCTAGACATAACCTTGCTATCCAGAATACGAGATTGTAAATCTGAAGGCAAGTTGGCAACAGCACTTCTTAACATGGATTGGGTCTTAAGACTCAATCTAGCATAATCAATGCCCATTATAGTCTTTTTATCCATCGAATGGATTTCCTCTTTGCCAAAGAGTTGACTAATGTAGGCTTTGAGACGGCTCACAAGAGCCTCATTTCTTGAAACAGGGTTGTTTTCTGGAACAAAGTCAATATTTGACGCAAGGTCATTATTTGGAATAAGGTTACCATAATGGCTCATGTAAATCTCATTTTGAGCAGTAAGGTTAACAAGGTGGATTTCAAGGGCTCTAAGGGTTTTATGAAAAACATTACTGTGGTTTTTGGTAAAAGCAAACTGAAGGTTATCAAGAATGAATTTAATAGAATCTGGTAATTCTGAATAGGTTCCATTGTGGAATTGTAGATTTCTTGACAAAACTTCCTGTAAAGCAATTAATATATCACCATTAGAGTATGTCACCTCTGCTGGGACATCTCTTTGAAGGGATGTTGATCCACTGGGTTTTACACCAGAAGATGCGCCTTCATGCAATTTAAAAGGTCGTCCCGCTGGGAAGCCTTTGTTTTGAGAATAGTCCTATGCAGGAGCTTTTCCCTTGTTTTTCCTTTCCATAATGATCCACTTACTAGTAGTATAAATATGAATATTATTATTATCCCACTTATTAGCGGTATTTATCCACGCATCATTGTCCAGTTCCTGCAAAGGATCATCGATAATGTTAGGATAATGAATAGTATTTAACATTTTGGTATTGTGAAAATTACCTTTAAAATCATCAGAATTTATTAGTTCTTGAACAAGTTCATTCATGGGAGAGTCTTTCTTATAAGACAGATTATCAATATCAATCTCAAACTTTGAAGCAAATTTGAATTTTACTTTCTGTCCGAATGGATCAGTAGTAATTCCATCATGTTCAACAAGAAAGGGATACAAAGCATTAATAAATGGCAGACCAAGAATCACTTTATCAGTCATATTTTTGACAAGAACAGAAGGAATCTTGAAGCAAACATCATCATGGCACACCTGAGCATTATTCAATTCATACTTAATTTTCATTTGAGAACCATTAGCAGAAACCAATCTTTCAGTAGATCTCTCAAAATATTTTGAGGGAATTAATCCTTCTTGGATACAGTTCATATCTGCACCAGAATCAATCATAACAATAACAGTGAAATGATAATCAGGAGAAACAACAATTTTAACCTTTGTAAACCATTTTGGAGGAAATAATTTATTAACAAAAGCAAGTTGGGGATTAATGAAAGTATCAGGAGTACCTTTATCAGAAAGAAGAGTCTGTTGACTGGAATCATTTCCATCACTGTGCTCATTTTGATCGTTACTGGACTTATTAAGATCTTTATCAAGTTTTAGCATTGTCAATTCTTGTTTGAGATTATGGTTATCACTTTTCATGCTTTTAAATTCATGTCTTAATTCGTTTATCTCATGTTTAATAATATGAATTTCATTTTGGAGATCATTAACAGTTAGTTCTTTAGATTTCTTTTTATTAAATCTTTCCAAAGTTTCTTCAAAGCTTATAGTAGATTTTGGTTTTTTACCAGTTTCATCTCTTATCAAATTTTTCTTAAACCTATCCAAATATTCTTTCTGGAGTTCAGGGTTTTGAATTTGGTTTATTAGTTGAATTATTAATTTTTCATCTTCTTCACTCTTGGTGAGAGCATTAATAACATTGCAACAAGAATCTCTACAACCAATTTTAATATTAGGAGAATCAGAAGAATCATCAGCAGAGTGATAGGAAGAATCAGATGAAGAAGAGAAATCATCTTCCAAAGAATCAGACGAGTTGTTTGATTCAAGGATTCTGAATAATTCTTCTTGCGCATTATCATCAATGTTTAACATGTTGAACTTGTTTTTCAGTTTACCAGGTTTTTCTTTACAGTCTTTACTAAAGTGTCCAGGTTTACCACAGTTAAAACATTTACCTTTATTTGATCTCTGTTTAACATGTTTTTTAGAAACATTTTTCTTTTTAGCATAGAAATCATTGGGTTTAACAAAGTTATTTTTGTATTTTTTATAGCTTTTATCATGTTTTTTACTTTTTTGCTTAGAAGGAGCAATAAGAGGCAAACCATATTGTTCACAGAAATTTCCCATTTCATATTTAGCTTTTCTTTTATTCTTTAATTGGTGTTTTAACAATTTTTCATCATTGCACATATTAATACCAAGTTTTTTAATAGTACTGAAAATATCACCATAAGTTAAATTATCATAATCAATAGAATCATTTTTACCCATTAGTTCTTGTTTTACCTTATGAGCAAAGATAGGGGGCAGACCGTCAATAAACTTTTCTTTCCAATAAGGCTTATGGCAATCTTTCCGGAGCATCACCCTGGAAGTAAAAACATCTTGATACCATCTGTAATCAGACATAGTTGGACAACTCAGATTATTCAGATAATCAGAAACACGAGACGAAATATTGGATGGAGTACCAACAAAATGTTTGAGGATAGTATAGATCAAGGTATTGACACCATCAGGAATACCACGACCAATACTTTCATCAAAAATAGGCAAACCTTCCTCATTCTTTTTAACAGCATGTTTAATAGACTCTTTGGATTCTTCAGTGATGTACGAATCCCACCATCCACGAAGAGTACCAGAAAACCCAGTAAGAAGCAAGTTAACAATTTCAGGTTGATCAAGATCATGGTTGTTTTGATAAGCAATACCAACCATAGACATGTGACTCATTTTATTAATGATTTCCTGTTCAGACAAACCATCAATATTCCATTCATAGAGCTTATCAGCAGAGACAGAAAACTGTGTTTGAAAAGATCTCTCTTCAAACTGCATGTCAGGAGGAGTAGGTTTTGGATACCAATTTTTTGTAAAAGACATGGGTTTGGAGTTCCCAACAAATCTTTTAATTTCTGGGAAATCGTCATCAAAGATTCTTTTTGCAGGAACAGAAGAAACAGAAGAAACAGTATCAGAATCTGTATTTTCTTCAGAAACAATTTCTTTTTTGGAAATAGTTCGATTCATTGGAGCACTTGTAGAAGTACCAGTACCCTCAGTTTTAATCTTTAAATTAGAAAGCATTTTGTCAACAATTTCAAGAGTCTTGGACTGAGAAGTTTTAGACATAACTTTTTCTCTTTGACTGGGTAAATCAATCAAAGGTTTCTCAGTTTTAACAGGAACAGATTTTTCAGAAACAGGAACAGATTTTTCAACAAATTTTTCTTCAATACGGTCAAGCTGTTGACCAATAATATGCAAAGATTGATTAGTGAAATTGTTTTGTTCAATAAGGCTAACAATAGGAGTTTGATCATCAGCAATTTTGAAAGGAGAGGCCTTCACTTCCTCTTTTGTCACTTCATCTTTCTTGGTAGTTATCAAAATAGAATCAAGAGGAGGATGACTAGATCTAATAATGGTTTTATCAATCTTAACAAAATTTGATTTCTTTATCACATTCAAATGTTGTTTTGAAACCTCATTATTTGGAACATAGTGGTTTTCAAGAAAATCAAAAAACAAAATATGTTTTTTCAATTGATTCATCATTTCCAACCATTTTCTTTTAACATGGTCTTTGTCAGACTGAGCAAAATTATTTTGGAAATATTTTCTCTTGGTTTTGTTTGATGCAAGCATAAACTCATTGTACAAAGAATCCCAATCAATTTCAAAATCATCATTTAAAAAAGTCAAAACTCTTAATTGATTTTGGTAAACAGGAGGAGTTTCAATAGGAGAATCAAAATCAGATGGAGTAACAGAAACAGTATCTTCCTCATCTTCATTAGCAGTTTTACTAAATGGAGTGGAAGTTTCAGGTTTAGTTGAATAGTAAACAGAGCTAAATTGGGATTTATCACTTGAAATACCTTTTAGCTTTAAATCAGAAGATGTTTCCAAATTCTTTTTCAAAAATTCATTGATCTCGCGATCTCTTTTTGAAATACTTTCAGATCCAGCAAAGGAATGTCTTCCTTCGTTGATCCTCAAATGTGGATTGTTTTGAAAACTTATTTTAACAGTACCATCAAGATATTGTTGAATATGGGTGAGATCAAGCTCATCAAAAATGGGTTTAGCAGGAGGGGTTTCTTGTTCTAACAACCAATCCTTAGGAAGTTTAACATCTTGCCATTGAATCATTTTTGGAACTTGGATTTTAGCATCAGGAGTTGAGCATTGGATTAACATGGTTTTACCTGAAGGTTCTCTAGGCATTATAGCACAAGGATTCATTTGAGTACCCATTAATTTGTAATAAATGCGATAAATCAAAGCAAAAGGCTTACTACCTTCTTCCATGTGATAGCCAGATGAAGCAATATTCAAAGTTAAAGCTTTAACAATATTAGGATCATCCAAAGCAAGAGTAAGATCAGGATAACCGTTGAAATAAACAGGACCATCATACAAAGAAGCAGTGATCATACCAAGAATGCTATCTTTAAAAATCTTAAATCTAGCATCTCTTAAACACATGAGAACAGAAGCATTAATACCCTTTCGAGTAAGTGGTTTAATAGCAACTTTAGGAATAGTCCATTTACGAAAATCAGGGATCAACTCATTATCATCAATAGTGTGATCTTCTTCATTTACAATATCAGGAGGACAACTAGTCCTGGAGCTGATAGAGGAGTTGGATCTCCACAACTTATCCATACTATCCTAGGTTTAACACTCAGTTATCATTTTTTTCTCACAACCGTTGCATTTCGTAACACATACCCTAACCAACCTCATACCTCTCATGCCCTACACGCCCTCTCTTGGCTCAAACGGGTCTTACAGCTAGGTCCTAGGAATTCACTTTACGACTAGGGTGGCGCCAACGACGGTAAGAAGGGAACACAACAACGGAATATCAAGCGTTCGGGTAGACACGGACAAGAAGACAAAGAACACAACCACACTACCACCGGCCAGAAAAGAGTGGCTCTGATACCATAAAGGGGGAAGGGGACGCACTGCTGAAGAGTGTGAGTGGAAGCACAGTAATATTGTAAATGGAAATAATGTAAATATAAATAGCTTGAAAGTAAATAACTTGAATGTAAGAACAATAATAAGGCGGTAGAACCAGCCAAGCAGTATATATCAAAATAATTCAAAGTAAATAAGAACAATAGTTCAAAATAAATGAAAGCAATTTAGAACCATCCGGTATGGCGGTAATCCGTCCAAGGTGGTGGTAACAACAAATAAAGTAATGAACATAGAACTGAAAATACTTCTTATTGAAAGTAGGATAAACACTTACAGTAGTAGTAGTGAATACAAGATCTCAACAGTACAAGTTAATAGTTACAAAGCTTGAACTAGTCCTAGTTACAAGGTTTGTAGGATTACAAAGTTTGTAGTGAATAAGGATGAACAAGGTAGTAGTAGTAGAAGTAGGGTGAGTTCTCTCTCTAAGAAGGCTAGTTCTAAGGGAAGAGAAATCAGAAGCAAAACTTGACTTAAGAAAAAACCTTAAGGGACAACCCCCCTTTAATAGGCAATATTTTTGAGTAAACAGTACTTGTGAACAGTGAAAGTTAACAGTAAAAGTTAATAGTAATGATTTTTCTGAAAGCAATCTTGGTGTGACTAAAAGACACGGGAAACATGGAGAATCATCTTTTCAGAACATTATCATCAGTGGTGGAAATCAACAGTAGAATTTGACCAGAAAGTAAACATTGCAACATTTTTGGCCATTATGCAGGCCAGACAAATAGGGGAATCAAGTTTTCAATCAATCTTTTGCTAAGTCATCAGCATCTTCGTCATCATGACCAAACCACTCCTGATTGTAAGGGTAGTAAGGGTCTTTTGAAGCAGAGGCTTGAGAGGATCGCTCATCATCTGAATCAGCAGCTTCATCTTCTTTAACCATTTTAGTGAGCAGGGCATATAAAGCATCAGGGTCTTTGCGGATTGCATCCAAAGGAGAACTTTTCTTCTTAGTCTTTGCAAGTGGCTTAACACTTTTAGCGGATGAGGAAGCAGGTGCGCCAATTACAGCTTTTTGCATAGGAGTAGCGATTCGTAATGGGGAAGCACTTGGGGAAGGGAAATCTCTGGCAACATTGGTAATGATGGATTGGGTGTGGGCAAACTTATCCCACCATTTAACATAACAACAACAAGTGAGAACATCACCATCTTTAACATACTGCCATTTTAGAATCCAAGGAACCTTGTATTTTTTAGTGAAATGAAGCAGGGGAGTGAACTTAGCTCCATGATCATCAGTTCTGAACCTTAATGTAAAATTTTGGAAAGAATCCTTCAATGGCACAGGGAATATATCAACAATTGAACCAAATTGGGTCCACCAACGGATGAACCAGAGAGGGAGTTCAGAATCAAATTCTTTATCAAAATTAATAAACCATGAATGGGACATATTTTCATTTTGGTGGAGCATGAATCTGAACCAGGCAGTAACATAATCATGATATGAATAGGGAATAGAGAAATTTGGTAATCTTCTTGTGGCGGCAGGGTTGGAGCCCCACATTTCTTCAGAAATAATATTTTTTATGTAAGCACTGTGATAAATAATCCTATTATTATTAGCCTTATCAGTTATGGCTTTGATAACAATTGAATTCTCATGTCGAAGCATTTCAGAATAATATTGGACAGTCTTTTGGCTGTGTTCCGGAATCCAGTGAAAATTTGGAGGAAAATAACTGGTAGCAAGCCGAAAAGGGTTAGTGATGGAGGCCCTATTTGGCTCTACGGAGAACAGGTTTTGGATATATTGTTTTCTAACATACTGGGAAGTATTGGAAGCATTAGGGTAAATAGTTTTAACAGGTTGGTGAACAGTGGCTAAAGCATAAGGATCATATTGTGAAGCTAAAACAAAAGAATAATTAGGTTTGGGAATGGTACCTAGGGGAGTAAAACGGTTAACAATATCCAAAGAGGAAACAGGTTCTTTTTTAACAATTGGATTAGTAGTGGCAGGTGTCTTGTCATTCGACCTTCTACTTGCCATTGGGACACTGCAGAAATTCACGGGTAAGGAAATCAGGGATAGCATTTTGAGATCCTTTAATATATTCAATATCAAAATCAAAAACACTCAAAATAGCTTGCCATCGGGCAAAAATATGTTTTGAAGCAATATTTTCAACATCTTTTTCAATAACATATTTAGCACTTTTGCAATCAATACGTAACAGAAACCTTTGGTTTAACAAATCACTTTGAAATTTTGAAATACATAGTACTATAGATAAAATTTCCTTTTTAATAGTACTATAATTTAACTGTGCATTATTCCAAATACCAGAATAAAAACGAACAATTTGTTCAGGTGACTCAGGAGAAACTCTTTGTTTTAGAATACCACCATAACCAACGTCAGAGGCATCGGTTTCAACAATTTTGAAGGCACCGACAGTAGGAATACCAAGACAAGGCAATGTCTTAACATGAGATTTGATTTGTTTAACAAGAGAAGTATGAACATCAGACCAAGGAGGAGGATTACTTTTTAACCGATCAAACAAAGGTTTGCATTGTTTCCTCATATCCTTGTAAAAATCCGCAACATAGTTTAATGACCCAAGAAATCTTTGGAGCTGTGTTTTGTCAATGATAACATCAGGAAACTTATCAGCAAATTGGATAGCTCTATCTATAGGACGAATTTGTCCTTCAGAGATATCATAGCCGAGAAAACGAACTTTGGTTTGGAATAGTTTAACCTTTTTGGCTGAAACAACAAGACCATTTCTTTTAATAGTGTCTAGAAACGAATTCAAATGTTTCCAGTGGTTGTCAATGGAGCTAGAGTAAACAAGAACATCATCAATATAAACAATGGTGAAGTGACTGAAAGAGTTAAAAATGTCATTCGTGATATTTTGAAATTCACTTGGAGCATTTTTAAGGCCAAATGGCATAACATTCCACTCATAATGTCCAAAAGGAGTGGTAAAAGTAGTTTTATACCTATCATTCTCACTAATCTGAATTTGCCAGAACCCAGATTTCATGTCAAACTTGGAGAACACAACAGCTTCACTTAGTCTATGGACAAGGTCATTCTTATTGGGAATAGGATACCGAATCCATTCGAAAACCTTATTCAATGGTTTGTAGTTAATGACTAATCTTGGGGTTCCTCTTTCAATCTCAGCATTTTTTTGGACATAAAAAGCTAAACAAGACCAGGGGGACTTGCTATTCCTAATCAATTTTTTCTGCAACAAATCATTGATTTCTTTTTTGCAAAATTCAACAGTTTCAACATTCATTTGGATAGGACGAGCTTTAGTGGGAATATTTTTCTCATCAAAATCTTTAACATATGACAAATTAACAATATGTTTCTTCCTATGCCAGAAAGCATTAGGAACATCGGAGCAAACATCATCAATCAACATTTTCTGAAAATCATCAATTTTAGATTGCAACAATTTATCAGAAATTTGTTCAGCAATTTTCTTGTATCTAACTTCTTGCTGAAGGAATTTAAGATGTTTAATTTTAGCATGAATCATGTTTGAAGCAATATTAGTATCAATATCAATCTTTGAAGCAAATTTGAACTTTACTTTTTGTCCAAAAGGATCAGTAGTAATTCCATCATGTTCAATAAGAAAAGGATATAAAGCATTTATAAAAGGCAAACCAAGAATCACTTTATCAGTCATATTTTTAACAAGAACAGAAGAAATCTTAAAACAAACATTAGCATGGCATACATGAGCATTATTCAATTCATACTTTATTTTCATTTGAGAACCATTAGCAGAAATCAATCTTTCAGTAGATTTTTCAAAGTATTTTGAAGGAATCAGTCCTTCTTGGATACAATTCATGTCCGCCCCTGAATCTATCATAGCAATAACAGTGAAATGATAATCAAGAGAAACAACAATTTTAACTTTTGTAAACCATTTTGGAGGAATTATTTTATTAGCAAGAGTAAGTTGGGAAATAGTGACATCATCAGGAATTCCTTTACCAGAAAGAAGAGCTTGTTGATAGGATTCATCTCCATCTTTATGCTCAAGTCCTTGGTTAAGATTATTTTTATCACTTTTAATATCTTTAAAATTATGTTTTAATTTGCTTATCTCTTGTTTAACAATATTAATTTCATGTTGTAAATCATTAACAGTTAGTTCTTTAGATTTCTTTTTATTAAAGTTTTCCAAAGTTTTATCCTCTTTACTCTTGGTGAGAACATTGGTTTTAATAACATTGCAACAAGGACCTCTACTACCAATTTTAATATCAGAAGAATTATCAATAGTTAGTATGTTGAATTTGTTTTTTAAATTACTAGGTTTTCTTTTACAATTTTTATTAAAGTATCCAGATTTTCCATAGTTAACACGTCTCTTCTTAGCATAGAAATGATTAGGTTTAACAAAGTTATATCTGTACCTTAATTGGTGTTTTAACAATTTTTTATCTTTACACCTATTGGTACTAAGTTTTTTAATAGTATTGAAAATATCTTCATAAGTTAAATTATTATAATCAATAGGATCATTTTTACCCACTAATTCTTGTTTTACCTTATGAGCAAAAATAGGAGGCAGACCGTCAATAAACTTTTCTTTCCAATAAAACTTAAGACAATCTTTTCGGAGCATCACGCTGGAAATAAAAACATCTTGATACCATCTGTAATCAGACATAGTTGGACAACTCAAATCATTTAAATAATCATGAGATGAAATATTAGATGGAGTACCAACAAAATGTTTGAGAATAGTATAGATCAAGGTATTGACACCATTGCAAACAATACTTTCATCAAAAATAAGCAAACATTGATCATTCTTTTTAACAGCATGTTTAATAGACTCTCTGGATTCTTCAGTGATATATGAATCCCACCATCCACGAAGAGCACCAGAAAAACCAGTAACAAGTAAGTTAATAATATCAGGTTGATCAAGATTATGGTTATTTTGATAAGCAATACCAACCATAGACATGTGAATCATTTTAGCAACGATTTCTAGTTCAGACAAACCATCAATATTCCATTCATAAAGTTCATCAGCAGGAACAGAAGAAACAGAAGACACAGTATCAGATTCCATATTTTCTTCAGAAACAATTTCTTTTTTGGAAATAGTCCGAGCAGCTGAAGTACTTTCAGATCCAGCAAAGGAATGTCTTCCTTCATTGATCCTCAAAGGTGGATTGTTTTGAAAACTTATTTTAACAGTACCATCAAGATATTGTTGAATATGGGTGAGATCAAGTTCATCAAAAATGGGTTTAGTAGGAGGGGTTTCTTGTTCTAACAACCAATCCTTAGGAAGTTTAACATCTTGCCATTGAATCATTTTTGGAACTTGGATTTTAGCATCAGGAGTTGAACATTGAATTAACATGGTTTTACCTGAAGGTTCTCTAGGCATTATAGCACAAGGATTCATTTGAGTACCCATTAGTTTATAATAAATGCGATAAATCAAAGCAAAAGGCTTACTACCCTCTTCCATGTGATAGCCAGATGAAGCAATATTCAAAGTTAAAGCTTTAACAATATTAGGATCATCCAAAGCAAGAGTAAGATCAGGATAACAGTTGAAATAAACAGGACCATCATACAAAGAAGCAGTGATCATACCAAGAATGCTATCTTTAAAAATCTTAAATCTAGCATCTCTTAAACACATGAGAACAGAAGCATTAATACCCTTTCGGGTAAGTGGTTTAATAGCAACTTGAACCATACCAATATGCAAATAACTGAATTTTTTAGCAGCAAGGAAGTCATTAATATTCTTTTTAGTGAACAAACAGCATTTTTCATGAATTCTCGAAATAGAGAAAATTTGTTCAACAGTTCTAGCTTTGTAAGCAGAATGAAAAGTACTTTCAACAAAACTAGTTTTATAAATAGTTTTAGTATCAACTTTAGGAATAGTCCATTTACGAAAATCAGGGATCAACTCATTATCATCAATAGTGTGATCTTCTTCATTTACAATATCAGGAGGACAACTAGTCCTGGAGCTGATAGAGGAGTTGGATCTCCACAACTTATCCATACTATCCTAGGTTTAACACTCAGTTATCATTTTTTTCTCACAACCGTTGCATTTCGTAACACATACCCTAACCAACCTCATACCTCTCATGCCCTACACGCCCTCTCTTGGCTCAAACGGGTCTTACAGCTAGGTCCTAGGAATTCACTTTACGACTAGGGTGGCGCCAACGACGGTAAGAAGGGAACACAACAACGGAATATCAAGCGTTCGGGTAGACACGGACAAGAAGACAAAGAACACAACCACACTACCACCGGCCAGAAAAGAGTGGCTCTGATACCATAAAGGGGGAAGGGGACGCACTGCTGAAGAGTGTGAGTGGAAGCACAGTAATATTGTAAATGGAAATAATGTAAAGAACTTAAAAATAAATAGCTTGAAAGTAAATAACTTGAATGTAAGAACAATAATAAGGCGGTAGAACCAGCCAAGCAGTATATATCAAAATAATTCAAAGTAAATAAAAACAATAGTTCAAAATAAATGAAAGCAATTTAGAACCATCCGGTATGGCGGTAATCCGTCCAAGGTGGTGGTAACAACAAATAAAGTAATGAACATAGAACTGAAAATACTTCTTATTGAAAGTAGGATAAACACTTACAGTAGTAGTAGTGAATACAAGATCTCAACAGTACAAGTTAATAGTTACAAAGCTTGAACTAGTCCTAGTTACAAGGTTTGTAGGATTACAAAGTTTGTAGTGAATAAGGATGAACAAGGTAGTAGTAGTAGAAGTAGGGTGAGTTCTCTCTCTAAGAAGGCTAGTTCTAAGGGAAGAGAAATCAGAAGTAAAACTTGACTTAAGAAAAAACCTTAAGGGACAACCCCCCTTAAATAGGCAAAATTCGGAGTGAACAGTGTCGTGAATAGTAACGGATGAACAGTACCAGTGAATAGTGACAGATGAATAGTAAAATTTGGAATATCTCCTCTTTTTTGACCCAATCTTGTGAGGAATTTTGTAGGATTTTGGGAATCCTCCGTAGTGCCCTATAAGTGTAGGAACAAGGCTTCATCATTGGTGTCCTTTAGAGACAAAAGATGCCAATAAGAAAAAGACCAACAAAAGGAACTAATAGGCATGCATTTTGTTGTCTTCACGTGAACATCCTTTGGAAGCATCATAATAGTGGAAAACCAGCTTCTAACAGTAGTAAATATTGGAGCATTGGCCATTGTGCAGGCTAGACAAATAAGAGAATCAAAATCTTCCGCAAAATCCGGAGTATTATGAATCAGTACCGGATTTTCCGCAACATATTTGAGAAGGGCAATATTTTATCTTGGCTGTTGTGCAAGCCAGACAAATAAAGTAACATCAGTCTCGAAATAGTAGTGACCTCATTAATCAGTAGAGGGAGCATCGGAGGGATAACCATCAAAAGGATCAAAAGGACCTTGTGGAGAATCACAAACATGCTCATGGTAAATAGCATACTTATTACAGAATCCACAATATAAAATTGGCTCAAACTTTGGGGTTTTTCCTGGGATAAGGAGACTGTTTAGATTAGGATGATCTTTTGTTTGTAGGTGAACAAAGGCATCAACGTAGGGTTTGGGACCAAAAACAGCAATTCTACCTGTGCTTCCTATGAAATGATAATTTTTCCATAGACTATTTCTCAACTTGCTCTTGTTAATAAAATAATTCCTCCAAAATGGTTTACAAAAGTTAAAATTGTTGTTTCTCTTGATTATCATTTCATTGTTATTGCTATGATTGATTCTGGTGCAGATATGAACTGTATCCAAGAAGGATTAATTCCCTCAAAATATTTTGAGAGATCTACTGAAAGATTGGTTTCTGCTAATGGTTCTCAAATGAAAATTAAGTATGAATTGAATAATGCTCAGGTGTGCCATGATAATGTTTGCTTCAAGATTCCTTCTGTTCTTGTCAAAAATATGACTGATAAAGTGATTCTTGGTCTGCCATTTATTAATGCTTTGTATCCCTTTCTTGTTGAACATGATGGAATTACTACTGATCCATTCGGACAGAAAGTAAAATTCAAATTTGCTTCAAAGTTTGAGATTGATATTGATAATCTGTCTTATAAGAAAGACTCTCCCATGAATGAACTTGTTCAAGAACTAATAAATTCTGATGATTTTAAAGGTAATTTTCACAATACCAAAATGTTAAATACTATTCATTATCCTAACATTATCGATGATTTAACACCTACAAATCTTAACAATGCCCTATAAACACATGTTTTGGAATCATATGCACTTTTCCATAATTTTTTCATAAAGGAAAATGTTAACGGATACCTTAGGACATTATTAATAAATCATTTTAAGAAAAAAAATTTATAGAAAAAAAGAAAAAAAATTAATTTTTTTACAACTTTTTCTATTTTGCATAAAAGTTTTGTTAAAACTTCCTCAAAATAGTTTGTTAACAATTGTTCTAAGAGCACCCGTTACCCTAACACTTTCGATTATAATTCTTAGTTCATTTTTCAATTTTTTTAATAATATTTATAAATACATGTTAACATGTCAAGGTAGCATGACATGTTAACATATATTATAAATATTATTATTATTATTATTATTATTATTATGTTAAAATGAACAAAACTTTTATTCAATAGAGAAAAAAGTATACCATTTTCTTTTAATAATTCAATAATTGAGAAAGAGGGTATTTTAACCCCAAATGTCTTGCATAAAAATGCCAATTAATTAAGCTACAAACTCTTTAGTCTTATGCCTTATCATTCACGTCACACTCGTAGACATCTTAATGGTAGTGGTTATGTTGGTTAGGTTTAGGCGGATATTGTAGTAGTTGGTACAGGAAGTAAAAGGTGTAGTAATAGATATATGATTCGAGGATTTTTTTTAATTGGTTTTTCACCGTGTATCCTCAAATCTTTTAACTATAAACTAACCACTATTTGCGACGGATGTACCCTAGTGGGATAAATCATTGGTCCAGAGAGTTTTTTCAAAGTACAGGTACACAGACTCAAACTGAAGAGCACAACCAATCAAATCTGGAACAAGCACTTTAAGACCAAGTGCCCAACCACTTAACCAACCCACCTGAGTTTATTATTCAAGGATGTTGCTGCCTTGTCTTTTTTTTTTTTTGATAAGTCGGCCTTGTCTTTATGTTTACGTAAGGAAGGAATTAAATTCATCAAAAATAGAAAGGAAGCTATTAAATGCTAGATTATCTACGGTGACCCATTCAAAGTTGGACTTCTGGGACACCTCAGTTTAACGCGGAAAGATTGGCTTCTTTTAGAAAACATTTTTTTTATTTTTTTTTTTTGGAGAAACCAGGCCCAGGGACCAAATAACATTCAAGACACAGCAAATTACAAAACATCCCTTGAGACAAGGGGTGCTAGGTCGTCAGGGATAGAGTCCAGCCAAACCTGTAGCTTGTTACCTGTTTTAGAACGTCTAGCAAGGAAATGAACAACGGAGTTGCTTACACGCTTAACATGGGTAAAACTACAAACCCGAAAGCCAGAAGCTAGGACAAGAGAGTCTTGTAAAACATGTCCATACTCAGGCTGATGCACCTCTTTGGCCAGCAAAGCTTTAATAATTTGCTCTGCATCTCCTTCGAAAACAGTATCCATTAAGTTCAGCTCCTTAGCAAAGATCAAGGCTCTGCGGCAGACTAAAGCTTCAACAATAGCTGCTGAGATTGGAATTGGAATTCGCTCAGCTAAGGCACCAACCACCCTTCCACAGGAATCACAAATGACCACTCCTAGTCCCACCGCATTCAACTCCGAGAAGACAGCCCCATCAAAATTGATTTTGAAATGATTGGAATGGGAGGAATCCATCTAGGAACTCTCGTAGTAGCTGCTGCAACTCTTCGATCATCTTTCTGTGCTGTTTTAAAGTCCAGCAAATACACTTTAGCTTTGGTCCGAATTTGGTGATATTCAAGGATAGATTCATCCAGACGTGCTGCATTTCTTCTGCCCCAAATTAACCACATAATCACAGCCAGCAAATCAATATCCAAACTATTCTTCCTCATGAACAAATATGCTAAGAGGTCGGCAAAATGAAGGAACTTCTGCCCACTGCACTTCCGTAGTTCTCTATCATCTTTCCAAATCACTAGCAGCCTTCTACAGCTCCACAAAGCGTGGACCGTATCTTCACCATCAGATTCACAAAACGGGCAGTAAGTTGATGTCACTACTTTTTGGCGCCATAGGTTATGCAGGGTAGGCAAGGCTTCATTTACTACCCTCCACATCAGGTGCTTAACCTTGTGTGGAACCTGTAAATTCCATATACTCTTCCAGACTTGTTTATTACCACCACCTGATGAACTACTTGGCAACAAATTCCTCCCCTAACCTGCAAGTAAATGGTAAGCTAAACGTGTTGTAGATTTGCCATTATTGGAATGCAGCCACACTTGCTTATCCGAACACCTTGCAAACTCAAAGGAATGCCTTTTATCAGCTTAGCTTCATAAGGAAGAAAAATATGGTCAATCAAATCAGCCCTCCACTTATGTGAATCCTAGTCTATAATGTCACAAACCCTTGCATCCAAGGCCAACCTCGTGACTGGAGATAGGACTCTGGCACTTGAGACTTGGGGCAGCCACCTGTCACCACGAATCTGGATAGACTCACCATTTCCAACTCTCCAAACCATTCCCAAGTCCATAACATGTTTAGCTTTTATGATACTCCTCCACGCATAAGACCCTTTGTTCAAGGTCTCGCACTCCATGATAGAACAATTTGGGAAAAACTTTGCTTTGAAGACTTTGTGAAAAAGACTCTCTTCATTATAAGCTAGGTGCTAGATTTGCTTAGCCAAAAGTGAATCATTAAACTTCTCTAGTTCTCTAATCCCCATACATCCCTCACCTTTAGGCTTGCACATCTTGTCCCAACCAACCCAATGAATTTTCCTTTGCTCACCTCTATAGCCCCACCAAAACTTCCTAATGAGGGTCTTAATCTCCTTAATAAGCCCTTTTGGTAGCTTGAAGCATGACATGGTATAGGTGGGGATTGCTTGGATAACAGCCTTGACAAGGATTTCACGACCCGCTTGTGATAACAACTTCTCCTTCCAGCCCTTCAATTTTTTCCACATTCTTTCCTTTATAAGACTAAAAGACTTCTTTTTCACTCGACCAACCAAGGAAGGCAAACTGAGGTAATACTTATAACTTTGGGTTGCTGGAATACCCAAAAAATTAGTGATAGCATCCTGAGTACGTGAAAGAGTGTTTGAGCTAAAGAAAATGTTAGTCTTCCCTCTATTAATGGACTGGCCTAAGGCAAGTTCATAAAGATAAAGGAGAGATTGGATCTTTACACACTCGAAGATTGTAGCTTTACAAAAGACCAAGCTGTCATTAGCAAACAACAAGTAAGAAATTCTCAGACCTGCCGGGCACAAAGAAACTCCCCTTATTTCTCCACCACACTCAGCTTGTTTGAATAGAGCGTTTAGACCTTCTATCACCAATAAAAATGAATAAGGCGATAATGGGTCACCTTGACGCAATCCCCTAGTTAGGGTAATCAGACCATGGGGTTGACCATTAAGCATAACTGAGTATGTAATAGACCTTATACACATAGAAATCAAATTAATCCACCTTTGGCTAAACCCCATCTTCTCCATAATCCTCTCCAAATAAACCCATTCAACGCGATCGTAGGCCTTGCTCATATCAAGTTTCAAGGCCATATCGCCCATCTTTCCTGTTCTTTTTCCTTTTAGGTAATGAAGCGTCTCATGAGCAATAAGGATGTTGTTTGTGATTAATCTTTCTGACATAAAGGCACTTTGGGTTTCCGAAATCAATTTAGGCAGCAGAGGCTTCAAGCAATTAGTTAGGACCTTAGCTATCAACTTATACAGAACATTACTCAAGCTAATGGGCCTAAACTCGGTGACTCTTCTAGGGCTTTGAATTTTTGGAATTAAGGTAATAAAAGTGTGGTTAAGGTTGGTAGGGATATTACCTATATTAAGGGCTGATAAGACCGCTTCTGTGACTTCCCGCCCAATTTTTCCCCAGAACTACTTGTAAAATAGTGGTGGGAGGCCATCCGGCCCTAGAGCTGTGTTCACATCCATTTGCTTAAGAGCAAGCTGCACCTCTGCCTCTACAAAAGGCTTGAGCAACTCCGCATTCATCTCGACTGATACCTTTGTCTTAACCACATCTAACACAGGGTCTAACTGCGTAGGATTTCTCGAGGTAAATAATGATGAGTAATACCTTGTAAGCAATGCCCCAATCTGATCTACACCTTCAACCCAGCTACCCTACTCATTTTCTAAACCCGAAATGAAATTCCTCTTATTCCTCTCCGTTGCACAGCAATGGAAATATTTAGTGTTTTGGTCACCAAACTTAAGCCAATCATTCTTTGCTCGTTGATGCCATATAACTTCCTCCTTGTTCATCAGTTTTTGGATTTCTTCAGTGAGAAACTTGACCCAAGTATGCCCTCTTCCACCCATTGATTCACCTTTTGCCTAAAGCAATTGTTTTCTCTTTCGGGCTAGTTCAATGCGAATATTGCCAAATATGGATTTATCCCAAAGTTTCAACTGAGTTTGGCAAACAGCTACCTTTGCTAACACTTTACCCATAGCATCCCCCTCTAAGCACCTATCCTGTACCGTATGGACCAAGTCTTCACAATGGCTATCTTTAAGCCACATGGCTTCAAACCGAAACAATTTCTGAGCTCGACAAAAACGAGTATTAATATCATCAAAGGCTAGCCATAAAGGTTTATGATCAAAGGACAAACCTTGTAAGTGGTGAAGACGACATGTTGGGAATTTTAGGATCCAATCAGCTGAAGCAAGTGCTCTGTCTAACTGAACCCATATAAGATCACCACCGAAATGCTTGTTGCACCAAGTAAAAGGCAAGCAAGTAAAACCCAAATCCTTTAACCCGCAGAAATCTTGACAATCCCCAAAATCCTGCATTTGCTTTTCAGGCCGAATTACTCCTCCCGATTTTTCTTTGATCTTAGCGATCTCGTTAAAATCGCCGATGTTCTTTCTTTTACAAATGCATTATCTAGCTAGGGTAGAGCTTAGAATAGACGCTATAGGCTTATTCAATCCATTTGTCTTTTTTGTCAAATACTTGGAATTATGTGGTCCATCTCATTGGGACATCTAGAAAGCTTTAGTTTGGTATATTTTTCTTACACATTGACATCTTTTAATAACATATTTTGTAACCAGATCAAATAAAATAAAATAATTTTTTACGGCTCTTTGACCATCATATCATTTGTCACAAGTTGATAATGCGTTTGATTGTGAGTAGTGATCATTTTTATATGAATTTATAATGTATATTTTTTTTTTCCCAAAATCACTCACTTATTACTTCAAAGTTGTGATACAAAAGTTATTTATTTATTTATTTTGATGATGTGATACAAAAGTGGTGTGGTTTAAACTTTGTCTATCAATTTTGGTACATATATAGCTTTTTATAGTTATAGAAAAAAATTTCTTTTCAAGTGACTCATGCTAAAATACAATCCTTATTTTTATTTTATGCATGTTCTTCATGAATGCAGTCAGGAGGCCCTGAATATTGTGTGCCATTAGGAAGGCGGGACGGACTAAGCTTTGCTACACAAATCGTAACAAAGGACCTCCTAGGACTGAGCAAGGACCAGGCCCACCCGAAAACCTGACCCGTACCCACAAGTAACGCTAGTACCCTTATTGAAAAACTGGCCACCAATCAAAAACTTGATGCAACGATTTGGTAGCCCTCTCTGGTGGCCATGCCTGCATACACTGACTGAGTGAAAAGCATTGCAATATAAGGCTTATGGCTATCCATAACTCTTTTATCTTTGGACTATATGATAGGCCTTTTTTAGGGTTAGTCACACTTGTGCTATTATCTCTCAATTGAGAAACTCTATTTATATCGAGAAGCAGTGCACTTCATAATGCCCTTCCATGATTACTTTCCAGCCCACGTTTTTTTTTTTTGGAACTATGACTAAGATATTAAGAGGGTAGTATTTATTACACATACTTTGTTATACACAAACTTCTATATACAATTATTTAAAACTAAAATCATGACTTGAAGTTACGATTTTAATTTTTTAAAAAAATTACACACAAGTTCGTTTGTAATAGGGTGTGTGTAAGAGTATTTATCGATATTAAAATAGAGTGTCTTTCTTTTATTAAAATAGAGGAAATTCTAACGGAATCAAAATGAAGACAAGGAAAGGGAAATTCTGGTAGAAGAAAGAAACAAAAATCGTACCTAAGAAGAAGAAAACTGAATCGGCCTGAGCACAGAGGGAGAAAGAAATGCAAAAATGGAAGTTCAGAGCAAAAATGGAGTTTCAGAGTAGAAATGGAGAGAAGGGAAGAAAGAGAAAAGCTTTTAAAGGCTTCCCAAAAACCAAGACATGGGAAAACCAAACGTCCCGTCCCAGAATGCTTCCACGTCTAGCCAATTAGAACGTGACATGTGGCCACGAAGCATGTAGCGTTGTCACGTCGCATTAAATGTGACAAAAATGGAATCCCAGGAGTCACGTTTGACAAAGGCCAACCCTTCATATTCCTTAGACCGTCAAGACAGTTAATGATGACCATGAAATAGGGGGCAATTGATGAGTCAGGAAATTATCTTTGTCCATATAATGCAATAGTATCTTTCTTTTATTAAAATAGAGGAAATTCTAACGGAATCAAAATGAAGAAAAGGAAAGGGAAATTCTGGTAGAAGAAAGAAACAAAAATCGTACCTAAGAAGAAGAAAACTGAATCAGCCTGAGCACAGAGGGAGAAAGAAATCCAAAAATGGAAGTTTAGAGCAAAAATGGAGTTTCAGAGTAGAAATGGAGAGAAGGGAAGAAAGAGAAAAGCTTTTGAAGGCTTCCCAAAAACCAAGACATGGGAAAACCAAACGCCCCGTCCCAGAATGCTTCCACGTCTAGCCAATTAGAACGTGACATGTGGCCACGAAGCATGTAGCGTCGTCACGTTGCATTAAATGTGACAAAAACGGAATCCCAGGAGTCACGTTTGACAAAGGCCAACCCTTCATATTCCTTAGACCGTCAAGACAGTTAATGATGACCATGAAATAGGGGGCAATTGATGAGTCAGGAAATTATCTTTGTCCATATAATGCAGTAGACAACCAAATTGTTATAAATAAGGCATTCAATGCAAAAGCCGTTACGATTGGATGAAGCAATGGACATAACAGCTCAAAGACATCCAGTTTACAGCATTAAATCATCATAAGCATTACCCAAACAAGCAATTAAGCCACCATTAGTGGCCCCCAAAAGCCAGAAATGCAAAGGCATATATAAACCACTTCAAACCTAGAGCAAGGGTACAGTTTTCAGACACCTATCATCTCAGATATTCAACTACTGCTCTCTTCACATGTAACTTTGCCATTGAAGGATCATTGGCTGGTACCACGCCAATGACCTATCTGTTTTACTTTCTTCTTGTCTTGTAGGCACCCTCGAAACCATCTGGACGGCTACAACTACTGACAAATTTGGCTTCATCAATTTGTGTTCTAGAATTATGCTTTTACATCATTACATGTGAATGTGAAATTTGTAAATTTATGTTAAAGATGATTTTAGTTTTAAGTAAAATGCTTCTTATTTGAAAGATTACTAAACACAATTTTTTTAGGCTTGTTTATTTTTTATTATTTTCTATTCATTTTATAAAAATAATGAAAATGAAAATTCATTTGAAAGTTGTTTAAATTGCTTTATATTTTTTGGGGGGAAATTTTTTTTTTTTAACACATTTAATAGATTGATTTGTATTTTAATTAGTATTAAATTAATTTTGACGTCATCACGGTTTAACCTTGATTGAACCATAGTTCTACCTTAAAATCTTGAACCTCTCCTTTTTTTGGTTTTTTGAATGGTTCGGGTTTGAAAACCATGCATTTTTTTATCCACCCTTTTCATTTTTTGTTTTGTTTCTGATTTTGTATTTTCAAATTGAAGGACATTTGATGACTACTTGGCAGTTTCGTTGGCCAAAAATAAAATTGTAATATGTGTGTTGGTCATGTTAGTTTCTTCCATCCATCTTAAAGTGTTGGATGATTTTAACACAATATCAAACGGTTAGCGATTAAAATGACACATTTAAAGAATTAGAGTCTATTTTAACATATAGATTAAACAACAGAATTACCAAGATGGTCTCTCTCAAAAAAAAAAAAAAATATATATATATATATATATACACACACACACACACCAAGATTATAATTAACCATAATAATAATTTATTTTGACTTTGCCACTTATTTTAATTCTTAGTTACTCTCAAAGTATGGAAAATATTGTTCTCTCATTTTGCATTCAAAATAGGGTTTACCTTAAATATAAAAAGATTGAGCATTGAGCACCATTTAACTATACTCCAGCGACCCCTATTAATTTTCCTTTATTAGACTCTTGCATCACTGCAGCGTTTATTGCCCAGGAAAGGATACTTCAAACAGAAATGGGCCTTTCTGAGTTATTTTGGGGCAAAAATGGCCCATTAGCATTAATTTTTGAAATATTTAGCAACAGAGCACTGTTTCGGAAATAATTAGGGAAATACCACTTTTTCCGAAAACGCCGCTATAGGGCCCGAAAACGTCACTATAGGGCTTAAAAAACGCCACTATAGGGCCCCTTGAACCTGTTATAGGGACTTATAAAAAAATTTTTGCAGGAAAACGCCGCTATAGGGCCCAAAAACGTCACTATAGGGCTTAAAAACGCCACTATAGGGCCCCTTGAAACTGTTATGGGACTTACAAAAAAATTTTGCAGGAAAACGCCGCTATAGGGCCCAAAAACGTCACTATAGGGCTTAAAAACGCCACTATAGGGCTTAAAAACGCCACTATAGGCCCCTTAAACCTGTTATGGGACTTATAAAAAATTTTTTCAGGAAAACGCCGCTATAGGCCCGAAAAAGTGGTAGATTGCTATATAGTTCGGAAATAGTGTTTCTGAGCAAATTATTTCCAAAATTGATGGTATTGGGCCATTTTTGCCGTTATTTTGGAGCGATTCTCTATTTAAAGGAAAGAAGACGCACGTGGGCTGCTACAGTTGTTGGTTCTGGATAATAATTTAAGGCAAATGTTAACAAGAAATAAGTATAGTAAAAGCCGGATGATAATTTAAAAGTGAAGCAAGAAAAAAGTAAAGTGAAAGCCGGGAAAGGTGATAGACTGTAGACTAGAGGCACGCAAATCGAAGTTCCATACGGATTGCTCTGGCAACTATATTAATATAGTGTTTGTGTTTGGTGGAAAAAAAAAAAAAAAAAAAAAAACTTCTTAACCTTAATGATTTATGAGATTTTAGAAAGGGTAAGGGAGTATTTAAGTGTTGTTCTTTAAAATCTTTTTTTGAAAATAATTATATATGGATTTTTTTTTATGGGATAGAAGTGTATATTTTAAGTAGGTATGTAGTTGAATCTTAAGAAGATAATCTAAAATATAACACCTAAGGTATTGTATTAAAGTTTTGTCTTTTTTTGAAAGGTCCAAATTAATTTTTTGTGCTATTAATTTTTTAATTATTGATTCAGATTTAAAAATTTCTAGGCTTTGGTCTGGTTTCTCAAAATTTTTTTTTTCTAAATTGATCTCTCCATCTTAATTTTCATTAATTATTATAAGTGAGAAAAAAATGATCACATTATGTGAATGTGACCATTTTATTGTAAAAAATAAAAATAAGAAATAATATGTTCACAACACATGATCATTTTCTATCAATTATTATATTTAAAAGAATAGAGATGTAGAGATAAATTGTGACAATTCTTCAACATTAAAGGTTAATAATACATAATTGATAGCACATAAGGTTAATTTGTAAATGGCCCAAATCTTGTGTTTTTTTTCCCCCAAAACCAAAAGGCAAAAGTTTATCTCCAAATCAATTTGACAGCCACTTCCTCTTACCTATTATGTGACTGTTCAAGAAACTATTTATATATATATTTAATCGAATTTTTAAATAAATCATATAACTTGTATAAATAATAAAATTTAAATAAATTTTCAGATAATTAGTTAGAGGAAATAATTCAAAACCCTTGTTTTAAAACAAGAAAAATTGAGAAAATTTTGCCTAGAATTTTTTTTTTTAATCTACTTTAACTTAATTTAAGTGTATATATGGGTGAAACTCTCCGTTTTAAAAATGTTACTACTTAGGGTCTATTTGATATCTGTTTATTTTACTAAAATTGAAAACTTTTTGTTGAAAGTACTGTAGATAATAGTAAAAGTTAGCTGAAATAGTACAGTGAGGTCTATGAATAGCACTAAAAAGTACAGTAGAGCCCATGAATAATATTAAAAATAAATTAAATAGTTTAGTGTTGCCAAACGCACACTTAAGGCTTGTTTGAGATCTGTTTATTTTGCTAAAACTGAAAAAATTTTATTGAAAGTATTACAAATAAAGGTAAAAGTTAACTGAAATAATATAATAAGACCCATAAATAATATCAAAAAATATAAAACAATCTATAAATAATAATAAAAATAAACTAAATAATAAAATAAATATAATCACGCCAAACATACGCTTAAACTGCTTGTAAAATTTAAATCCTTAAAAGGCACCACTGACATCGAGATTGAAGAAAGGCGTAATGCCCAATAAATGATAGGAAGCAATTGTAATAATTAACTAGAATGTTATTAAAAAAAAGTACTCCAACTAGGGAAAAAAAAAACAAACAAAAAAAGAATTGAAGACAAAGATACCGTCGGTTTGTCACGTGGGTGGCTTGCTAATGGCTGGCACTGGTCTACACTTTACAGATAACGCGGTGAACTTTTTTAGGAAAAAAAATGGCGGGTTCGTTTCTTTTAATAGTTGCAGTACCATAATGAATCATTATATTTATGAAATTTATTCTGTAGATTAGTTTTTTTCTTTTCCTTTTTGTGAAAAATTACAGTACCTATCTTTTGATTAATGATTACAGTATAAAAAAAAAAAATGTCTATGATCTTAAAGTTTTACCTTTCCGTTACCTGATTGAGGATTTTTTTTTTTTTTTTAGCAAAATAGAATAAGTAAAGTAAAAAGTAGATTATAGTAGCATTTACTTTTGTGGTGCTAAGAGCATGTCCAATAAGCTCTCAAAGTTAACTTTGGAGCAAGGAAGTAAATATTGTATCGGAAGTTGTACTGGTTTAACCAGCAGTACGATATATTTTGGATACCGATCAATATCAGTGTACCGTTTCGGGTTTACCGTTATGTTTTATATATATATATATATATATGTATGTATGTATGTATTATAGTAAATATAAAAGTTTACTATAAAATATTTCTTCAATTCAAAACTAATTATTCATGATTTTAGACTTTAGTATCAATTTTAAAAAAAAAACAATATAAAAAATAGAAAACTTAAAAGTTACCATTGCATACTAAGAAAACAAATAATACTAATAAATTAATGCAAATAAGTTACTATTTTGCTCTAACAAAAATTCAAAAATTACAAAACTTGAAAAAAAAAAAAAAAAAACTTTTTCTGTACCGGCCGATATTGCCTGAAATTGGTCGGTATGGCCGGTATTTAATCGGTACGAAATGTTAGTGCTTCGATACCGGTATACATACCGGTACGGTCGATACCGGTACAATATTGACTACCTTGCCAAGGAAGTTAATACCGTACCAGAGGCTGTATCGGTTTGACCAGCGGTATGATATATTTTGGGTACCGATCAATACCGGTGTATCGTTTCGAGTTTGCCTCTATTTTATATATTTAATATATATACACACACACGAAATCTCTATTTATTATAAAACATTACCTCGAAATTTCATGTTTACCATAAAATATTACTTCAATTGTTCATTGTATACAAAAAAAAAAATAAAAAAAAAACAAAAAAAAAAACGGAAAACATAATTGTCTTGCTACTAAAAAAAAATAAAAAACTAAAAGGTTCTATTGATGTGATGCAATTAATGCATCACATAACGTGGGGCTCAAAGCTAAAAAAGAAGTAAAGGCTGAACCATTCAACCCATTTTTTATTAAAAAAATATAAGTTTTCAACATTTCCAAGGCTAGTCACGTGTAAAAGGGCTTAGGAAATTTCAAATGAGATACAAAACAAAGAAAGAGAAACCACATAGCAATGTTCATTGTTCAGCAAAAAAGAGAAGAAATCAGAGCAGTGGAGAAGGACGACAGACGAAAAAAAAAAAAAAGATCTAATCGGCAATGTGAATGTGGTGGCAACTATTCGTTGCCAAATCGTGAATCGTATCGTAAATTTATTTTTGATTTTTTTATATCATATATCGTATCGAATCGTATATTGTAAGATACACAAACACTTAATAAAATTATAAAATAATTATAAATATACATATTTAAAAGGTATATTTATTATAAATTCAAAATATATTCAAATAATAATCAATTTAATCATTTCTTATGTAATAAAATTTAACAAAGCTAACTAAATAAATCAAATTAACTTATGTTTATAACAGTCACATTCAAATTGATTAAACTCAAAATTAATACATGGTATATAAAACAAAATAATAATATCTTTTCATCATCTTGGCTAATCAACTCCATGTAAGTCAATGTTATCATCATGTTCAGCATCTTACAAAATTATTTTTTCATAGACATTTTCTTTATTATTATCAACATTTACCATTTTTTTTGGTTTTTTTATTCTAATAATTTTTTCTTTATATTTTTTTCTTGGCATTCTAGCTCTTTAGACTCAAAATAATTATATTTTCATTTAATATATTATTAATAGCATAGAAAATAATTTTGCACCTATGAAAATGAGTGTTATGAGTATAGTTTAAATTTTGTAGGAGAAAGAGAAGAGAGGAAAAAAACTTATGGACTTGCTATTTCATTAGACTCAATTATGTTTCCCAATAATTTTGTGTTAAAAAAGTCATAACAATTTGTTTAAATCAAATAAAACCACAAATTTTAACCAAAAAAACCCCATTTTAAACCCACATGTCTATGTATTGTATGATACATATGATTCACCGATACGATCCGATTCATATGATATGCACCTATGTATTGAATGATTCATGAGCACTTACGATGCGTCTTTACGATACGAAACTTTTTGTACATGATACGATACGTATCGCGTATCGTACGATACTGACTACTATGGTGGCAACTTGTTGCACTGAGGTTTGTTCAAATCATGCATTTCTTCTGTTTTTCCTTTTAGTTTTTGTAACGGCTGAATTTCTCTTTTCCGACCGAAACGTCTGGTATACTTCGGTATGGCTGATATTGTCCAATATAGGCCGGTATCTTGAGTGGTACATTTTGAAGGTGTTTCGGTATTAGTTCATCAACCGGTACGAAGAATTCCAACTGTAGGTACGGTATCGACTTCCTTGCAAAGGATACTAGGAATGGTTTTTATAGAAGGGGAAAAAAGAGAGAGGAAGGAAATGGTCAATAATATTGCAAAACTATGAAAGTCATTGTCCTTTTCTTATAGGTTTTATTTATTTATTTATTTTTTATTTGAGAAACACATACACACATATATAGGGAAGTGGATGAGATAAGGGAATACACTCACATGCCAACATCAAAACTACATGCGGCAGTTAGTGTCGCGGAGCAAGTGATAAACCCCTTCTCAATATTACATCTTACCGATATAGGATGACTCGATAACACTGAGTATCTTTTTTATTTGAGAAACATACATATAGGGAAAATTGATAAGATAAGAGAATACACTCACATGCCAACACCAAAATTGCATGCGGCAATGAGTGTCCTTTTCTTACAGGTTAAGGATGAAAGTTTAATTTTTTTTTTTTTATTATTATTTTTTTCTTCCTTTACGAGTAGGCCTTACTAACTTTCCGCTTACTTCCTCATGCTTCCCTCTCAACTTAATTAGATGAAGTCGATTATTAATGGTTTCCCTATCATTTCTTCAAAATTAAGTTACAGTGAGTAAATTTGATAAGGCCACTTGCTATTGATCGTTTACCAAATATTTATTAAATCATACATCACAAATATACTTAAAAAAAGAAGAAGGAAAAGATAAAAAATAAAAATAAAAACGGCCTCACCCAACCCTAGTCAAACGCATATAGTGGATGATGTATGAAAAAGGAAAAATAATTAAGTTAATATTTTAATAAAATATAATTTAAAATAAATAATAATATGTGTTATATTGAAAAGTGAATATATAAGTAAAATAGAAAAAGAAAAAAAAAAGCTATTATACTATAATAGACATAAAATTTTACTAACATGATAGATTAAAACTTATTAAAAAAAAATGATAGATGAAAATGACAGATTTGTGGCCATTGCTTCGGACGAGGAAACTACTGATAGACGGGGTATTATCGTATTCTTGGCAGCCAAGTTTTTTTTTTTGAGAAAGACTTGGCAGCCAAGTTTGATTAGAGAGATTGGGTAGATAAAAGACACAGGCTCTATATTTCTTGTATTCATCTGTTCCTTAGTCCACCATGAATGATCAATCGGATAAGATTTTAATATAATGTGACCTTTCACACAATTTCGTACACCAAGTTGCAATGTGAAAGAGAAAGATCAAAGGATCTGTGTTTACCACGTGGCTTATGGATATTTTGAAAAATTCCGATGTTTATATATATAATTCCAACATCGCCATTACCTGGAAAAGTCAAAAAAAAAAAAAAAAAACCCAAAGTCTACTTTTACCAGCGTACCCCATGAGACTATTCAAACAACTAGACAGAGCTTTTCTTCCTCTCTTTAAATAGTGACCCTCGTTGCTCTTTATCTTTCCACAACTCAACAATCAACAAAGAAACCCCAACATCAACATGGCTGCTAGTTTTACTTCTTCTTGTTCTTTTCCCTTGTTCATGCTTTTGATCTCTTCTCTTTTATTACTGGGTTCCTTTGTTTCTGCCTCAGAGAAACAATACGCTGCCTCTGCCCCTGTAAACAAAGGACTGTCATGGGCGTTCTACGAATCAAGCTGCCCTGACCTTGAATCAATTGTCAGAAAACAGCTTAAGAAGATCTTCAAGAAAGACATTGGCCAAGCCGCTGGCTTACTGCGTCTTCATTTCCATGACTGCTTTGTTCAGGTAATAATTATAAATCCAACTTAATTATTTTATAAGCTCATGACTCACTGTTACTTTATTGGGGTTCCATGTTCGCTATCTTTTTACTGTCAGCGTTAGTATCGGCGGATGCATTTTTGTTATTTGAGAAATGTGATGTTTACAATATTTTTATATTAAATTTTAAGTGATAGAATGTTACTAGTTATTATTGTTGAAGTAAAAAAATAATTTAAGTATAAACTAATAAAAATTAACTATTTATGATTTGTTGTGAAACTATCATCAACGTAATATTTTATTGTTAAAATGTTAAATTTATCATTAAAATATAGCCAGTGTTGCGTTAGTGGAGACATGCCTATATTTTTTTTCTGCTGAGCTACCGTGTACGGGCAAAGATGCTGTCACTATAGGTTAGATCTTTGGCGTGTAGGCTGTGCACTGTCTTTAATTAAGATGGTAAAAGAAAAAACTTTATTAAAAGATATATTATTTAATTACGTTATTGGGCTACTGCTATTTATTAATATAAATATATTATTTTATTGTATTGAAAAAATAAAATTAAGAGGGTTTTGTAAAGTTGATAAAAAAATAAAGTAATTTTTTATCTATTTTATAAAATTAATAAAATAGATAAAATAATTTTTTGTGAATATAAATTATTAAATTTTGGACATCATTAATCTCATCCGATAAATAAATAATAATAATAAAAAACCGATAGCGGCCAAAACTTGCTCTGGTCCCGTGCCTAGTGCGCGCACTGATCAATCGGTCAAAATGGTGACACAAGTCCAAGTTTTGCCACATGTCATCGTCTTGATGGTTCTACAAGTCCTTGTAAAACTATACACGTAGAAGAGAAATGATATATTTACAATATTTTTACAACAAATCTTAAATGGTAAGTTGTTACTAGTTGTTATTGTTGGGGCAAAAAAGTAATCTTAGTGTTAATTTGAAATTTGAACCAATAACAACTAACCACCTGTGATTTGTTGTTGTAAAAATATTGTAAAAATATTGTAAACTATATTAAAAGGGTCCAGTTAATGTATAACTTAAAGCTAAATCTGTCAATACTTTTTCAATTCTTAAAAAAAATATTTCTAAAAATGAAAATTATTGTGTGCCCGGCAAAATCCATATTAAAATTTCCAATTTAAATATTAATTTGTAGCCCTTTTTAACAAATGGTTTCAAATCATAATAAGCAGTTAAATGGCCATTGGTGAGCTCTCCATGAAGTGCTTCGGCTTCCTTTCTCCAAACAGAGTGAACTCTTTTGCCCACTGATCGAGCTCCTTTTTAGATAACAAACTTTTATTCATGACAGCTTAAAAGACTTAAATGATGAAATCATATAATTACTAGACCATTTTGTAGCATATAAAAATTAATAAGGCGATCGTCAACTATATATGGTATGGAGAATGTATTTTCTGTATGCCATTGCCTGCACAGAATATTAGTTTAGTTAGTATATTTACACTTAATAATTCTCACAATATATATAGTTGATCAGACAGGTTTTTGTTAGTTCTTGTATGAGTCTACCGCTTACTTTATTATCTGTTTCTGTCTTCACTTAGCAAAGAATAGTCGAATACCTACCACATAGAAAAGGGGAAAAGAGAAGAGAGAAATAATTATATTAATATATTATATATTTTTTGTGAACTATATATATATATATATATATATATATATCTAACTACTGCCAAACCATTTTTCTTAATTATTTACCAAAAACAAAAACATCTGAGCTCACTTAATTAGATAAAAGAAAAAGGCGACTAATTAAGTCAGATATTAATTAAACAAAGTTTTTGAGCATTGATCGTAATTGCCTATAAAGCCTCTATATTTTTTGCTTTACTTATTTATTAATTATATATTGCATGCGAAACTGAGATATTCTTATATATATATGGATATCGATCAGGAATCATATGATTTGTTTAGGGAGTATTTGTTTGTGGGACCATTATAATTTGAGTACGGATGGAATATATATATGCTAATATGAGGTGTTTGTTGTTGTAATTTGCGATGCAGGGATGTGATGCTTCGGTGTTGCTTGATGGATCAGCCAGTGGTCCAAGTGAGCAGGACGCACCTCCAAACCTGACTTTAAGGGCTAAGGCATTTGAGATCATTGAGGATCTACGTGAGCTTATCCACAAGGAGTGCGGAAGTATCGTCTCTTGTGCTGACATAGTTGCTCTCGCTGCTCGTGACTCTGTTGTCCTGGTAATTAAATTAATTAAATGCTTCCCTCCACCTCTTTTACTTACTTTATTGTATTTGTCCCACTGCCTATTATTTATGATTATCAATTTACCCACTTATATATAAATATATATATCTTAACAATGCCTTATAAACACACGTTTTGAAATCATATGCACTTTTTCATAATTTTTTCATAAAGGAAAATGGCAATGAATGGCCTAAATCATTTTAGGAAAAATTTTTATGAAAAAAGAAAAAAAATAATTAATTTTTTGACAATTTTTTCAATTTTGCATAAAAATTTTGTTAAAACTTTCTAAAAATAGTTTGTTAATAATTTTCCTTGTTCTAAAGGGCACTTGTTAACTGAGACTTTCAATTATAATTCTTTGTTCATTTTTCATTTTTTTAATAATATTTATAAATACATGTTAACATGTCATGTTTGTCTTATTATTATTATTATTATTTTAAAATCTACAAAAATTTTATTTAATAGAGCATAAAGTGTACCATTTTCTTTTAATAATTCAATAATTGAGAAATAGAATATTTTACCTTAATATCTTGCATAAAAATGCCAATTAGTTAAGCTTCAAACTCTTTAGTCTTACGCTCTTATCGTTTATGTCACACTTGTAAACATCTTAATGGTAGTGGTTATGTTGGTTAGGTTTAGGCGGATATTGTAATAGTTTTTTTTTTTTTTTTTTTTTTGGAGAAGATATTGTAATAGTTGGTACAGGAAGTAAAAGGTGTAGTAATAGATATATTATTCAAGGATATCGCTGCTTTGTCTTTGTCTTTTTTTTTTTTTTGGATGGTGTTGCTGCCTTGTCTTTATTTTTATGTAAGGAAGGTATTAAATTCATCAAAAAAAAGTAAGGAAGCTATTAAATGCTATATTTTCTACGGTGACCCGTTCAAAGTTGGACTAATGGGACACCTCAATTTAACGCGGAAAGATTGGCTTCTCTTAGAAAACAGTGTTCTTTCTTTTACAAATGCATTAATTTGCTATAGGGTAGAACTTAGAATAGACGGTATAGACTTATTCGATCCACTTGTCTTTTTTTGTCAAATACATGGACTTATGTGGTCCATCTCATTGGGACATCTAGAAAGCTTAGTTTGGCATATTTTTCTCACACTTTCACATCTTTTAATAACATATTTTGTAACCAGATCAAATAAAATAAAATAATTTGTAACAGCTCTTTTACCGACATATCATTTGCCATAAGTTGATAATGCGATTGATTTGATTGTGAGAAGTGATCATTTTTATATGAATTTATCACATTTTTTTTTCTTGAATCACTCATTATTGATTTACTATTATTGATTTACTTTAAAGTTGTGATAGAAAAGTGGTGTGGTTTAAACTTTGTCTATCAATTTTGGTACATATATAACTTTTTATAAGTATAGAAAAAAATTACTTCTGATGTGACTCATGCTAAAATACAATCCTTATTTTTATTTTATGCATGTTCTTCATGAATGCAGTCAGGAGGCCCTGAATACAGTGTGCCATTAGGAAGGCGGGACGGACAAAGCTTTGCTACACAAGACGTAACAAAGGACCTCCTACCCGCACCCACAAGTGACGCTAGTACCCTTATTGAAAAACTGGCCACCAATCAAAAACTTGATGCCACCGATTTGGTAGCCCTCTCTGGTGGCCACACCATTGGTCTTGGCCACTGCAGTTCTTTCGACGAGCGGCTCTACCCAACCCAAGACCCTACTATGGCCAAAACATTCGCCAATGACCTCAAAGAAGTATGTCCCAAACCAGATACCAATGCCACCACCGTCTTGGACAAGCGGTCTCCTAATAAATTTGATAATAAGTACTATGTTGACCTCATGAATCGCGAAGGACTATTCACTTCAGACCAAGACTTGTACACGGATAGCAGGACTAAGGGCATTGTTGAAAGCTTTGCTCTTGATGAGGAGCTTTTCTTTGAGCAGTTTGCAAAATCCATGATCAAAATGGGACAACTGAGTGTGTTGACAGGCAAAAAAGGAGAAATTCGGGCAGATTGCTCTGTGAGGAACTCTGATAATGCAAAACTGAAAACCGTGGTGGAAGAGGATGTGGACGTGGAAGCTCATTCTGAGTTGTAAGATAGTTTTTCATATTAATTGTTGCTGCTGTTGTTCCATTTGTGCACTTTGTTGTTTAATATTATGTATTTCTTTTGTATTTTTGTACGTGTTTTCGGACTTAATTTGTATTGTATACTCCTAATTGCTTGTTTAATGTAACACCTACTTTTAGTAATAAGTGTCGTTTTCTAACATGAATGGTGGATTTTACTAATTAAATTCATGGTGAAACCTATTATTTATATGAGAGTGGAGGCTATACATTTATGGTATTATGAAATTACTTAATAATTTTTCAATATTAATAAATTTCATTGACTTATTATTTAGAGGATATCTAACTTTCCAAAAAAGAATAAACACCTGATAAGATATTTTACTTCTGTCGGTCGGATTTAGATATTTTTACTTTTGTCTTATTGTTTTGTTGTCTGCTTGCTTGAGAAGATTCAACGATGGCCCGACTTTTGTTGGCAAGAATTCATGAGGACATTATGAAAGCAATAAATGAATGAATGGGGGATGTGTACATTGAATCTGATGCTCTATAATATCTTCTAGAAAGATGCTTAATTAGTTCCAATGCGATCAGTTTATATAATAAGTAATTATCACTCTTGCAAAGGTTTTATATAAGTATCACGAGGGTAACAATCATTCAAAAGGATGCAACTTTTTTGGGCCCATGGCATCCAACCTTTCTTTGTTTGCGTCAATATGTTGTCTTTGTTTATCTAGTACGTACATGGATGTCTATAAATAAACAACAAATTATCATGTCATTGTTGCAGGTTTGAATCACATACAAAACCAAACAACAGAAGACAATAGGATCTACTTCTATTATACAGGATAATCATGTAAACTTTGAATCTTAGATAAACAGTTTGAAGAAATCATACCCTTAATTTCATAGAAGCCCTAGGGTGTGGACTCTACTTGTCAAAAAAACTTCTCTCTTTTTAAAAAACATCCATACATTTGTCAAAAAATTTCTCTCTTATTAAAAAACATACATACATTAAAACTTTTGTAGCAATTTTTTTCTTTTAAAACAAACAGGGGCAGCTTGATGCATTTAGGAGCTTTAGGTGAAAATTGACTTGAGACTTTTCATATATTTAAATATGATTTTTTTTTATAAAAAAATTAATATTACTTAAATTTTATTATCTTGTTTTAGATGCAAAATTATTAACTAACCATGTAAAATCTTTTTTTCTTTAGAAAATCTATAGACACAAAAAAATTGACAACTTTTCACGGTTGTTGATGTGGCAGATTGGTAATGGTAAGTAAAAATGTGATGTTAGTGGTAGACTTAGATGAAAACTAGTAAAAGTTTATCAGCTCAACTGTTGTGAAATTCTTTGTATATTGCTTTTTTTTTTTTTTTGGTGAAAAGTGTTATATTTACAATATTTTCACAATAAATTCTAAATATGAAATTTTTTCTGGTTCTAATTTAAACCCACTACCGAAATTACTTTTTCCCCCCAATAATAACCAGTAATAACCTTCTACTTAGAATTTGTTGTGAAAAATGTTGTGGACGTAGCATTTTTCTCTTTTTTTTCTTATTTTTTATTTGGAAAGAAATGTTATTTTATTTATTGGCTAATATTTTTGGGCTTAATAAATAAGTTTATAATATAAAAAATTACTGTATTGGCCAAAGTTTGGAGGCCTTTTTCTACTTGGGGGCCTTAGGCGACCGCCTCACTTGTTTTCATACTAGAGCCGGCCCTGAAAACAAATAACCATTTGCTTTTCTTTTTCTGTCGAAATAACTAATCAATTAATAATTTAAATAGATTTTTGGGCTCTAGTATATGGCTTGATCAAGTGGAACCAAAGGATACGATAAAATTCTAGCTCCAATGGGCTTTGGGTCTCTTATCAACTCTTGACAAACCCAAAGTTATCATTAATTATATTAAGTACCACTATGAAAATATAATTGCATTATAGATTTTATTAATGAAATTAAATCTTAAGACTCTATTATAAAATCAATAGACTGCATCCACAGCGATACAAAATCATAAAATAACTATAATTTTGTAAATCATCATTTTATTCCTTAAATCCCCAGTTTAATCTTTTAGTTATTTTTTATATTTTATGAAATCTAATTTTATTAAATACAAACTTTAGTAACTCTTTACTAAAGTGGTTGGGTTTAACGCTTTGAATAACCAATTCTCATTAAACTTATCTCAATGTTTGAAACTAGGTTATAAGTTATCTTTTTGTTTTTTAGCTTTTATGTAGAGTTTTTTAAAATCTTACTTTTTCTTACATTTTCTCACCATTTCAAAGTATAAGTATACTTTAGCACACTTTTAGTAAAATTTGTTTAGCAAAAATTTTAATAAGTTGTTCCCAAATAGACACATCGACATGCCTTTTATCAATATTATGGATTTTGTCTTGAGAATATGAGTATTCCCTCAACATTACATGCGATTGGCCAACATACTAAGATTTTGACCATTATTTTGAGATCTCAAACCTAATATATCTTGTTGTTGGTTTAAGTGTAAACAATTTTGGAACATTCCTCGCTTTTCCTGCATTTTCTTGCAATTTCTTGACAACCAAACACATTAACACTTTCTTGAATTTTCTATCTTAAATCCTTGAATTCATAAATACATTTTACAACATCTCACCCCTATACAATTGAGAAACATCCATACCAAAAATAGGCAAAAAGCAATTTGAAATTTTAGAATACAAAAAAACCTAGAAAATTTTCCATCAAGCAAAAACTTTTCTGGTAACCAGATAGAAAAAAGAGCTAACAAACCTAGATAGAAAGGGCTTCTCATTTCAAGATGGTGTCTTTGTGTTGGGTTAAATCCAGTAGCTTTGATGGGAACAAATTCAACCAAAAACTTTTACTTAAAACCCAAATTGTGAGGGTGGCCAAATTTCTACACAAAGCCCTTAAAACCTAAATCAAAACTCCAAATTCATGAATCTACAATCAACCCTAAAACCCCATTTTCAAAACCCTAACAATTAACCAAAAGGAAATCCATTACAAAGGAAACACCCTTGCTCATCAGGTTTCTGTGATGAGGATCTTAGTTCGGCGTTAGGGTTTAATAGGTGGTGATGACATGAGGCAAGAACAACGATAGTTGTGCAAGGCGAGAATGATCTTGAATTGTCCTAGTTTGGAGAACATTGGTGTTGCAGCATGGTTGGCGGTTTCACGATCCAAAACCCTAAGCTCTGTTATCTGTCTTAGAATTGTTAGAGATCTTATTTTATCAACAACGATAGAGAATGGTCTCGAATCGTCTTGGGCTATAGCATGCAGGTGTCATGGTGTGGCTAGCGATAATGCAACGCAAAACCCTAAGCTTAGCTATCTCTATTCAATCTATTTAGAGATCCTATCTTATTGAAGTGGGCAAGGAGTCCAAGCTTTGTCACTAGGACCCATTTCTCCTCCTCGCGACGGCCACGTTGGGGTCCTTTGCATTTGTGGTTTTGTGCCACTACACTTAGCCATGCTTATTTGTGTGTGTGAGAGAGAGAGAGAGAGAGAGAGAGAGAGAGAGAGAGAGAGAGAGAGAGAGAGAGAGAAGCTTACAACTAGAGAATGAGACTGGTAAATTTGATTTTTGTGTCTACCAGATTTGGAAACTGCTAAATTTTAATTTTATGTTTACCTTTTGTTGTCAAGAAAGTGCCAAAAAAAAAAAAAAGTTGGGTATATTCCAACATTTTTTCTATCCTTAAAATTGAGAAATTAAAAAAACAAAGAATTGTTTTTAATTTGTTTCAATTTAAATGCTAATGTGGCCTTTTTAAATATTTATTAAAATTTATTAATACTAATTTATTAGTCACGTCAGTTTCAAATGTGTTAGTCGTGCATGTTGTGTGCCACATCATTTTTCATTAATGAGTTAACAATAGATCCAAACTCATTAAAATTTGGGTTAATTACAATTTATCCATCTGTGGTTTGGCTGAAATTTAAGTTTCCTACTCGTGATTTGAAATTTAACACTTTACCCTTCTAATATTAGCTCAATTAGGGTTTTGTAACCCATCGTTGTTAAAAATGAGGTTAAGGGTGTGTTTGGATACCGCTTATTTTATTGAAACTGAAAAATAATTGCTAGAAATACTATAGATAAATGTAAAAGTTAGTTGAAATAGTATAGTGGGACTAATGATTAGTGCCAAAAAGTGTAGTGGGGCCCATGAATAGTAGCAAAAATAAGCTGAATAGTGAAATAATTTTAATTTATAATCCCAATCCAAACGCACGCTAAATATGTATTTTTGCTTTATTTTATGTCTCTCTCTCTCCCCTCAAAACACATAAAACATAAAAGAATAAGAGAAAACAAGATCGAAAAGCGAGGGTTTTGTAAAAATTAAGAACAAACCTTACCACTGGTATAAAACTAATCAGTAGTTTGGATTTTCTTTTTTTATCAAGGCACCGTTTATGATTAAAATTTTATCAAGCATCCAACTTTGAGGAGAAAACATTCAAATTTAGTTTTCCTAAATCGAATCTTAAACTGATTTTAATCCAAAGTCCAAATTTAAAAGATATTTTTTTTAAAAAAAAACCTATTCGGTGAGTTCATCAAACTCTCCACACCAAATTGACTTAGGATTCCTATTTCCAAACTCCCAAGTCCACTGGCCCTTATATATATGGAACGGCCTCTCTGCGCCAATGGTTGCAGCTTTTATGGATCTGTGGAGACACAAAACTTGTGCTCCAAGTGCTACAAAGATTTTTCAAAAGCAAGAACTCCCCAAGACAGCCAAAGAAGACAAGGAACCACAACAAGTTTTAATGAAGATGGATCTTTTTCACCATGCGCTAATGGTTGCAGTTTCTTTGGAATGGCAAACACAAGGAACATGTGCTCAAAGTGCTAATGTTTGTTTTTAATTTTTACAAAACCCTCACTTTTTTATTCTTTTATATATATTTTTTATGTTTTGAGAGGAGAGACATAAAAGAAAGTAAAAATACATATTTAACCTCATTTTTAATAGAGGCGAGTTACAGAACCCTAATTGAGCTAACTTTGGGTGGGTAAAATGCCAAATTTCAAATTACGGGTAGACAACTTAAATTTTGGCCAAACTATAGGTGATTAAGTTGTAATTAGCCCTTAAAATTTCCTTAGGTCTTGGAAAGGGAAAGCCCCGACTTGTGTTTTTTCACGCAAGATCCAAACTCTTCCAATCTATGATACCAGATTGTCGTGTAGGGGATTTTTGTTCTTTGTTTGATCTCATTCGGTGAAACTTGGTCCTTTGACAAGAGATTGATTCTTATGAGGCAGGTTGAAGGTGATATAAGGCCAAGTAATGTGAAGTTCCAGCATTCCCATTTTTGGAGTCGGGTATTTAATATCCCAGTTAAAAGCATGAACTAAAATGTGGGACATCGGGTCGCTAATGATGTAAAAAGTAATGATCAAAAAACTAAATGAACTGATGCCAAACTCACAATCATTTTTAAGGAGAGCAGCCTAAATTTCTGCATCCAATTTTCAACCTGCAATGAAGGGCACAAATGACAAATATAGAGGCCACTAGATTAGGTGAAGGGCGACATAATGACATATTTAAAATTTGACTAATGGCTTCCATTTAATAAAAGACTTGGCTTATTTTTTTTTTTTAAAAAAAGACTTTGGCTGATAAGAAATATTACTTCTTTTTGCATAAAGAATGACGGCAATATTTTATTTTCTGATTGAACCTGATATCTATCGAATGGCCGGTGGAATAAAAAGTGGACGTCTATGTTTAACAACCCCAATTAAGTTTAGCTTTATGGGATATACTTTTTTTTTTTAAATTTTAATAATATTATTATTTATAAATGCTTTATGACAGATATACTCAAGTTTTGAAGAAGGTATTTGGTGTATCAGACATAGCATAAAATTGGAACCAATGTTTATAGGGTTTATCGGTCTGATTAGAATGTGAATTAATATATACATGACACATATTTCCCAAATTTTAAAACTTGAAAAGTATGCAAGGAATGAATACAGACGCAGCAAGAAGAACGAGGCCTTGCAGTTTGAGAGGCTGAGAAATTATCAGCGTCTAATTAAGATGATGATGGAAGGTGTCCTTAAAATTTTCAATGAATTGTGGAATAGGTTTGTATATTGCACTTTACATCCATCAATCTTTCCTCCACCCCCTTGGTCAACAAGTTATTCATATATATATATATGTTAAGCACTAAGAGGTGCTTGTTAAGATTTTCCTAATGTGGGTCTTATATAATAAAAAAATAAGATAAATGAAAGAAAAGTACATAAAAATACTTATAAAGCTGCAAAAAAGACAAAAAAGTTGTTGTTAACGGGCATCGCAAGGTGCCCATTAACACAACCCTATATATATATGATGCACAAAAATTGTCAGTGAGTTGATCGTCCACAAGTGCACTAATTAGGGCACCTGAAGAACAAGAGAACAAAGAATCAATAGAGAGTATCAGTGGGGTGCCGGCCTAAGACATTCCAAAGGTTAAGTCAATAATAGAAAAATCTACAATAACTCAAAAGTATAAGAGTTAGGAAATTGCATGTACCTTAAGGAAGAGGGGGGCTTTGTGTTTATATAGCGGCGTAGAGCTGACTAAGATCCCTTGAACGTAGGGGTTTTTCTTGTAGGGGAGATTTGGAGTTAAAGCCCCAAGATCTTACGGGTTCTCTTCTCATATAAAGAAGATATGAACGTATAGTAGGGTCTTTAGACGTGATGTACAAGTTATTTCCATATAAAGACACATGAGTGGAGAACACGCAAAAGCTTGTGGGACCCATCATACTCACTTGTCAGTATGGTCATCCATCTATCGGTATGGTCACTCCATTCGTTGGTATGTGAGTGGAGGATGAGGCATAGATCGTTCGTCCGGCGTGTATGCGAGCTACCTGACAGGTCCTAAGGGGAGATGGGCTTGGAGTCGTTGGGAATTCAAAGACTCATCACGACGGATCTGAGGTAGGTGGGTCCCTTTGGAGGGGTATTCATCAAGGCGCCTAAAAGATTTTCTTAGACGAAAATAGCCTTATCATATATATTTTTGAGCAAACGTTTACATTTTTTTTTTTTTTTTTTTTTTTTTCCTTCTTTGAGAAACGTTTACATTTTATTTTAAGCAGATGGTTATCACATGTAATTGAATATAAGTATGGATGGACTATAGGAGGGGACAACAATTATTCAATAAATAGTATTTTATACATTAATTTTCTTCTTACATAGAAATAAATTAATTAATAGTCTGACAAGAAAACTTTGAATATAGTCACTATAATATGACATTTCATTGTTAAAAATTAAGACTTGTTTTATTTTAGACTGGTGATAGAAATACGTATTTGATTTCAATATTATTCAAAGGATAATGACATAGTTAATCATATAAAATATAAAATAGATTTTACATATATTTAATTGGGGGTTTCTGAGTTTAACTTCTTCTCGTTTCTTTACTTCTCTTAACATATATTATTAATGTTGCATTAAAAAAAAAAAGCAATTTGTGAAGTTTTGAAAGTTTCAACTTTGAACCAAAGACCTTAAAAAAAAAAAAAAAAAAACTTTGAACCAAAGATAGAAATTTCTTTTAATCAATCAATTTCACTAGCTTCTGCGAGAGGGATGGAGGCAAGATTTCAAGTGGAGGCCAACCTAAACTCAAACCTCAGTACTTAAAAAAAACTTATTGTAGCTCATCAAGATTTTGTAATTGCCAAATATCCTAATAATTCTTATAGTTCCATCCCTTCAATTTGAGTTAGTTACACATGTTAAAATTAGGATTGAATTAGTTAGAGCTCTTGGCACATGTGTAACTATAATCACATGGGTTAATGGGCGAGAGCACATGCTAAGCTAATAGGATTGAGCCATGTGGGGCCAATAGAAAGAAAGCTTGAGTTGTATAAATAATGCATATAACCATCATTTGAAAAATCTTGAAAAATAAATCAATTTATTACTTAATGCATTTCCTTTCTCTCATAATATTTATCTATTGAGGATAATTACCTCAAATTAAGTCAATTCACATACAAGATATTTCACATATCTTTCACAACTTATGTAAGCCTTACTTGTGTGCGCTGCGACTTAAATAATGTTCCCAAGTGTAGGATTGTCGCGAAGTAATAACTCGGTAAGTCCGAGGTCGAATTCACAGGAAAAAGGGAATTGATTAGCAAACCACAAGAGAATAAAACTAAAATAATAAAATTTAATTGAAGAGATTTTTAATAGTTTAGTGAAAGTAATTTAAATTGAGTGAAAATAACAATATATTAAGGCACTAAGGTTTAGGGATCCACACACAACACATCTATTGGTAGTCTTAACAATATTTATTTTATAACTCAACTAAAATTCATATGAAGGATGATCTTAGTCGGATGATTTAACAATAAAAACTCAAGAACTAATCGTCTAAGGTAGTTTCATGCAATTGATTGATTTTAGGCAAAACAAAACTAGTAAATTAGTTCACAGAGAATACTAAGCATTTAACGTTCCAGGAGTCTACGATAAATCAAAGGATTATGCAGAACTAAACACTTTTCTAGATGAGTAAAACAATAAAAAAACATAAAAACATAAGTATTAAAACCAATAAATAATTGTTAAGAACATACCAATAAATGGTTAGGTTTCACCCCTTACCTTAGTAAGGCTTCTAGCAAGTCATAACACAAATAAGACTCTAAAAACTGTAAAGAAACTTTAAGAAAACCTAAATTATGTTCTACAGCAGCTCCCCTCTGAATTTTGCCCTAAAGAACCTTTAAATAGGTCAAGGAATCTTATTACAAGTTGAATTCCCATTTGGAGAAAATCCCAGGTTTTTAGGCTTCATTTAACCAACATTTTTAGCCCATTTAACTTCAGAATTCGGACTTTTGGTAAGCTACAATGTTGTAGCCCTTTAAGTTAGCTTTCCAGCCCAACTTGAATCATATCGATTGGACATCTAAGTTGAAAGTTATGCCTTAAATACTAACTGGTGTGCAAGCTGGAATTCTAATCCAAATCGGACTTGGATTAGGTTCAAATTTCCTTTGATTCATTGCTCCAATTGGATTTAAATTTAATTGGGTTGGCCTTCTTTGACTTTATCATGGCCCTTGTAAAATTAAAGTCTATTAGCTTTCTTCTTTGCACAAATCCACTTATTTAATTTCATTATCCTACAAAAAAACAAATTTACGCATTAAAATTCAATTAAGCACAAAATTGATTATTTAGTATTATTCCAAAATTAACTATAAAATGCATGAATTAACTCAAAATAAGTATGATAATGCTTTCTAATAATGATATAAATATGCAAAATTAAGCTATTATCAGAGCAACCACATCAGTTCATGCAAATATTCTGTCTATTTTACAAGAAAAAACCTACTTTTTCTATTTTACACGTCTACTTTTACAATACACCCACATCAGTTTATCTATTCTACACATTTATTCAATAAAATATTCATTCTTTTTACATTTTTTATTATTTCCTTCCCTCTCCTCTCTGCAACCCTCTCACAGACCCAACATAAATCCAAAATCACCCACACCCAACCACCGTCTTCTCCATCGAGTTACAAACCCAACACAAACCTAAAATCACCCACACCTAGTCGCCAGCCACTGAGTTGAGGGCATTCTGGACATTTCGCATAGTCGAAAGTAGCTGCGAGATCAGCCCTTGGTCCATCGAGGTTATGACCTAGTTCCCGACGGTGATGAGCGTGATGTTCCTGGCCGAGTAGTAAGGCAACACGTTCAAGTTCACCCACTGAGTCACCGTGTTCAGATCGGAAGCCAGCGTCGGAATGTCGTCGTTGGCGGCTCTGATAACGATTCCGATTCCAGTGTTCGCAAGTGCCTTGATGATTGCACCATCGACGCCGTAGAGTTGAACCTTTCCGATAACTGTCGATTTGAGGAGACTCGCGGTTGCCGCCGGTGGTGGAAGATTGTCGGCGACTTGGCCGTAATTCACTCCGATGAATGACTAAGACTTTCTGTTACAGTGAAAACACAAAGTTATAAGTTATAAACTTGGAGTTTTCAAAGACAAACCAAATATGCCCAAAGAAATTTTGCAGAAGAGAACAAATGAGAGAGTTGAGATGAGAGTCAGACGTAGGAGAGAGAAGAAATTATTAAAATAGTCAATACATGAGCTACAGTGACCATGCAAATATGCACGGTCACTGTAGCATTTGTATATTTTTGCACAACTTTACACACACTGATGTTGGTGTGTTTTTGGCTAAAATGTGTAAAATGAAGGAGTTTTTGTATTATAGAAGAGTATCCACCAACTGATGTGGATGCTCTCAGTGTGCATCCCACATACCGTGGTCTTTGACAGACACTATCCTTCCACATAACTATATATACTTAACCATGTTGCATGGTAACAAATTACAACAGAAACTTCAATAATGCAAGGTAAAACATCATCAAATACACAAAACTTAAAAGCACTTATAATCTCCCAATGTTGAATATTCATAACATACATATACTCTTTAAATGAAAACAGCAATTTCGGGATTTTATCGGGGAGAAAAAAATCAATTTGGAAAACCTGACCTGTTTTAATGTTGCATTTTTAACAAAACAACCGCTTAAAAAAAAGTATATTATTATGTCACATCAGATGACATGTGTACTACCACATAAATAATAATAACTAGTCACTAACCCGTACTATGCACGGAAAAATTTTATATAAAAAAATTTCAAACTTAGTTCAGTCAACATACCTCATATTCAAACTGATTATTTTAATTTAATCATAATATACAAAAGAGGTTTGTTGAAAAGTTAGTTTACTGTATGGCTTCGGGACATCTCAATCCTCACAATCAGCCACTAAACAAAAGTTTCAGAGAATTCAAGTCCTACCCAAGAAAATAGGATTTTTACTAATCAAATTTATCCAAACCTACTGTATCTGAAATTTCAACTAAAACTTTTCTTAAATTTGAATCACATACACAAACCAAAATTCAATATACATACAATTCAAAAGAAATTAATACCAAAAAACCCATTCAATTCTTTCTTTGCCTTCACGGCTTCTTCTATAAGTGGGTTAGTAGATCTCTTCGCTTGTGCCATTATTTTTGTTTTTCATCATCATTCAACTTTAATCAAAACCAATAATCCAAATATCACAATCAACCCAATAACCTAAATATCTAAATCAAAAACAAAATGCTATACTCACAGGCATAAAAGGAGTTCATCATATTATCAAACATGATAATTTAGTTTTTTAAAAAAAGTGTAAAGATACAAGAAAATTAATATAAAATCACCATCATGCATTAAGGTGTCTACATATACGGTTTGGAATCCTAAAAGTGGAAGTCTGTTTAGAAAGCAACTCTTGAACATTATCCTACTGCTAAGTTTATAGATTTAATAAAGAAGTGCCAACTGCATTGCAGGTATCCTATGAGATTTTACCAATACCAATCAATGATTGTTGTTAAAATAGATCCACACACGTTAGGACTACTAATGTGAGTCTCTTTCTTTTTTCTTTTTAATCCTAATGCGAGTGAAATAACATAGTTAAAAAAAAAAGTTAAATAATTTTTTTTTAAAAAGTAATAATGATGTGGCAAGCTTGGAAGAGGTCAACAAAAAGTCAAAAGTTTCGGTTTTATATAGATACTAGTATTATTATGCCCGTGCGATGCACGGTTTAATGAAAAAGATATATGTAAAAAATTAAAATTATATTAATAATTAGTAAGCCACATGATAAAACCCATTAACATTAAGACATATAAACATATATTAAGTCACTTTGTATAAACATGGTCTATAATACATAAATTCTACATATTAAAACATAAAATAATGATATATAATCAAAATAAATATTATTTGAAACTCTTGCTAATCTAATTTTAAGTAAAGTAAAATTTTAAATTTTTTATTGTGGGGCCCAAACGATTTACGGGCCGGGCCCATCTACCTGGGGAAAATCCGAAGGCCCAAGCCGAGGAGGGCTATGGCCCAAACTCGACCAAATAGCCTATGGACATCGCCGAGGACGGCTCAGTCCTCGGCAGACCCAAAGTTCCCCCCCTGAAAGGAGGGCAGAAACGGTATAGGACCGAAACCAGGACAAAAGATCTAAAATATCCAGGGAAAGCTGCCCTTACTGCCATTCAATGCTCTGAACCTGACAGAGCCGCAGTTTTTGACTTTTACAACCACCCCCAACGACTTTGAATATGGGCTGATGGGACAAGTATCAATTTTGGAAAGATTGACCCTATACGTGGACGAAGGACAATGAACGCAGGCGAATATAAAAGGAAAAAGAAGTAACCTAAGGAGGGGGTTGGGAAAAATGGCCAGAAACCAGAGCCTCCCAGCCCACCTCCAGGAGAAAGACTCCAGGGGTGTAGGAAAACTTAAACTGGTACGAACACCGCGAAAACCCACCGCCTATCGAACAAGGCCTAGCCTTTCAAACCCACGCTCTACAAATGATATTGTTAGGGGCCTTTTTACGTGCGAGCCCGACACTGTTACGGTCCGCCACGAATCGCGTCCTTACAATTGGCGCCGTCTGTGGGAAAGGCTTGTGTGTTGGTATAGGAAGTGGGTCGGTAGAGTTTCTTCGTTATATCTAACCGTCGGTTATAGAATTCTAGTATAAAGTTCTGTTAGGGACTATGTTTCGTGACTAGGGGCTGGGTTGAGGAACTAACTCCCTTAAAGCCAAGGTCCCCTGTAAAGAGTAAACTAGGCACCTTGCAACGTTAACCGTATGGATAAACTCTAGGGGCTTGGCTGAGGAGCTAACTCCCCTAGGGCCAAGATCCCGCACAAGGAGAAAACTAGGTTTTGGACAGAACCAAGGCATTGCATGGTCCACGGACCCAAGCCTCAGGGGAAACCAACTACCTGGATGTGGAAAACTAGGTTTTGGACAGAACCAAGGCATTGCATGGTCCTCGGACCCAAGCCTCAGGGGAAACCAACTACCTGGATGTGGAAAACTAGGTTTTGGACAGAACCAAGGCATTGCATGGTCCTCGGACCCAAGCCTCAGGGGAAACCAACTACCTGGATGTGGAAAACTAGGTTTTGGACAGAACCAAGGCATTGCATGGTCCTCGGACCCAAGCCTCAGGGGAAACCAACTACCTGGATGTGGAAAACTAGGTTTTGGACAGAACCAAGGCATTGCATGGTCCTCGGACCCAACAGAAACCAACACCTGGAGGAAAACTTTTTTGCATGGTCCACGGACCCAAGCCTCAGGGGAAACCAACTACCTGGATGTGGGAAACTACGGTTTTGGACAGACCAAGGCATTGCATGGCTCGGACAAGCCTCAGGGAAACAACTACCTGGATGGAAAACTAGGTTTTGGACAGAACCAAGGCATTGCATGGTCCACGGACCCAAGCCTCAGGGGAAACCAACTACCTGGATGTGGAAAACTAGGTTTTGGACAGAACCAAGGCATTGCATGGTCCTCGGACCCAAGCCTCAGGAGAAACCAACTACCTGGATGTAATGAAAACTAGGTTTTGGACAGAACCAAGGCATTGCATGGTCCACGGACCCAAGCCTCAGGGGAAACCAACTACCTGGATGTTGGAAAACTAGGTTTTGTACAGAACCAAGGCATTGCATGGTCCTCGGACCCAAGCCTCAGGGGAAACCAACTACCTGGATGTGGAAAAACTAGGTTTTGGACAGAACCAAGGCATTGCATGGTCCACGGACCCAAAGCCTCTGGGGAAACCAACTACCTGATGTGGAAAACAGGTTTTGGACAGAACCAAGGCATTGCATGGTCCTCGGACCAACCTAGGGGAAACCAATTACCTGGATGTGGAAAACTAGGTTTTTGGACAAAACCAAGGCATTGCATGGTCCTCGACCAAGCCTAGGGGAAACCAACTACCTGATGTGGAAAACTAGGTTTTTGGACAGAACCAAGGCATTGCCATGTCCTCGGACCCAAGCCTCAGGGGAAACCAACTACCTGGATGTGGAAAACTAGGTTTTGGACAGAGCCAAGGCATTGCATGGTCCTCGGACCCAAGCCTCAGGGGAAACCAACTACCTGGACGTAATGAAAACTAGGTTTTGGACAGAACCAAGGCATTGCAACGTCCTCGGACTCAAGCCTGTGGGGAAACCAACTACTTGGATGAGGAACCAACCATTTAAAGAGAAAACTATGGCCCGTAAACCTCGAAATCCCTCCGAAGAGAACTCCGCGTTAGCAGACGGGTTAATACCTTGATTGCGCGGATTCCTCGGTCTACCCTCGGATCCCCAGTATCAAAGGGGTTGATGCGATACGGCGCAACATATTACCCCAAAAGCACAACCAAAGTCCCTCGCTACTTAGCTACCCTTTCAGACGAATTATTTAGAGATTATCGTTCTCGGACATTGGTCTAGCATGCATCGCGTATTACTCAGCGCTTATCCCGGTTAGTTTCAAGAATTTAATTTATTGAAAGTTACCATTGTTATACTTGATAATATTTGTGAGTTTAAATTAGTAGGAACCTGTGTTAAAGCATTTTTTCTGCCTGGAATATCCTTAAGGGCAAGCTTGCATTTAATATTCATGCATAAAGTAGTTGTTACGAAGAAGAAAGATATGTATGGAGAAATAGACACATATTTTATTAAGACAAAGGAACAGTACAGTGTACAATGAAAAGCTGAAACAAGCTTACACTAAAGCTGACTACATAAGTAAAGGAAAATACAAGCGAGCAGAGAGAAGGCCGTGGGGACAGCTCAGAGGAGAGGTTGGCTACTGCGCCAAGTTATTGTCCAAGGAAACTATTCCTCGACACCTCTGCATGCCCATAACTCAGGCAGCCAAAGAACCTGACCTCAGGCTAACACCATCTACAGAAAAGGTGCTAGGAGCTTGAGGTTGGGAAGCCCCCACAAAAATTTGCCTGCTACAAGGCAGACAGTGCTGATGGTGGAAATTCCTTCTTTGGACATACCGAAAAACTGGCATGACCAGAACCTGCTTCGGATTTTGACTAAAAGAGGGAAGAGGACCCTCTCCCCTATGACGAAATGGAATGCTCCCTTGAACTTGCACCTCCTTGGCCCGTACCTCCCTACTCTGAGTCTCGGGGGGACATGACGCCTTTGTGGCGGAGGGAGCTCCTTCTTCCCAAGCCCTGCCTTAAGCATGATGAACTAAGGGAGGAGTCTGAAGGATTTGTGTGTGGATAGAGCAACTTTCTCTCCTATTTATGTTAAAAGATAAGGTGGTGACATTTAATTCGCGCAGCGTCCCAAGGAACACTACAGACAAAACGTCTCTGGCTCGACTTCCAACGTCATCTGCAACCCTGAGGTTAAAGGAGTCTCGAGAAGGTGCACCTCGAACACTGGGACGCCAAAAGGTACCGCGTGATCAAAGGTTATGGAAACACCTCTTGATTTGTGGGCCCAGTAAATTCGCGGCCCAGGCCCGTTCAGCATATGGGCCCAGGGACAGAACCAAGGCCTTGTATGGTCCTCGGACTCAAGCCTATGGGGAAACCAAGTACGAAAAATTATAAAAATAACAAGTTTTTGGGCAGAACCAAGGCCTTGTATGGTCCTCGGACTCAAGCCTATGGGGAAGCCAAGCACGAAAAATTATAAAAATAACAAGTTTTTGGGCAGAACCAAGGCCTTGTATGGTCCTCGGACTCAAGCCTATGGGGAAGCCAAGCACGAAAAATTATAAAAATAACAAGTTATTGGACAGAACCAAGGCCTTGTATGGTCCTCGGACTCAAGCCTATGGGAAAATCAAATACTTGGACAAGAAAAGGTTTGAATCTCATAAAGAAGGGTTACTTGGTAAAAATGTAAGGTCACTTCATCCACGGCTTACACGCCATAAAATGTTAAGGCCAATAAAGGCGTAAGGATGGGGGTGGAACGCCCCAGCGCTTAGTCATATAAGAGGGCCGCCCATTTGGTGGGTGATATATCTTCAAATAGTTATTCCTTACATGACATCAAGCCTTCGTTTTTCACCTCGGCTGACATCGGGTAAGTATTACTCTTCATTGATCGGCCTTATTAGGCCAAGCATTTCTATTAAAGTTATGGCGACGTCCTTTTTTTTTATCAAGTCTTTTGGTCTTAGTTGTCATTAATTTAGATGCTATATTATCGTGCCGAGCAGCATTTGTAGATCTAAAAAAGGGGCATAGAGACAAAACATGCGAAATAAAGTAACAACGATTTTTATTAATACGGAAAATTATTACAATGTACAAAAAGGGGCTCAAACGAGCCTATACAAAATGTGAACTGCCTAAGCAACCATTACATCTGTAGTACAGAAAAGTAAACTGTCAAGCGTCTTTTAAACTCGTCTTCAAGGTTTCTCCAATCTCCGCCTCATTGCTGCTCATACTAAGAGAGGGACTCACTTTAAAAAAGAGAATGAATGAAGAAGAAGGAAATAGTAAGGAAGAAATCAATGACGAAGATGGAGGGGATGAATAAAGAAGATGGAGGACATGAGTAAAGAAGGAGGAGAAGAAGAGAGAGAGATGAAGAGACAAAGAGAGGAACAAAAGATAGAAAAGAAACAGCACCAGGGCGGAACTGGTGCTGGAAAGACAATAAGAAGAGGGGGGGGGGAGGGCACCAAGGAGCAAAAGAGGGAGAAGCAGAAGCACTTAGCCCCTGCCTCCGCCCTGACTCCTAACACGCCGGTGCCATATTAGGTACGCTCGTGAGGAGCCGGATGATAACGATCTTGGGTGTTCTCGACTCAGTCACGTCGAAAGTTTGACGTGACGAGTCCCTGCTTCGGATTTTGACTGAAAGAAGGGTGAGGTTGATCTTGAGTCTTCGCCATCCTTGTCCTGATCGGGCCATGATAAGCTTTATCGGAACGTGGCGTTTTTGGGAGGGGTGGGGCTTTTGCATCCCTTGTTGCTATGGTTAAGTATTTTACGATTGAGTGGGTAAACCAGTGACTAAACCGAATCCTAAGGGAGGCTAAGTATTCCAGAGTCGCAGGGGGATGAAAAAGGATTTTTGGTAAAAACAATAACCTCCTCTTGTCCTACTTATACAGAGGGCGGAGCGGGGGGCATTTAATAGGTTCAGATCTCCGAAGGAATCAGCGAACCCAAACACGCCGGTTCCACTTCTCCACCCCATCAAAATAAACCGTCGAATTAAAGTAATCTCGTGAATAGTGATTATTAAAAGCACGTTTTGGGATACCCAAGCGGTAAGAGCGCATCAAGCGCGAAATCAAAAGGCTACCTCATAGACCGGCGCGTTTCTTGGACAGATGAGAAGCCGCCAGCATCATTAAAAGGCCAAATTGATTGGGCCGTAGGAAGAGGTTTGGCATCACCAAAACCCCCCTTTCCAACCAAGAGGTTGGACAGCCGGGTTTTGAGGGGCTATTGTGGGGCCCAAACGATTTACGGGCCGGGCCCATCTACCTGGGGAAAATCCGAAGGCCCAAGCCGAGGAGGGCTATGGCCCAAACTCGACCAAATAGCTTATGGACATCGCCGAGGACGGCTCAGTCCTCGGCAGACCCAAAGTTCCCCCCCTGAAAGGAGGGCAGAAACGGTATAGGACCGAAACCAGGACAAAAGATCTAAAATATCCAGGGAAAGCTGCCCTTACTGCCATTCAATGCTCTGAACCTGACAGAGCCGCAGTTTTTGACTTTTACAACCACCCCCAACGACTTTGAATATGGGCTGATGGGACAAGTATCAATTTTGGAAAGATTGACCCTATACGTGGACGAAGGACAATGAACGCAGGCGAATATAAAAGGAAAAAGAAGTAACCTAAGGAGGGGGTTGGGAAAAATGGCCAGAAACCAGAGCCTCCCAGCCCACCTCCAGGAGAAAGACTCCAGGGGTGTAGGAAAACTTAAACTGGTACGAACACCGCGAAAACCCACCGCCTATCGAACAAGGCCTAGCCTTTCAAACCCACGCTCTACAAATGATATTGTTAGGGGCCTTTTTACGTGCGAGCCCGACACTGTTACGGTCCGCCACGAATCGCGTCCTTACATTTATAATTTAGGAAATATATATTTATTTATAGTAAATTCTTGGTAAAAAAGTTTGATTTACGATAATTATTTTAATAATTAATGAGAGTGTAAACTATTTTTATGCATATAGTAGGATGACCTAGTATTATAATTGTATGTCAAGAGTATTGAATAATTACTTAAAATGAACTATATCAATGACACCTATGACCAAAATACTTTATTTTGAAGTGAAAAAATTGAAAAAAGAATTAAGCATTTCGAGGAGATAGAACACATCATTAGAGGCTTATGAGCACTATTTTCTTGACCCATCATGTAAGCAAAGAAGGAATAAGTGATAACCTTATGTGTGAAGTGAAGTTGCTTGAGATGACTAAATATGAGATCTTCACATGCATTAGCAAAAAAAAAAAAAAAAAAATCATCTGCATTCCACAACAATTATTATAAAAATCAAACATTATTAATACCAATATATCATTTTGATTTCTAATAATTAAAGTGTTTTTTTGCCAATCTAACAAAATTTTAATGTTCATATAGAAGTTATCTACATAAATTATAATGTTTATATAGAAGTTTTTTTCTTCTTAAATTCTATCTTCCATTCTCTATACTCCTACTAACATATATAATTCTAAGAAATCATTGGCATGTTGAATGGGTGTCGCCATATCGGCAACATTTTTGACTCCATAAAAATGGGGAAAAGCCTTTTATGCATGTTTGGCTTCATACAACCCTTTTATAAATAATTTACAAAATTAAATATTTACGAATATCAATAAAACAAATGATCAACTAAATAAATGAAAAAAAAAAAATCAAAATATGTGGCATAAATATGAGATCCACATGTAAAAAAAAAAAAGAAAAAAAGAAAAAAAAAAGGGTAGCATCCAAACCTGGAGTCACTTGAAGTTTCAATAGAATAGATATAATCATATGTAAGGTTGAATTTATTCAACCATCTAATTGGCTTTATTCCGTGCCAAATTTGCTTGTATTTCAGCATTTAGTAACCCTGTATTTAGGTGGGCTTGTTGTAAGGGTAATGAGTGAGATAGAGTGAAGTTTGCTCAAGAGTGTGCAAGAAAACAGAGACTCGCGGCTTGGCCTCACGGGTGACTCGCGGTTGCAAGCCGCCAGACGCAGCACACGTGCCAAGCATGCCGGAAGGTGAACAGTCATGCTAGCTGGAGCACTACAGGACAAAACAGGACAACTGGCCATACGGTTATCTCGCGACTGGATCTCGTGACTTAGTCAAGTCGCGAGGTCAAGCCGCAAGCCACCCCTGTTTTGTAAAACTTGACGTTTCACATTCCTCTCTCACTCCAGTATAAATACCCCTTTTACCCACGAATGTAAGAGAGCTTCCAGAGAGAATTCTGAGAGAGAAACCCTAAAGAAAAACAATATTGATTCACCCACAATCTATACATTAGAGTCTCTTCAAATTCCTCAACTCTCTTCCTCTCCATTGTCAAATCCTTGAGAGGCATTTTACCAAACCTTGTTCTCACCATATTCATCACTGTGAGATAGCTGTTTGGATTTCTGGGAAGCAGTTAGGAAGGAACCAATCTTCATTGGTTGATACTACGGTCTAGTAGCGGAATCCAGGAAGTTAGAAAAGAAAAAGGTTCGGCGTAGCCTCATTGGAGCAAGAAGCTTGGAGGGCTTAGGTGCACTGGGTAGATTAGGCTTGGAGGGTCTATTGCTGTCCATGTATCCCAACTATATTTTCTAGTGGATTGTTTACCGCTTGGAGGGCGGCGGAGAGGTTTTACGCCGAGGGCTTCGGTTTCCTCTTCGATAACACATCGCATGTTATCTTTGTGTTTGCATCTTCCATCCCTTTTATCTTTGCCTTTTATTAACTGCTGTGTGTTGTGTTTTTAATTTGGTTTAGATAGTTTTTCCAATTCCATATTATAGCTTATGTTAAGTTTCCGCACACTAGTTGTTTGACATAATGCTTGAATTGGTTAAGTTGTAATTTGGGGGTCTAAACGTTCAAGGGTGTTTATACACATATTTGAACTTTCAATTGGTATCAGAGCGGGTACACTCTTATTGGTTTCAATACCATTGTGTGATCCTTGACTCCCTTTTGAGATGGATAGGTCTCAATCCCTAAATGCACCTCCATATTTTGATGGTAGTAATTATGCTTTTTGGAAGGTTCGCATGAGAGCTTTTCTGTGTTCTATTGATGAATCTGTTTGGGATGCTGTTGAGATTGGTTGGACCAGACCTGAGGCAGCCAAATCCACATGGGATAAGGCAGCACTCGCTGCATCTAATGCTAACAGTAAAGCACTCAATGCTATTTTCTGTGGTGTGTCTCCAGATGAATTTCATAGGATCTCCCACATTACCGTTGCCAAAGAAGCATGGGAGATATTGGAAATCACCTACGAAGGCACGAAGAAAGTGAAAGACACCAAGTTGCAAATGCTAACCACTAGGTTTGAGGAGCTCAAAATGAGTGAGGATGAGTCTTTTGACTCTTTCAATGGGAAGCTAAATGAGGTGGTTGTCAGCAAGTTCAATTTGGGGGAGAAAACGGAGGATTCTAAAATTATAAGGAAGATCCTTCGATCATTGCCGGAAAGTTTTCATGCTAAAGTGACAGCGATTGAAGAGAGTAAGGACCTTGATGACATCAAAGTCCAGGAGCTGGTTGGTTCTCTTCAGACTTATGAGATGTCGCTGCCCAATCAACGAAAGAGTAAATCTCTTGCTCTTAAGACCATTAATGAGAAGGTGGAGGATCAAGACTCATCGGGAGAAGATGTGGTTGACAAAGATGTTGCATACCTTGTTAAAAATTTCAGAAAGTTCTTGAAATTCAAAAATAATGGCAAATTTGATGATAAAAGAAAACTCCAAAGTTCTGGAAGGGAGAAAAGGGAATTCAAAAAGAAAGATGGAAAAGAATCCCAACCTACACAAGGTGTCACTTGTTTCGAATGTAACGGGCATGGACACTTTAAGAAAGAATGTCCGAATTATTTGAAATCGAAAGGCAAAGTGTATGCCACGACATTGAGTGACTCGGATTCATCTGACTCAGAATCTGAAGAAAGCTGTGATGGAGAGGGGAACTTTTCAGCTTTTATGACTATTGCTCATGTTGAGTCTTCAGACGAGTTGAATCTGCTTGTACAAGACCTTGGAGAACATAGTGATGAAGAATCAGTGGGAATTGTTGAAGAATCAGATGCTGAAGAAGATGAAAGCACAGCCAATCTTCAAGAGAATTATAACTCACTCCTGGAAAAGACGGGTAAGTACACAAGGGTGGCCAAAGCTACTGTGAGAAAAATGAAGAAGGCAGAGGAGGATTACAAAAGTCTCCTAATCCGATATAGGGAGGCCAAATGTGAGATAGAAACACTGAATGGTGAGCTGTCAGAAGCTTATACAAAAGTGAGATCTCTTGAGCAAGATGTTGTGCAAGCAAATGCTAAAATAGAGAGGGTCACCACCAAGAAACTAGATGATGTTATTTCATCTCAAAAGAGTTTTTTAGACAAATTCGGATTGGGATATACCGGAGGAAGTAGCTCATTTGGAACTGTCACTAAAGAAGTGAAGTTTGTAAAGGATAAAGATCCAGTTGAAGATGACCTTACTGATGAGAAGCTCAAGATGGAGGAGAAGAAGAATGTGGTGAACCAACGGTTGTTGAATCCCCGTAATCAATCTGTGGGCAGGTCTGAATCTCGTGCCAAGTCACGTCCACGACCACAAAGAGGTCTTAGAGCAACTTATGTGTGTCATTATTGCGGACTTCAAGGGCATAATCGACCAAATTTCCAAAAGCTGAGAGTAAAGAATAGTGCAACTCCTCAAAGGTTAGGAGGACCTAGAAATGATAGAAGAAATTGAGCAGGTAAACAATCTAGAGATCAAAATGGCGATCCCGGAATGATGAACGTGATGAAGATGATAGGTGCATTCACCAACTGCTTGGAAAGCTTCTCACGAAGGTTTGAAAGCCCTAACTCCCGTACCCAATCCTATAAGGAAATCACCCCAAACGCAAGTGACGTGTGGGTGAAAAAGGGTACTCATGCATAAGCATTACAACATGTCCATGCATTAATACTTCCTATACTTTGCGACGATGTTTGTTTGTTTGCTTGTTATTTTTTTGTTGTTGGTCGTTTGCTTGTCTTCTTGTGCATACTTTTAATTTTTGTTGTTGTTGTTTTTGATCAATCTTTTGCTTCTAGTGTCAAAAATCCAAAAATCACATAAAAATTAGAAAATCAAAAAGTTTGATTGTCATTGTTGAGCTTTTGTCTCAAAACTTGTTTTGCCTTGTACCTTTGTGCTAATGGCTTTGTGCATTTTCGAGCATTGCTTGTTTCTTTGCACTCATATCACTGTGGGAAAAATCTTGAAATCTATGTGATTGTTGTAAATAGATCTTCAAACTTGTCATGAATAATTAGTGAATAGTTATGTTGATCTTGAGACATGCATAGACTTATGTCTATATATCTTCCCACTCTTTATTTTTGTTTTTGCTAAGAAGAGCTCACCAAATGTAAATCTCCAAACGAAAAGAGATTTTAAGCTGCAAAAGCCTGTCGCACATTCTAGTATTCGACTAGGAAAAAGGGTAAGCGACCTTATTTTAAAGAGAATGTTTATTCAAAAAGCCAAAGGCTTGTTCATTAAAGTGAAATATCAAATATCACTCTCACAATGAGAGGTGATTGCCTCAAAAGATCAAAATGATCAAATGTTATGATTGAAAGTGGAGTCAAATGTAAAGCTCCAAGATATGTTATCAAGTTTTGTGGGAGGTTCTATATACATATTTCTATAATTGAGATGGATCACTTGATCTAGTGCTAATTGTGTATGCCTTGGTTGAATTGATCATTGAAGTTTCACATTAGACTAAGGACTATCTCATTGTTGATATCCACACACAACACACAAGTTTATATTCAATAAATGCCTTATTCATTTGTGTGATTGTATTTGATGAAATGTGATTTCACATGCTCAATCTTTGTTAATTCAAGCACAAAAAGATTTTTGAGTGTTTTAGGTGTTTTTGGAAAGTATTTTGTTTAAAAATCTGAAAATTTCAAAAACCCAGTTTTGCCCTGTTTTGGCGACTCAGTCGCGGGTAAGTCAAGTCGTGAGCCTCAGTCGCGTCTACGTGGGTCATTTTTGGTGACTTGTTCGTGAGTGGAAGGTCCAGTCGCGAGGGTTACTCAGAGATTTTCGCGGCTCAGCTCGCAACTCACTCGCGGGTAGACCTTCCAGTCGTGAAAAACACTTAGAAATTTTTTTTTTTTAAACTTTTGTCTTTGAGTGTTTTGGCGGCTTGAACTGGCGACTCTCTTCAGTCGTGAAAAACGCGTGTTTGGCAAAAATAGGGGCAGTTTTTAAATCTTTTTTAGTTTTTCCCTCGAACTTTTGTGACTGTTCATCTTCTCTCTTAACTATCTCCTTCCCAAACACTCCGTGCTCCCATTTCCAAACTCCATTGTTGCGTATTTTCTACTCAAAATCTTCAAGTAACAGGTATGGGTTTTCATTCTTGGACTCCTTTCTACTTGATTTTGTGTTTTTTCCCCTTTGATTTTTCGCATTAGTTTATGTTTTTGAAATGGGTTTATGTTTCGGCTATTGCTCTTTGTTCATGCTTAGCTTGTGGTTGCTACTGCTTGAGTTTGAAATTATTTTAGTTGTTGTGTTTGGTCTTCATCATGTGCTTAGCTAAACTTTTTGGTTACTTATTTTATCTGAACTTGAGCTGATGAGTTGATTCAAAATGTTCCTATTGTGGATGTGAAGTTTACTGTACTGAATGTGCATGTTCTATTGTGTAAATCTATTGGGAGCATCTGTGAGTTTTACTATGCTGTTTATGTGTCATGTCATTTTCATTCCATTGTATGTCTCATTGACATATATTTGTCTTTAGGATGTTTTCTATCTCTGTTGATTTAATTCTCCCCTGCATTCTCCCTATTGTTCTTGTGTTTCCTCTTTTAGGCTTGTTTATCCATGTGGTTGATCTAAGTAGCATAATGTTTAAGTGTTCAAGTTCATCTGTGTGGCTGCAATTTCTATGTTAATTACATGGTACTGACTAGTTCTACACATGTATTGTTCTATGCTATTGTGGCCTCTTCTGATTGTTCACAGATGGCTCCCTCACCCCCAAAGAAGAAAACTCCTGCAAAGAAGGCTGACAAACGATTGAAAATAGATTTTAATCTGTTTAGGTCAGTTCAACACTTTGAGAGATACAAGGACTTCTTCTTGAAAGTAGGAATTATACAAGAAAGATTTGTAGATTTGGAGGATTTAAGAAACTCCTTTATCCCCAGCTGTTTTGAAGGGAGAGGTTGGGAAAAGCTTCTGAGTGATCTCCCTGTAGTGTGTGAACCCCTGATTAGGGAGTTTTACTCAAATGCTGTGATAAGGGAGAATGATTTGAGTTGCTGGGTTAGAGGTAAAGAATTCATTTTGGATGCACATGTCATTGATGATGTGCTAGGGCTTGAAGGATTAGAAGATTAGGAGTTTGTCAATTACAAAGATAGGATTGTATCTATTGAAACTGTTCAACAAAGGATAGGTGGACAGAGAGAAGGGAAATGTCTGAATACAACAGCTTTTCCAGTGGACATGAGGTGTCTAACAATAATCATGATGTTTAACCTCTATCCCATAAAGAAGTTGACTACAATCAACTGTGCAAGAGCAATTTTTCTGATGGATCTCAAAGAAAAGAATTTCATTGACATAAGCTCCCACATATATGACACTATTGTGGATGAGACTAGAACAACCTCTAGGCCAAAATTGATCTTTCCTAGTTTGCTAATGAGGATCTTTAGAAAGAAGGGTGTTCCAATCTCTCAAGACATCAGTCCCATGTCCACACCCTCTGCAATTAACAAGCTTACCTGCAAAAGGATAAGTGTTAGGCTTCTAGGAGAAGAAGATGAAGGTGATGAAGGAGAGGGTGTCCCAATGGAGACTGAAGTAGAGGCAGTAGGGCATGCATCAACCTCAACACCCAGGAGGAGTAGCAAAAGGACTAGAGCATCAACTTCTTCAGATACACCTCCAGATGCTTTTCAAATCATTCTGGAATGACTTGATGGGATCAGAGGAATCCAGATTGAGCACTCTGAGAGGATGAGAGCCATGCAGGACCAGATTGATATTTTGTCTGCAAAACTTGACAGCTTCACCACCCAGCATGGACAGTGACCCTTTGGCCATTCCGGTCAAAAAGGGGGAGATGTTTCTTTTTGTTGTTGATGACATTGTTGATGAGAAGCAGTAAAGCAGCTCTTAAGGGGGAGTAATGTGTTGAGGGGGAGTTGTCAAAATCAGAGACTTTGTTTATATTTGCTTATGTTTTGGGTATTTAATGTTTATATGGGTTTGATACACTGTGGTTTTGGTGTATATTTGTTTCTAACTCATAACTTACAATCTTGGTTTAATCTTTTATATATATTGTTGATGTTATTCAGAATTTTTTTGTGTTTGTACCCATGTGCTTATATAAGCTTTTAGGGTTAATGTTTTTATGCATAATTTGTAGGCATTTTGGTTTGTACCTTACTTAATGCAGCCTTTTATGCTATGTTGAAATCAATACTTCTATCTAAATGTCTTGCATTTTGATTTATGTACTGTCACTCTTGTGCCCTTGTAGGATTGTTCCTAGATGCATATACTTATTGTATTATGCATTGGTTGAGTGTTGAGCATACAAGTATCTTGCCTTGTGCTTGTTAGCTTGTATGTCCTTGTGTTCATTCCAAGTGTGAATGAGCATTGTGGTCACTACCTTGCAGTGATCACTTGGTTGATCAAGCCATGGTTTGTTTCTTAACTCCATCTTTGCTTGATCACATATTGCCTGTTTCATATGCATTTTACGTTTTTCTGCTTACAATGATCATGGTGTATTGTTGTGTTTCAGGAGTCTTATGTTCATATGATTCAAGTGCTTCACAGCTTCTAGAGTTAGGTGTGAGTGAGTTTTACTCAACTGTTCCTAACTCACATGTTAAGTCTAGAGTCTGTTTTAGGGTTTTGTCACGGAATAGCCAAAGGGGGAGATTGTAAGGTTGAATTTATTCAACCATCTAATTGGCTTTATTCCGTGCCAAATTTGCTTGTATTTCAGCATTTAGTAACCCTGTATTTAGGTAGGCTTGTTGTAAAGGTAGTGAGTGAGATAGAGTGAAATTTGCTCAAGAGTGTGCAAGAAAACAGAGACTCGCGGCTTGGCCTCGCGGGTGACTCGCGGCTGCAAGCCGCCAGACGCAGCACACGTGCCAAGCATGCCGGAAGGTGAACAGTCATGCTAGCTGGAGCACTACAGGACAAAACAGGACAACTGTCCATACGGTTATCTCACGACTAGATCTCGTGACTTAGTCAAGTTGCGAGGTCAAGCCGCGAGCCACCCCTGTTTTGTAAAACCTGACGTTTCACATTCCTCTCTCACTCCAGTATAAATACCCCTTTTACCCACGAATGTAAGGGAGCTTCCAGAGAGAATTCTGAGAGAGAAACCCTAAAGAAAAACAAGATTGATTCACCCATAATCTATACATTAGAGTCTCTTCAAATTCCTCAACTCTCTTCCTCTCCATTGTCAAATCCTTGAGAGGAATTTTACCAAACCTTGTTCTCACCATATTCATCACTGTGAGATAGTTGTTTGGATTTCTGGAAGCAGTTAGGAAGGAACCAATCTTCATTGGTTGATGCTACGGTCTAGTAGCAGAATCCAGGAAGCTAGAAAAGAAAAAGGTTTGGCGCAACCTCGTTGGAGCAAGAAGCTTGGAGGGCTTAGGTGCACTGGGTAGATTAGGCTTGGAGGGTCTATTGCTGTCCATGTATCCCAACTATATTTTCTAGTGGATTGTTTACCGCTTGGAGGGCGGCGGAGAGGTTTTACGCCGAGGGCTTCGGTTTCCTCTTCGATAACACATCGCATGTTATCTTTGTGTTTGCATCTTCCATCCCTTTTATCTTTGCCTTTTATTAACTGCTGTGGGTTGTGTTTTTAATTTGGTTTAGATAGTTTTTCCAATTCCATATTATAGCTTATGTTAAGTTTCCGCACACTAGTTGTTTGACATAATGCTTGAATTGGTTAAGTTGTAATTTGGGGGTCTAAACGTTCAAGGGTGTTTATACGCATATTTGAACTTTCATCATATAATAGCATTTGTGTGGACTTTGCACTCAGGATAACATGTTGAAGGGTAAAGTTTTAAGATCTTGAAATTTCATAACGTGGGCTTCAAAGCTTTAGAATAATCTGTAAAATAAAAATAATTTTAATTAAAGTTAATATCATAACATGATTAAAGGTAGAACATATAATTTGTTTATCAAAAGAAGAGGTAGAACGTATAACCGATAGAAACTTAATGTGATAAATATTCTCAATAAAAAAAATTAAAAAATTAAAAAGTGAAAGAAGACATTGGTCCCACGGCTTCCACTCTAGCTTCCATTGGATTAGGATGCTCATGCTGCAAATACACCTTGAAACTTACAAATCAATAAAACCTATTATAGAACAAAACCATCCAACTAAACCCATTATAGAACAAAACTATCCAACTAAACATATACACAAAAAAACTAAGAATACAAAAAATATAACCTATGACGAAGAGAGCATAGTCCGAATAAGGAGTTTGAGGGAGGCCAAGCAAAAATATTTATAATTAAAATTTTTTTTCCGATTGATTTTATTCCCTATGATCTAATCTCAAGTTCTAGATATGCTTGAAGATAAATATGAAAAAAAAAATTGTTGATAATTTATACACGAAAAAAAAATGTGAAATTGATTACTGAAGATAAGAACCTAAATTACTGCTGTAGGTGCTTAAGAATTCTTGCCTTTGGCTTTGGTATTTTTGGCTTGATTGCCTAACCTTGCCTTTGGCTTGAATTCCCTTGTCCCACATTGGAAAGATCTCTTTCCTCTTCATGCCTTATAAGGCATGAACCAATGGATGAAGAGTACCACTAGCTTAGTTACCAAACTAGTGGTACTCTTCATCCATTGGGCATGAAGAGGAAAGAGATCTTTCCAATGTGGGACAAGGGAATTCAAGCCAAAGGCAAGGTTAGGCAATCAAGCCAAAAATACCAAAGCCAAAGGCAAGAATTCTTAAGCACCTACAACTGCAAAATTTGATTTCTAGATAATTCATAAATTGAAGAGGAAAGATAAAAAAGAAAGAGAAGTTGATATTAACAATTATGGGAAAAAATAATAATATGTTAAACTTAATAAATTATAGGAGAAGAAGATAGAAAAAAAAACTATTATATCTATTTTTTTATTCTAAAAAATATGAACAAATAAGTGAAATAACGTTGTTGTTTTTCTTGACCGTATGGTAATATAATTTAAGTAAAAAAATAAATTAATAATAAAAGGATAAGATGAAGAATTTGGATTGTAATCAAATTAAGATTTTTATCAATTTAGAAATTATAGGAGAAGAAGATAAGAACAAAAAAAAAAAAAAATTATATCTATTTTCTTAAAAATCTAAAAAAAATTATGCATTTTGGTGAAGCCACTTGGCACAACCACAGCATCTAAACCCAACTTTTATTATGTAGTATACTAGTCGCTAACCCATGTGATGCATGGAAAAACTATTAAATATGAGTTAGAAGATTATTTAATCACACACACAATCTTCTGTTTTTTCCTATTTGATTTGATTTATTCTTTCTATTTTTCTCTTGCCTATCTTTATCTTTAATCATTATTTAATTTTTATATTTTTCTTTTATCCACCATAGAAGTTAATATCTGATTTTAAAAAAACTCTGCACTCTAAGGGCCCGTTTGGTCATAGAGTTCAAAAATTGTTGTTTAAAAAGATGTGAAAACTGTAGTTTAAAAAATATTATTGAAATACGTGTTTTTAGTGTTTATAAAACAAAAAAATGTGTTTGGTATCATGGTTTAAATAACATATTTCAGTGTTCAAAAATATAAAATATGTATTTGGTATATGTGTGTTAGATTGTAAAAAAAGCTGAAGAAAGTACAAAATAAATATTTTTTAATTAGGAGAGATGAAGATTTGGTACTAACTGTGTGGATTCGGCGTTAATCTTCAGAAGAGAGGAGACAAGATGGGGAAAAAAGCTGACCAGGTGGGCCCATTTCATTGTTCAAATAATTACTCAAATGCCACTCAAAACTAGTGTTTATTGTTTAAAAAGAGGTTGGAGGTGATTTCAAAACAGACATTTCAAAACATGGGTTTTTGAACAACGTATTTCCAAACACTGAGAACAAAGATGGTCCACCAAACACTGTGTTTTGCTTTTGGACACTAGTGTTCAGTGTTTAAACACTGAACACTAGTGTTTAAACTCTATGACCAAACGGCGTCTAAGTGTTTGTTTAAAAACAACTTATTTAGCTGAAAGAATTTTTTTGCTAAAAGTACTATAGATAAAGCTAAAAGATAGATAAAATAGTACAATATGACTCATGAATAGTACCAAAATTACAATGAGACTCATGAATAGTAGCAAAAATAAACTAAATAGTAGCAAAAATAAGCTAAATAGTTATAATAAAAAATAAAATAAAAAACTGCCTTTTAAACCAATCCGCAAGCTAAATGTATATCTATATATTAATTTAGACTTATAAAAAAAAGTTTGGCTTATCTCCAGTATTTTTTTTTTATTATTTGAATCTCCTTTTGTTTTAATAAGAAACTGTTATATCACCCACTAACTAAATAAAAGGTGGAGATTAGAACTCATTACTACTTACTATTGTGTATTTAAAACAAAAGAAAATTTACCATTAAAAAAGTATTGGAAGTAAGCCAAACCCACAAAAAAAAATTATATTTATGATTTATCTACTCTTCTACATGTTAATATCTTTTATTTTCCTTTTTACTTTCTTCCCTCTTTTTTCTTCGCATATTTTCTTTTTTGCTCCACAACTGGCTTCAGCCACTGACACTAGTTACCTCTCCACACTATTTGACACACTACTCCACGTCCACAAAGGGTAAATTAAGATCTAATTTCAAATAAAAACATATATTTCACTCTCTTTCAATCTTTCCTCATACAAGTTGTAGATCTATCTTTGTTTCCTCATATAACTGGCAGCCATTGCATCAAGTATTGGTCCATTGATGAAGGTCTCTCTGAGTAGCAATGCCTGAAGTTCTTTCTGCTTGGTAAGGGATTGCGTTTTTGTGTTTAAATTAGTGCTAGGCAAAGTGCCGGTACGAAATATATCTACAGTACTAGCCAGGAAGGTCCCATATTCATTCCCTTGGTTGAAAGGCTGAGAAAAGAGAGAGACGGTAATTACTTCGAAGGAGGGAGAAGAGAGATGAGAACAGAGAATTTTTTTTTTTTTTTTTAAGAAGTATCGAGATTTGTAATTTGTATTAGATGGAAAAAAAAAAGATATTTATTATTATATTTTTAATAATGCTGATGTATAAAAATATCGGAGTTCTAAAGGTTTTGGTTTTATATATATAACTAGTCGCTAACTCATGCAATGTACGGAAAAATTATTGACTCTGAAAAAAAATCCAACAATGAGTAAATAAACATTTTGCTAGTTAGTAATATATATATATATATATATATATATATATATATTTTTTTTTTTTAAATGAAGAAATATTTAACTTCTATACTTTTCCATAGTTTAGAAGTGTTGTCTAACATTGAACGTTATTGAGTTGTAAGTGCATAGTTACCGAAACCTACAAAGTAATTTACAATTCTTAAATTAATAAAGCAAAACTCTCAATAGTTATATACACACACACACACACTCAAAACTAATATAAATTGTAAATATATAAACAAAGACCTTGATAGGAAGACACACCAAGTTTCACATTTGAGTAACAATATGACTTTCTCTTAGTTATAACAATATAGACAATTCAAAACATGGAACAATATCAAAATTATAATATCTAATTTCATTATCTTTTATGTTGAATCCAAATAAATAATTAATTGAAATTAATCCAAACAAATAATTAATCAACCAAAAATCATAGCTTTAAATAAGAAAACAAAAAATCACATGAACCTAAATAAAAAGCATCTAAGGTGAAGAATTAAGATCAACCTACTGAGACACAAATACCAAAAACCCCAAGACTTAAAATTTCAAAATTTATAGAATCCCTAAATTCTATTTCAAAACCAAACCAAATTCAACAAATTTATATATAACATACCAAATAAAAATTTATCGTTCCCTAGGCTGGAAGACATAGGTTGTAGCTTTGAATTTTCTCCAAAAAAATAGAGATGCTTTATTTTCCATGTACAATAAAAAAAAAAAAATATAGTAGAAATTATAACCCAAAAACCAAACCCACGAAAACAATGTTAATATAAATATGGAGATTAACCCAAATACTCAAAAGAAAATCAATCCTAAACATAACAAACGAATAAGATAGAGAAAAAAATCTCAGGCACATATGAAAGCAAATAAAAAATTTGACATAAAAGATTAAAAACAATCACAGGTGCAAAATCAAACGTACCTATTTCAAATATCCAACATGTTCACCAGAACCAAATGGAGTAACAGAAGAATTAAAAGAACGTAGATTAGAAAAAATATATATAATGTAGATGAAAAAAAAAAGGGTACTAAGCTTAAGATGCGAGACTTGAGGCAAAGCAGTAATTCAATACCATAGCAAAATTAAACCATGAAAAAAGAATACCATAGGTATTATATGGTTGCATGGAGCCATGCTTGAGCTTTGAGCATGTTAGCAACAGCCAGCCACACCAACTTCATTGTATGTCTAATTCTATTAGCAGTGGCAAAAGCAAAAGCCAAAAAAAAAAAAAAAAAAAAAATCCTAAATATAGCTCTTTCAATTATCATGGCTCTTCATTCTTTTTCAGCTTGTACATTGTTGTTATTGTATATTATATATATATATATATATATATATATATATTTATAGTTGTAGGACGGTGGATAATTTGTTGAGTTGTAATCAGTTTTCAACTCTACTTTGGTTAATGTATTGGTTTCCAACTATTATTAGGCAACGTATGGGGTAAATAAATGTTAAATAATTTTATTTTAAAAAAATAATAATGATGTGGTGACGTGGAAAATTGTAAGAGTTTCAAAAGTTTCGGTTTTATATATAACTAGTCGCTAACCCGTGCGATGCACGGAAAAACTATTGATTATGAAAAAAATTTCAATAATGAATGAAGAATTTAAGCTATTACTTAAATTTAAAAAAAAAAAAAAAAAAAAAAAAAAAAAAAAAAAAAAAAAAACAATGAATGAAGTGTTTAAGCTATCACCTATCTATGCAATTTTTTTTTGTGCATTTCAATTAGACTTTAGACAATAATAATATGGTTATTACTTCTACTATTTTTGGGCTGAAATAAGTTTTTTTTTTTTTTTTTCCTAAATTGAAATAAAGTCATCTATTTAAAAATGATTATCTGATTATTTATTTAAAAGAAATATTTTTATAAAATGTTGTAATGGCAGTTTTGTGAATAATAAGGCATGTGATGGTGTCATAAATGTCATCTCTCTCACTGTTTCTCTTTCTCTCTGTTCTGCGTTCTCTCTACCTTCTCTCTTCCTCTCACTTCAGACTCCTCTGACCTCTCTCTTCTTATTTTCTTCTTCTTTCTCATCTCTTTCTCTCACACTCTTTACTCTCTTCCTCTCACGGCTCACGGCTCACGGTAAAGCCTCCCTTTTTTTTTTTTTTTTTTTTTTTTCTCATCTCTTTCTCTCACACTCTCTACTCTCTTCCTCTCATGACTCACGGTGAAGCCTCTCTCTTCTCAAGATCGGCTTTGGATGGGTGGGATTCAGATCGGCTTTGGGTGGGTGGGCTTTAGGAGGGCTTTAGATCGGCGAGGGTGGCTCCAGATCGTCGTGGGTGGCTTCAGACCGGTGTGGGGTTGTGGGTGGCCGTGGGTAGCCGTGGGTAGCCATGGATGGCCATGGGTTTTGCTGTTAATGGGTGTTTTTGGGTGGTTGGAATTTCAGAGGTGTTTTAATAGAGTTTTTGGGTCGTTGGAATTTCAGAGGTGTTTTAATGGAGTTTCTGGGTGGATGGAATAAGGAGGAAGATGACGAAGAGGGAGATGGGTTTTTTTTGGGAGAAACTTTTGGTTTGGGTCTGTGCTTTCGTTTACTGTTTTGATTTGGTTTTGGATTGTGTTGCGCTTGTGATATAGAGGAAGATGGGAGGAGAAAGAGTTGATGAAACTTTTGGTTTGGGTTTGTGCTTACGCTTATTGTTTTGATTTGGTTTTGGATTGTGCTGCGCTGGGGATATAGAGGAAGATGGGAGGAGAAAGAGTTGATCGGGTTTTTATAAGGGAGGAGAAGGAGGAGTATCGGGGAGAAATAGTTATTAAAATCAGAATTTTTGTTTTATAATGCTGATATTTAAAAATAATGATGATGTGGAAAATTGTGGGAGCTTCTACAGCTTCGGTTTTATATATATATATAGAATATAGATAATAATAATAATAATAATATTAATATTAATAGATAGATAGATCGCCAAGTCTTTCGGTAAATCCTTTATCGACTTGCCTGCATTCATCTCTATTCTTGTCCACCACCAACACAATCAAATCCTTCAAGACCACATAAATAATAATAATAATAATAATAATAATAATAACAACAGTTTATGCCACCGCCAAGCCCTTTGGTAAATCCTTTATCGACTTGCCTGCATTCACCAACACCTTCAACCTTCCTCTCTATTCTTGTCCATCACCAACACAATCAAATCCTTCAAGACTTGGAACAACTTCTCCAACGATTCCCCGGGATCAATTAATTTTTTTATTTTTTATTTCTTATGGCAGTATATGTGTCGTAGCATAATATATATATATATATATATATATATATATATATATTTAGCTATTAGCCACATTAGCATTTTTCATAATCAATTAATAGCATGAACTATTTTGACACAATAATAAAACATTAAAGACTAAATTAACATATTTAAAACTTTAAAGACTAAGTTAACATTAGAGATCAAACAGGTAATTTACTCAAGAAAATAAATAATATATTGCAAGTATTAATTTTCAACAGCTTAGCAGTTAAAGGCCCAATTTTCCTTTGGGGTGGGAGGAGGCTGGATTAAATCGGCAATAAGTAAAAGGAGAGGGGTTACAATGCCACTAGCTTGTAAGCCCATTAATTTAGGTAAAGGTAAAGCCCAATTGAACTGTAGTTCATTAGGAGTCAAGTATGTCACATAAAATAAAGCATTTTATATGTTTAAATATTTTAAATAAAATTTGAATAAAAAAAAATGCAAAATTACTTATAAAATTAACACTATTAAAATCTAAATTAGTGACGGATTCGGGATTTCTTTTCAGGGGTCATTAAGAAACTTAAGTTAAATAAATATTAATAAAAGAACTTGAATATATCAAGTTATACCAAAAAAAAAATCACACAAATACATGACATTTTATTATTTCCTTCTACAAGTTTTCATAATTTGACATAGTTTTTATTATCAATTGTCAATGTGGGTATGTGTAACCATTTTATTTTGTAAAGTTTGTATAACATTTTGTATTTTTATGAAATTGTCATTATCTATTTGTCATTCTTTTATAAAAATATTTTAAACTGAATGACAAAATTCAACCCACATACATTGTATTAATTATTTACCCAAGAGTCACACCCATCCACACATAAATAAATAATACTCTGTGTGTAGTCTACTTAACTAATCAAATGTTTTGAAGAATCACTAACTTTACTATTTTTTTAATTACTGACGTTATATTATTTCCTTCTACAAGTTTTCATAATTTGAAATTGTTATGAATTTTTGTTATCTATTGTCAATGAGGGTATGTGTAACCATTTTATTTTGTAAAGTTTGTAGAACATTTTGTATTTTTATGCAATTGTCATTATCTATTTGTCATTCTTTTATAAAAATATTTTAAATTGAATGAAAAAACTCAACCTATGTACACTGCATTAATTATTGACCCAAAGAGCCACACCCAATATTCATACATATATAAATAATACTCTATGTCTAGTCTACTTAACCAATCAAATACTTGAAGAATCACTAACTTTACTTTTTTTTTAATCACTAATTTTAACACAAAATGTTATTATAACATGATAACAATACACACACATGTAACAAACCCTCTATATTTCCTAATTATTAAATTATATAAAGTTATATTATATTTATATTATACATGCACACACTCATACAAATAATATTATAACAAAAATAAATAAATAAATAACGCACACAATCAGTATCAGATGCACACTCACACAAATAATATATAAATTTATAATAAAAAGAGATATACTTATGTTACAACTCATAAACACTTATTATTTACTCTTAAAGTCAGAGATATCAATAGTCATATAGAAAAAAGAGATTCATGAGAGAGAAATCTGTGATTTATGTTATTGGTTGGTTTTGAGATGGACTGATTTGTGTTGTTTAATTTTGAGCTGAATTGATCTATGTTAGAGTGTCCAAGATTTAAGTCAGATTGTGCAAAAATATTTTTAAAAATAAAATAAATTAATAAAATAATATTTTATACATATAATTTTCTTTATCAAGTCATGAGGTTCATTTGAAACCCCTAAAGCATTAGTAATGCCGCTCCTTATCCAAATACTATATATATATATATATATATGTGTGTGTGTGTGTGTGTACAGATGAAAAAAGGAAGGAAAAACAAAAAAAGGATAAAGGCATAAATCATCAGCAACATATTTCAGAATGGTTATCCTTTTTTTTTTTTTTTTTCATCTAGCCTTAAATTTTTAAAAATTTCATTGGTGGTGATGTTTACAAAACAATGTGGAAAAATAGCATCTCGACTTTTTAAGGCTCGAGTTTCATGATAGAACTCGAGTCTTAAATGCCTGAGTTACTAAGCTGGCAAACAAAAATTATCTATCTATAATCCATGTAGAACTTGGGTTTATAATACCCGAGTTCCACCATTCCAGATGGTTCCCCTTCTTCCTCTGTTTTTCAGATCGTTCTGTTTCTTTGGATTTTGTGTTCTTTAGATCACTGTTTTTCTTTTTTAGATCTGCGTTTTACAGATCGTGTTCTCTGTTCTTCTTCTTCCTTTCAGTTCTGGTTCTTCTTCCTTTGGATCTGGTTCTTCAGTTCTGGTTCTTCTTCATCTTCATCTTCGAGATACTTCTATAGAACTCGAGTCTGAGAAACTCGAGTTTCACGTGGATAAATTGCTCCATCTCGGCACTAGAAGTCACGTCTTTGAGGTTCGATTTTGTCACCGAACTCGAGCTTCATAGACTTGAGATGCTAGTTTCCTAAACGGTTTCAAAACTGTGCATACTATCAAAATAATCTCAAAAAGTTATGCTAGATGGCAAATATCCCCCATATTTCACTTGAACCCAAAACAACCTAAAAGAATAGAAAAGAAAAGGTTAGCGGTGAATTGTGTAAGTGGGCGTGGTCTGTGTGGACCACATATTTCAATGCCTATTACAATCACTCATCATATATGGACTTAAACTCTTAAATAAAGTAAAGGCGGATTTGCATAGCAACACTAACACGCCAAAAATCAATCAAACTAGTTTAAAGAAAAGTAGCAAAACAAAGATCTGAAATATATATATTCAAGGAAAACGGGGAGCAGAGGAGACGACCTGTAACCAAAATCAGCAAATTAATACGATGAAAGATTTTTTATTTTTTATTTAAAAAAAAAAAAACTTCCAGCGATATGTACAAAAAAAAGAAGAAGGTTTGAGTTTTATTTTTATGTTTCAAACTATTTTGTTGAGAGGGAGAGAGATTTCAACTTCTAGAATATCTAGGCAACAAAGAGAAATGATTTATGTTTTCTTTGTTTTAATAAATTTTTTTTTTTTTTTTTTTGAGCTAAACGATAGAATATTTTGGGTGTAATTAATTACTCCTATATTGGGCCTTCTTTCCCAATTGGTCTATACATCCTTGACGTTTCCCTCCCCGTATTTATTGGCTATAATTTGGGGTTTTAATAAGTTTTACATCTTCTCAAAATAAATAAATAAATTGAATAGAATGATTTTTTTTTTTTTTTTTTTTTTTTTTTTTTTGGGAATCAAAGAACTATGCTAATTTATTAAAATTTGGGGGCCTTAAGCGGCCGCCTAACGATAAACATGGTAAAATGGGTCAAAATTTTCTAACCCAACCCGAAAAAACCTGACCCGAGCTTGAATTTTTTGACCCGAAGCAAAAACGGGTTGACTATTGACCTAACTCGTTTAAATTTTTTTTCTTCTCTAAAAAGTATTTAGACTACGCCCTTGGATACTAGGTGCATAAAAGACAAAGTATGGCAAGCAGGCGGCCTACTGCCTAACTAGTAGCCAATAAGAGTAAATAGTGACATGAGTCACATGATAACCCATTTATTTTATATATTAAAAAAAAGGTTAAAATGAAATGAAAACAAGTAAACAAAGCAAATAGAAAAAACATTAAAATCGAACTAACATTGAGAGTTCAAAACATTTGATTTGACTATATACTAACAATAACACTACTAAGTTACTAACACTACTTGTCTACTTACGCAAAGTGACAAAACTGAAGTTGAAGTTACTAAACTTAAAAAAAAATAAAAAAAATAAAAGAAAAAGGTTCAAACCAGCTAACCTAAGAGCTTTCCATCCTCTCACTTAGTGCTTCACGCCTCCATTGCTCCAACTGCTCCTAAATAATCTAACTTTATTATTATTTTAAATGCAATAGGAACATGTGCACTTAAGGAGGCTGATAACTTGACATGGTTCATGACACTTATTTATTTGTTGCTTTTGTGGGAATGATATTATTAGTGGTGTAAACTTAAAATATATACTTTTTGGTGCTCCTTAAGATTCATCTCTCTTTGAAGTTGTAAATTTGTAATTAGAAGTAGGGGTGTTCGCGGTACGGTTTTGGGCTATTTTTAGCACCGCACTTTGCGGTGCGGTTTAGCTAAAACCATAACTGCACCGCACCTTATTTTTGCAGTCACATGTGCGGTGCGGTACAGTATGGTGCATTTTAGAGTTTAGCCAAAACCATAAACCTCATTTTTGCGGCCACATGTGCGATACTATGTATAAGATGCAGTTTGAAGTCGGTATATTTTTCAAATTTTGGGCTTTTTCTACTCAGCCCAAAACTAATTTTTCCCTTTTTTTTGGGCCAAGTTTTAAATTATTGAGCTATTTTTTCTTTATTTTTGGTTGGCTTTTCTAGTCAACACTTGCTAGGGTTATTAAACATTTTTTTTTTGGAAAACTAGGGTTATTAAACTATTAATAATATATTTAATATTAAAAATAAATAAATATATTAATATATAGAGAGGGTGCGGTGCGGTGTGGTTTGTGTGGTTTTCTTATTATAAAACCGCAAACTGCACTGCACCGCACCATGCGGTGTGGTGCACTATTACTTGCGATACGGTGCGGTTATGCTATTTTGTGGGCGGTTTTGGTGCAGTTTTTGCGGTTAGTGCGGTTTATGCAGTTTGGTGAACACCCCTGAATTTACAAGCATTTTGGCAGTGAGTTATTAACATTGAAGACTTTTTCATCATGAATTCATGACAATAAAGAATTTTAGTCATATTCAAAACTATTAGAATTAAAATGATATTAACAAGTGCCATTAGGTGCAACTCATTTCCTTGATTGATTTTATTCATTATCTCTAAAAAGGTTGCCATTGATTTGTTTTTGTAATTTTTTTTTTCTAAAAAAAAATTCGTTTAAAAAATATGGGTCAACCCAACCCAACCTGAAACCTGATTGACCCAACCTAACTCACCTGTTTGCCACGTCTACCTAACTAGCCTAAGGCAAAAGCTACCTGACTAAGGTCTCAATCCATATAGTACAAAATCTCATGTGCAAATAATCTCCTATTATAATTCAGTTAAAAAAAAAAAAAAGTTTCCCGGCCCTAGACTAAGTTCATGATCCATTTTTGGCACACTCTTTGGTGGAAATTTGGAACTATTTTTAATTTAGCTCAGCTTTTCACCGAAATGGATATGCAAACTGAGGTTATTGTGCAATTTGTTAGGAGCTTTTGCTGTAAAATATATATTACAACCGAAATTTGCTTACAATCAGTCTATTGCCAAAACATCCATATGTAATTCATTTGAAGTTGTTTATAGTCAAACTTCATTAATCCTTACTACTGCCTGCTAGTCACCATTTTAGTGGACATTTTGAGGAAATGGTCAAGTCTATAAGGAAGGACCATGAACAAGTACGAGATCCAATTCTCAAGCAAACTAAAAAAACAAAAACAAAAGGCTAACAAAAAAAAAAAAAAAAAACCTTAAGGCACGTACCCTGAATGAGGTTTATTACAATAGGAATAGTAGTATTTATTATTTGAAATAAAATGTGTTGTAATGAAATAACTCAACCTAATTATTCATAAGTTTGGTTTTGAAATATAACTTGTAATATTAGAATAAAATTAAAGATATATTTTAGTAGGGGCAGAGCCCAAAATGTGAGATTTTTAACATTTTGAATGGGAGGTAAAGTCAATAATCAAACTTAAAATCTTATACTCTGATACCATATTGAATTACTAATTGTCTCAAAGTTTAAATTGTTAGAAAATGGTAAATTAAATCATTTAACCATTATTCTTACAAAATGTTTTCTAACTAGGTCTCATGCTAAACTAATGCCTGGAGCAAACGGTCATTTCAAATTTCTTCAACGCATTTTTAATGAATACAAAGTTTGAGCATTCAAGGGAATGAAGTCATAATATGAGTTAACGTTTCGGAGTCATTTTTAAAGTTAATTATGGAATTATCCTAAAACTATTATCCAACAAGCCATATACCACTGTCACTGAAATACTCTAGATTTCTATAGTTTTAAACGCATCAAACGGTGTGCAATTTTGAGTTTTCTATGAGAAATTATGACCAATTTACTATATATATCCTGTATGAATTGGCAGAATAAACTTGGGAAATAACGAATTTTGAATTCTCTTACTCTTGGATATGTCTATTTCTTTTTCAAAGTGCTGGTTTCAATTCCTATGTCGTGTTAATAGGTATTGTTAGTTGAGTTTTGCATATTTGATCAATTATCTGGTTTTTATTAAATATTTTGGTCTTAAAAATGTGTCGTCGATCACTCGTCATTACTAAGAATTGAAGAGTTGTTCCAAGATGGTCCTCTATATATCCGATCTCATACATACATACATACATATGAAGATAATAGAATTGAGATTTGAGTGAGTTATTTGAATGCAATCATAAGCATTTATTCTGAATTTCTTGCTATACATTTCTTTGATAGATTCCTTACAGTAGTGAGCGTTTCTATGATTCTATCATATACTTTGTATCTCTTGAGTGAGTGGATCCCTTTTAAGTGGTGAGTGTGTACACTTTAATTTGTTCTCTCCTTAATTACCCTCCTAAGAAAATGGGGCATCATAAAGTGATCAAACCGGTTTAAGCTGTTCCACTCATACCTCGTTCAATAAGACTCTTGAGTTGGGTGGATCCAAAATTGGTGAATCGTACCACAATGACAGTCCCAAATCCAGTAGACAAGGTGGGGATTGTTGGGTGTAAATGGGTGATCATGGTGTTGGGCTTTGTGGAGTCTAGTTTTGTTTGATTCGGTTTGATGACCCGACCGGCCCAAGCTGGAGCGCTTATGGACAAACCTCTTGGGGGTCTGGGGGCAACGCCCTTGGGAAAATTTTTGGGCTCGTTTTATAGCCCATTGTGAATCCTGTGCGCAGAATGTAGAAAATGCAATTTTGTGATTAGGGTTTGTTGTTGTCGTCTTGAGAGAGAGACTGAAAACACTGTAGTCGCACTTTATATTTTTTTCCTGATAATAGTGAAATCTCTACAATTCCGTGGACGTAGGCAAATTGCTGAACCATGTAAATATTATCTTGTGCGTGTGATTGTTTTCTTTGGTGTATGTTTTCTCTATTTTTTTTGTTTCTCATATGTTGGGAATTTCGAGTTAATTCCCTACACATAGGTCACTCGATCGGCTTAGCTAGGCTACATCTAAACCCATCAATTGTAGCGAATAGCAGTAATGGTATAATCCGATGCCTATTGAGACCACACTGCATAATATGTGCCGATCGATCGATGCTGAGATAATCATCCGATGAGGCCTTCAATGAAACCGGGGCAACCACAAGTCCACAACCATTATAGAAAATTGATGACGAGGGCCATCACCTAAATTTACTACTTGCTGAGTTGTGAGTAGTTTATATAAAGGGGTGAGTCCCACAAAGCAAAAAAATATGTCCACAATTTATAGCATTACAAGCAAGTTAGTTGTAGAATTGAGTGCGAGCTTATTCGTGTAGAATTATTCATTATCTGGAAACTAAATAATAATAATAATAATAATAGAAAAGAGATACCCAGACTTTTCTACCTAAAAAAGAAAAGAGAGAATTTCATGGGAAAGAAATTAAAAACACAAAAAGAAAGAAAGAGCTAGAGAAAATAATGGGCTAAATGTTAAGAACTTAATCACAACCCAAATGGGCGTACTGGTGGGATGCATGGGATTTCATTTTTTACACGCAAAGGACGTCTCACACATAATATCAAACATCATGACACACTAAATTTTGTTTTCCAACGAGGGAAGAATATTTTTTCCACCTCTTTCACTTTGGTTTTGCAGAACTTCGATCTCCCTCTAATTACGAATAAAACAAGAGAAGAAGCATGACATGACACAAAATATATGAAGAGTGAGATAGAAGGGAGAAGTGAGTAATAACACATTTATGTGAATGAGTACTGTCACACACCATAACGTATATCGCTGAACTTGTTCTTGATCCACTTGAAGCTGCTCCTTACGTTTGATTTGAGTTTGCCTTCCATGGTGAAAACATTATAAGACGCAATCCTCTTCTTCCTCTTGAGCTCTGGATCAGCTGAAGTAGCAAACCCGTTTCCCTGTTGACATGGCCCATTAAAGTTGTACGAGTTTGATGATGATTGTTCCCGGAATCCATATTCACCCGAGTAAGACGAGGAGTACCCAGGCAATGACTTGCTCTTTTCCATATATTCTCAATCAATCTAACTTTAAATTCTTTTGGAAAATTATAATCTTCATCATGTTATATATATGTAGAAAGATTAAAGAAAGAATAGACTATAGAGCTGGGTTGGTAGTGTGATAGGAAATAATTGTATTAATTAGAAGAAAGAGTGGGGCCCGGGGGTGGGGTTTTATCACGAGTAGGCTAGGATTCAATCATGAGGTCCAGCGGTGGTGTAAGATCAAGATATATGCTGTTTTGGTTGTGGGCTCCACTCCAGTAGTAGGAGATGCCATTGCCAATACATCCATCCAATCCCATCATCACCACTACCAGTAATTTGCAACAAAAAAAACATGTCTTCGCATGCTGCGGTATCTACTATCTAATTCTAGGGGGCCACCTGGATGGACTGTGGCCTATTTTGTTGTCTTTCATTCTTTTAAAATTTTTCTTTTTAAAATGGTTTCAACCCCTTTCTTATAATACTTCTTTATCATCAGATCAAGATACTAATCAGTTTTTAATGTCAGTAGATATTAAATCTCAAATTTATTATACAACTATCAGAGACTTTACCAGTTAAGTTAACTAGATCTCACTATTCTTTATAAATTTCATAATATTTTATATATATATATATATATATATATATTTATTTTAGATATAGATTGTGATTCGCAAAACCATATTCATATTAGTCTAATGTGAAAATGGTAGTATTAAAGTAATTAATCACAATTTATCCCTTAATTTTATTTACGAAATTAATTATTGCGTCGGCTGGATATCAAACTTCAAATTATGAGTATATATATATATATATATATATATATATATATATTTTAGATATAGATTGTGATTCGCAAAACCATATTCATATTAGTCTAATGTGAAAATGGTAGTATTAAAGTAATTAATCACAATTTATCCCTTAATTTTATTTACGAAATTAATTATTGCGTCGGCTGGATATCAAACTTCAAATTATGTACTCACTCATAGTGTCGTACATGGATTTGCAAGGGGATGTGCAAACTGAAGCAATACTAACTAGTCAATTTGGTAGTGCAACTTTGGAGAGTCAGCCAACCTAACCTTTATGAAAAGCAATGGAGGAGTGCCTTTAACCAAAATTAAAAAAATGGAGTCATCTTCCACTTTATTCTAGCTATGGGATAGGTGCACGCTCAGTGCTGTGTGGGCCTTGGTGTTTCATTCATGATCATCCCACTCTACTTTATCATATGAATTTTCAATTCTCAACTCTGAGGGTAGAGATAATCTAGTGCAAGTATTATCCAGTTAGGAACAATCACAGCCGTTAATATTGCGGTTATATTTTGAATTATGCTCTCTCATCTTCATCAGACCCTTAATTATGGCTAAGCAAGCAAATCATGATGTCCCACAATTTTCTTTTGTGCAGCAGCAGTACTGGACTAAAATCGTTCGTCTCCAAAGCAGATATGTCATATGTCCATGCAGAAAGTAAATGTGAATGAATGAAACCCTGCCGAGTGCACTGAAAGCTCGTGCCGCCATAATGTCAATTGTGAATAATTTTCGCTTTGGCGTGCATTTGGAAGGAACTCATATTATGATTTATAATGATTTAACTTTGGACCTTTTGTGTGTACGTGTTCAAAGAGAATGTCATTGAAATCTACAATACCAATTACCAAGTAGCATACGTTTTTGTTTTTAGGGTTACTTTAAAAGATGTTATAGATCAAAAGAAAATTAATGTTTGGCGTTTGTTAAACGTCACTATAGAAGATGGTGCTATAGCCCAAATTGGCCTATAGTGGCGATTTTAGTACCTATAGTGGCGTTTCACAAATGCCACTATAGGTCCAGTTTTTTTTTGGTAGTTAGTACAACATGTATATATATATATATATATATATATATATAACATAGACATTTTGGAGGGTGCTAATTTCTCTTGATTCAGGGTTTCTTATAAACTTAAACTTGACAGGTTGACCGAAAGGATGAGTAGTGATTCCTTTACTATCAGTGACAAAAGGATACAATAAACACATAAATGGGTTCTCTAGTTTCTGTTTCTATCCCTATTTTTGTTACAGTTGCATACTGTTGTGACCTGTAAGACCTGATCAGTGCAAATTTTGACCTTGTAAGCCTTAGATATCCTTGGAAGTAGCCATTTAAGCTGGTGTTTGGCGTTTAGGTGAAATCGGATTAGCAATAGGTCTTGGATTGTGCGTGACGGCAAGTTGTCATGGAAAGTATCCCTGTTACAGATCTTAAGGATAGGACTAGTCATTTGTATATATATATATTCTTGGGTATGCTACAAGTTAAAACCATGCATATGCCGATAATTGACTTAAAATGAAAGGAGGAGGAACATAACATGATATAAAAATGTACTATCTAAAATACGACACTTCTTAGTTCTTAGCTAAGCTAGCAAATCAGCACAATTAAGCTGCACAAAATTCCCTTCCCTATATGCATATAAAACGAGAATACAGCCGCCATTCACTAATCAAGAACCTACAATCAGATATATCATAATACACATATATAGGGTTCTTTATTTCAATGTTGAGAGTCGTTCAAAATCAATGTCAATGCTGCATGGGCATGCGCAGCCTGGTAGCAAGTTTCAATCCGTACCTTTTGGCCCATACTTCAGCAACTAAACTAGTGCTGATTTTTATGTTTATAATGAAAATCTTTATCCATTTACCTTCTCAATGTCTAATCAATCCCCCAGCACATTCTTGCCCAAGGTAACGAATGGTTGCACCGTTGGTGATTAATTCAAGGTGCCTACAAGAGGGGGCTATTGGCCGGCCGGTCGCCTCTCACACCCCCTGAAAACATCTTTTTGATGGGCATGCAAATAAGAATAAAATTAATAAAAATAAACCTAATTGAGGTAGAAAGTTAATTGAATACACCGAGGACAATTGTCCTGAATCGGTAAAGGCAGGTGAAATTGATTAGGCCGTACTTGGAAGTTTTATTACAAAATATGAAATTTGATTAAATTTGACCAAGCCTTATCAAAAGATTTGGTCGTTTGATTGGCGGTAATCAGGGATAGACCTAGGTGAGGGCCCAAGCCCCTTCGGGTCCAATAAATATATATATATATATATATATATATATATATATATATATATTTAATAGTTATAATGTATTTCATTTTTGTAGTTGGGCCCTTCCAAAATCTTAGATCCTCATTTTCTTTAATAAGCCTAATTAGCCTCATCCAAATAGTAACTATTCAACCCAAAAACTTAACAAAAACAATAAAAACATTCACAATGATGATTGTATTTTAACAAAAAAAAAAAAACTATTTTAGCACCAAAGAACCAAAAAATCATGTGTTATTGGAGAAGTTAAAACTAATTTTTTTGCAACTATAGTTAATTGTACCAGTTGACTATAGCAAGTTATTAAAAATAAAACACAATATTTTATTAAGATTATATCTCTTCTTTCACTTAAAAACTCAAATTTTCTCACTTCCTTTATTATTTAATGAGTTGTTTATATTATTTTAAATGAAGTGATAAAAAACAAAATAGAACATCTGATATTGGATGTATTATAAAGTGAGGTAGTAAAATAGATAAAGTAGCTTTTTGAGGTGCTAAAAGCTAAAATTTTTAGCACCACCACTATGAATGCTCTAACTTCAACAAACTAATAATAATAATAATAATAATCCTAGCCAACCTAGTATTAAAAAAAAACATTATTTTGTTTTGTTTGTCTTTGTTAGTAAATGATTACATTTTAATGTATTTAAAAAAAAAATGATTTTGAGTATTCATAATTTTTTAATACCATATGGATACCTATATTTTTTTTTTTCGACTCCCACTAGCTTAAAATCTTGGATCCGTCCCTAGCTGTAATATTGGATCAAAATATAGATACTTCAATCTCATTTGAAATGAGTAGATTATGAAGATAGGATGTAAATCGAATGAGATATCATGAAAGCACCCAAAAAAAAAAAAAAAAAAAAAATCACAACTTGCAACTCTTTTTTTGTGTTAAGTGTTGGAAAGTTGACTTCGGTCAAACAGTGCCAAAATCTCACAAGTCAAGTGCCATTAGAAAGCCTCGTGCAAAAAGATTCATTTTAAGAGGTTATATGCAACAAAAATTCCTAGGCAAATTTGAAGCATGTGCAAGCAAGTTCGTTCCCTTGCCCATAACAACCTAAAACAAAATTCGTTTTTGGAACCAATGACCTCCAGCGCATTTAAGATCTTTGTCTAGCACATTAATCACTGAACTGATTAGCTTCCTTGTGTCACCTATGGAATTTATATTATTTTAATTTTTGCAAGAATAATATTTTTGCATTTAATTTTATTATTATTTTCTTAATAGTATTTGCTAAATTTATGTGTTCAAGAATTATGCTTTTACACCATTGCATGTAAATATGAAATTTATAAATTTATATTAAAGCCCCATTTGGGTAAGCTGCGTCCACGTCTATGTTTTTTTTTTTTTTTAATGTCCAGTGCCTGGTGCCACTATTCATGGGACATGAACAGTGCACCAAGTCAAATGCACAGTAAATTCATTAATGAACAGTAACCAAAAAATATTTTTTTATTGTTTTCAGTTTTCAGCAAAATAAGCGGTATCCAAATACACACTAAAAATGATTTTATTTTTAATTAAAATGCTTTTCATTTGAAAGATTAATAAACACAATTTTTTAAAGCTTGTTTATATTTTATTATTTTCTATTCACTTTATAAAAATAACAAAAATTCATTTGAAAGTTGTTTAAATTGCTTTATACTTTTTGGGGGTGTAAATTTCCATATTTGACATCAGCATAATTCAACCTTGGTTGAACCTCGGTCTGACCTTAAAAACTTTAAATCCCTCCTATCCCTGGTTCTTTGAACGGTCTGGGTTAGAAACCATGAGTTTAAAGGTTAAACAAATAATTGAGGTTTCAAGTTTTTATTATGACACGAACACTTGAAAACAAAAAATGTGGAGCTGAAGTCGCTCTCTGTGCTCCTAGAGTTAGCGTAGCTGATTTCTAAGATCACCAATGGAGCTTTGCTATCCCTGTCCTCGTACAGGTTTCCTTGTCCTCTATTGATCTGCTAGATTAGTTGGGTCTCCAACCCTTCTTCCATTCAACCTGATTGATTCGATGGATTCTCTAGAAAAGTTATGGCAAAACCTCTCCCTTCTAGATTCGGAGGAATCAGGAATTTCTTGTCCCAAAGAAATGTTGGCAAAACGATTCCTTTTGGCGGCCAAATTCCTCATAAAAAGGGTGGTCAACATCGAATCGGTGGCACGAACATTCAAACCTCTTTGGAGAACGCAGAAGGACTTTAAGATTAACGACATGGGAGATAACATTCTTTTCCTAGACTTTGAGGATGAGTGTGACCTCCAAAGAGTTGTAGAACATGAACCATGGACCTATGACAAGCATTTGGTCATTTTTGAGAGGGTGAGAAAGAACGCCTCCATTTCGGACTTACGATTCCAGTTTACTTCATTTTGGATTCAAATACATGATCTGCCGATCCATTGTCTAACTCCAGAAGTTAGGGAAGCTATCGGTGGATCATTGGGTTAACTCCTTCACATGATTGATTCCGAGGAGGAAGGAGGTAAAGGTAGCTATCTTCGAGTTTAGGTCCGAATAGATATCACAAAGCCCCTTAGCCGAGTCCGAAAGGTATGGTCAGAAGGAAAAGTCATCGGATGGGAAAGCACTGAAGTACGAGCGTCTCCCTAACTTTTGCTACTAGTGCAGGAATGTTGCCCATGACGATCGTGACTGCAAGCGATGGCTTCAAAGCAAAGGAACACTAAGCAAGTTCGAACAACACTATGGGGACTGGTTGCAGGAAGAAGTGGACTTGTCAACCTGTAAAGCTTCAATTCTGGTCCTAGGGGTAAAACCAACCAAAGCTAATCCCAACCCAACGGCAGCCATGGAGAAGGACAACTTTGGCAAACCTGATTCAGAGGATCATGGTGCTTCTTCCTCTGCCCATCTCCGATCAGTCCAGTCAGAGCCAAAAAAGGAATGCATCAATTGCCTCGCGGAAATCCAGGAATCCCCAACGGATACAGAAAACGTCTTGGCCATTAATGACGTGATCAATGCAGGTACACTAATCACTCCCCTAATCAATACAGTCAATAATGATATGCAGTTTTAAGCGGGACTCGGGTGTAATAGAACAAGTCATTAAAGTGGAGCCCACCATTCAAACAAAACCTAAACCAAACCTTAGCCCATGTCCTCACCAGACCACAAGCCCAAAGCCCACTCAAAACAACCCCACTCCCAATAAAACAAAACCCAATGGCCTAAAAACCACTTGGACTCGGTTGACGAGAGATCCAAAACCACAGTCTAGTGAAATTATAATGTTTGACCCTGAAACACGTAGGAACCCCATAAGTCCTGAAGACATTCATCCCCCAAAAAGACAAAACCTCAGAGAAGATGTTTCCCTTCAAGCAACAACGGCAGAGGCTGCTGTGTAGCCCCGCTGAACCCAATGAACTGCATAAGTTGGAATTGCCGTGGATTGGGGCAGCCAAGGGAAATTCCAGTACTTATTGCTTTAGTGAGAAAGTACTCCCCCTCTATCCTTTTTCTCATGGAAACAAAAGCCAAAGAACCCTTCCTCAAAAACCTGAAAAGCAAACTACACCTTGAAAATGTCTTCATCGTTCCAAGAGTGAATCCAGGGGGAGGACTCGCTCTGTATTGGAAGAATGGAATTGATCTTCATGTTTTGGATGCCTCATCTACCTTCATTGATGTGGTGGTGAACCCAGCAGTGGATGATGCCTGGCAGTTTACGGGTTTCTACGGAAATCCTATAATAGCCAACCGGGAACACTCCTAGGCACTACTAAAACACTTAAGCCTAAAGATGGACTTACCGTGGTTCTGTGTGGGAGATTTTAACGAGATTGTGAGGTTTGAAGAAAAAATGGGAGGGGCAAACAGAAGGGAACGGTAGATGGTGGAATTCAAAAGTGCCTTGGATTTTTGTGGCTTTAGAGAATTAGGCTTTGTTGGTCACCCTTTCACATGGTGTAATCAGCAATTCGATGGTGACTTAACTTGGATTAGACTAGACAAAAGGGTTGCCACACCTGCTTGGTCCCAAATGTTTCCATCAGTTCGGGTTCATCATCTACCTATCAGATCATTGTCCCCTTTGGATCAGTACAGACGATGAAAATATTGGATTTTATAAAAGAAATAGGCCATTCAAGTTCGAAGCAATTTGGTTGAAGGATGAAAGATGCGAAGGTTTTGTAAAGAACGCATGGGAGCATAATGTCTCAAGCAGTCCTATGGAGCGATTGATTGGTAAAGTTGAAGTATGCAGGGCGAATCTTCAAACTTGGAATTGTGTTTCCTTTGGCAACATTAGAAATTAGCTAAGTAACAAAAAGAAGCAACTAGCTAAAGCTGAAGCACTTTCCATGGCTGGGGCAAATCATGAAATGGTCAAACTTCTAAAAGAAGAGGTGTATGAGCTAATGGTTAAAGAAGATATATTGTGGCAGCAATGTTCGCTGGTTGAATGGTTAAAAGAAGGGGACCAAAATACAAGTTACTTCCATAGTCGGGCAACTCAACGCAATCGAAGAAACTTCATTTCCAAATTGGTGCTTGATGATGGCACATCGGTAGAAGGAGAGCAAAAAATTGGTGAAGTGATGGTGGACTACTTCAAACACATCTTCACCTCTACGGCGCCAACAAAATGTAACAGAATTTTGTAGGGACTTGAAACAAAGGTCACTCCTCAAATGAATGCAGAACTAACCCGTGAGTTTGTAGCTGTAGAAGTTGAACAAACCTTAAAGCAAATGAAGCCCTTGTCTGCCCCTGGCCCTGATGGTATGTCTCCCATCTTCTTTAAATCATTTTGGAACACAATAGGTCCAGATGTAATTGAGACATCATTATCTATTCTTAACACGGGTTCCATGCCAGAAAATTTCAACCTCACCTACATTGCCCTCATCCCCAAAATAAAAAATCCAGAAAAACCCAAAGACTTCCGCCCAATAAGCCTTTGTAATTTCTTATATAAGCTGGTAGCAAAAACCATAGCCAATCGCCTCAAAAAACTCATGCCAAAACTAGTCTCAGAATCGCAAAGTGCCTTTATGTCAAACCGATTAATTTCGGATAACCCACTAATAGCCTTTGAAACCCTTCATCATCTCAAATCCAAAAGGAAAGGTAAAATCGGGTATATGGCATTAAAACTTGACATGAGCAAAGCGTATGATAGGCTCGAATGGTTTTTTCATGAAAAAACAATGGAGAAATTGGGTTTTGATGGTAAATGGATCTCTCTCATAAGCTCATGCATACGTTCAGTGTCTTTCTCTGTTATGATCAATGGAGAACCACATGGTCACTTCCACCCTCAAAGAGGTCTCCGACAAGGAGACCCACCATCACCTTACCTATTTTTGTTATGTGCAAAAGGTCTCCACTCCCTGATCAAACAAGTTGAACTCTCAGGTGATCTTAAAGGAGTATCCATAAGCCGATCAGGACCCAAGGTGACCCACTTGTTCTTTGCGGATGATAGTTTACTCTTTGCAAGAGCAGACCAACGCGATTGCAACACCATCTTGGACATCTTAGCCACGTATGAACAAGCTTCAGGTCAACAAATCAATAGAGACAAAACACAGCTGTTCTTTAGCTCCAACATAGCCCCAAACATCTAAGATGATATCAAAGCTTTGATAGGTGTGAAGGTGTCTACTCACTATGAAAAATATTTGGGGTTGCCAAATTTTATTGGGAGAGCAAAAAAGCAAAGCTTCATGTACATTCGTGAAAGAATTTGGCATAAACTCCAAGGGTGGAAAGAAAAACTCTTATCACAAGCGGGGCGAGAAGTCTTGATCAAGGTTGTTTTACAAGCGATGCCTACTTACACTATGGGGTGTTTTAAATTACCTAAAAGCTTGTGCAAGGATATTGAATCGCTTATCTGGAAGTTTAGGTGGGGTTACAAGGGTGAAAGTAGGAAAGTTCATTAGGTTGGATGAAATAAGCTATGTCAACCAAAATGTCAAGGTGGGTTGGGATTCAAAGATATTGAAAACTTCAATTTAGCTCTTTTGGGTAAACAAGTATGGCGTCTACTGCATAACAAGGAATCACTCCTCTATAAGGTTTTTAAGGCCAAATACTTTCCACTTGGCATGGTGTTGGATGAAAATGTTAAGCAAAATGGCTCCTATGCGTGGATGAGCATCTTGAAAGCAAGAGATTTGGTCAGACAAGGTTCTGCTTGAAGGATTGGAGATGGGAAGAAAGTGCTCATATGGGGTGATAAGTGGATTCCAGGACAGCAAACAGGCCAAGTGATTTCTCCTCAAAAAGCATCTCCCCTGTAATGCAAAGGTCTGTGCTCTCATTGATGAAGACTGTCCAAAATGGATAGAGAATCGGATGAAGGCAGAATTTCTGCCCTTTGAAGCGGAAGCAGTCCTTAGCATTCCTCTAAGCACTCGATCTACAGAGGACACACTCATTTGGCAAGGTACAAAAAATGGCACCTACTCTACTAAAAGTGCTTATCGTATCCTAGCTGAAGAGTTGAGAGCATCAAAATTGGGTCCATCAAATACCCAAGCTCACAAGAACTTCTGGCAGAAACTATGGACCCTTGACGTTCCAAACAAGGTTAGACATTTCTTGTGGAGAGCGTGTAATGAATCTCTTCCTACCAAGCTGAACTTATACAAGAGGAAAGTGACTTCGAACCCAAGGTGTGATCTCTGCCATCATGAGATGGAAGATACAGTCCATGCTTTGTGGGGCTGCGTTAGACTTAAGGAAATTTGGTGGGAAGAAGAAACTTGTAGAAATCATCTGCAGGAAAATTTTGCAAGTTTTCGAGACCTATTCCAAGGATTCCTCCTTTACCAACGTCCTATGCTAGCTGAAACTTTTGCAGTCATCACGTGGAGCATTTGGTACAACCACAATGCAAGAAGAATGGGTAAGATCAGCTTGCCAATCCATAAGATTTATGCAGATGCAGTGGAACGTTTAAGTGAGCTTAATAAGGCCCACAGCCCTCCTTTGATCCAACCCCAACCTCCACAACACCATCCACCTCATTGGATCCACCCCCCCCCCCATCTCACACATACAAAGTGAACTATGATGGTGCCACCTTTCAAGACATTCGAATGGCAGGCACAGGTGTAGTGATTAGAGACTTTGAGGGTGAAGTAATTGCTGCTCTATCAGCGAGAATCACTATGCCTACGTCTGTGGTAGAAGTTGAAGCATTGGCTTGGCGAAGAGCCATTTCCTTTGCAGCTGAAATAGGACTAAGAGATGTGGTCATTGAAGGGGATTCTGAAATAATCTTCAAACACCTCACCTCAGACTCAGTCTGCCTGGCTTCATTTGGTAATCTTGTGGAGGACGTCAAGTTTGCTGCCCAAGCCTTCCGCCACTGTTCCTTTTCCCATGTAAAACGCAATGGAAATTCTGTTGCAGATAAGTTAGCCAAACTAGCTAAGCATGCTATTGTCCCCCAAATTTGATTAGAGGACATCCATAGTGATGCAACATACCTTGTTAGTATTGACAAAAGTTTTTGTTGAAGCAATAAAATCCCTTACTGAATTCTCAAAAAAAAATTAAAATAAAGTTTTGTTATGACACCTCATTCATACAATTCCAAACTTAGGAAGGGCTTGAAGTACATGAACAAAAATGGAATGTTCTTAATTAAGCTATCAAAGTAAGACTATTCATGGTACTAACTATAAGTGACCCGGCTCTGGCCCCCATTGGACTATAAGTGACCCGGCTCTGGCCCCCATTGATTCCAATGGGGGTCTCCAAATTAATGGACCCACTATGAAGTGCGGTTAGGTTGCCCGGTACGTGCCCATCCTACACATGGGCCAGGAGTACGCTACATGCCTTATAAACCAGCACAAAGAAAGGAATTTTCTTCAGGTTATAAGTCCAACCAACTTTGAACTTCATATGCAACAGTCTAACCAAATTGAGTTCAGATTTAGGGTGTGGGCTTGAAAAGGTGTTAGAGAACTGTTAGGTTCTAAAGTTTAGGACTTTATGTTTTTAGAACTCTAATTTGTATTGTTGGCAAACCATGATCAAAACAATGTGTTTAGAAGTGTTTAAAGCTAGCTCAAAGTTGTATGTTACAATGTGTTTAGAAGTGTTTAAAGCTAGCTCAAAGTTGTATGTTGATGTAAAGTTGGAATCGAGTGTAAAGCAGAAAGCAGTGTGGCTTTCGGCCTGGCTCGATCGATCGAAGCTTAGGCTCGACCGATCGAACGTCGAGCAGATTGTTTTTCTGCAGATTCGTCCAACTCAGCCCTATATGTTTAAAACGTTTTTAGGGTTTCTTATTTGTCCTAAGTATAAAAGGCAAACCCTAGCCACGTTTTAGCGTTGCTCATATTGCGGTTTGTGTAAATCTCTTGTGAGATCTAGAGGAGCTTTCCTTTACAAAAACTTAGGGTTTTCAAGGAGGAGATATTCTCTACACCTTGATGATCAAAACAGTTGCTGCCATTAAAACTTAAAGAATACACAAGCGGGGGTGCTTGTAGCTGGTGGGAATCCAAAGAAAAAAGGAGTCCGTGGATTCGGAGCTTGCACGTGGTCGTGTCAGTAAGTTCTACTAGTTGGTAGCATTAGGAAGTCGAGCGGAGGTGCTTGTAAGTCCTTTTGTATGAACTTCGATTCTTTCTGATAGTGGATTCAAGTTTACCTTGAGGATAACTAGGTCAAATCCTCCCCAAGTTTTTACCGGTTTGGTTTCCTGGGTGATCATATCATTGTCTTATTTATTTTCCGCTGCTATGCATGATATGATATATTTGTGTTAACCTAGACTTGTTAATTTGGACTAAGTAACAACTTGGCTAATTAACTAGGTTAAATCAATTGTTTTTAGGGGTCTAAAAACTGACAAGTGGTATCAGAGCGGGTAGCTCTTCTGTTTTAGATCTTTTGATCTAAGAGCTGATCCTTGACCCATGTTGTCATGGATAATTTGAAGTGTCTTTCTAATCATGTTTCTGCTCATGCTTCCGTTGATTTTATTGATGCCTGTGAAACTCTTCGTAAGGAATTATTGAAATCTATGAAAATTGCTAAGAAATTCAAGGAAGAGTTAAAATTGGCTAATCTTGAAAAAGAGGAATTGGTTGTTAGATTAGATGAATCTAATAAAAAGAATGAATTTTTGAGAAATCAAATTTCCTCTCAAGATGAGAAGATGAAAAGCTTGGAACAAGAGTTAGTCGAATCTGAAGCTAAAATTGAAAATTTGACTAGTACCAAGCCTGCTGTTGATAACAGAAGTGTTTCTGTTTCTCTTAAGCCTAAAACTGAGAAAGTTTATATCCCTCCTTTCAAGAGGAATAATAAAGAAAAGACTTATTTTGCTAGTTTAGACAAAGGTAAAAGTTCTGATGTTAACGCTGAAGTTTCTAAACCTATGTCTAAATCTACTATTAGAGAGCATAATAAATCTGTTTTTGTGCCTACCTGTCACCTTTGTGGTGTTGTTGGTCATATTAGACCAAATTGTTCTTTGTTGAGGCAAAAACCAAAATCTGAGACTAGATTTGTTGTTAAGAATACTGATGTTCCTAAATTTGTTCCTGTTTGTCACTTTTGTGGTGTCTTCGATCACATTCGTCCTAATTGTCATAAACTGAAATTTAAGCATTCTATGTTCCAATCTAGGATTTGTGATGATATTTCTCCTGCCATAAGTCCATATAAATTGTTTCATATTCTTTTGAAAAATTTGAGCTTGTTGGCTTGTGAAAGGAATTTGCAGGATTTCAGTCTTTCTCAGAAGATTGGTGTAATCCCTCAAATACACTCTGCTTCACATGGATTTTCACCTACAAAGCCGAAGACTCGTGCTAGATGGGTGAGAAAAAATTCTCTAAGGTGAGTGTTGCTGACTTGTCCCTGATTTAATTCTTTCAATTGTTTGTGAACATGTTTTATTTTTGTTTTTGGTTGTTTTGCTTTTTTAAGTTTTTTTTAAATAAAAAAAAAAATCCAAAAACATTGAAAAATTTTCAAAAAGACAAAAATATTTTATTTTGAGTCTTGTTTTATTTTTCTTGAGGATTACATGAATTAATTTAGAACATGCTTGACATTGTGGAGAAACTTGGATAGTATGTGTTATATAAGTGCTAAGCTATTTTTGATTTTATGTGAGTATGTACTAGTTTGTACATATACTCAAGGGTTAATTAAGAAATTGATATTTCTTGTTTGTGTACCCTCTATAGCTTAGTTAAGCACTATCATGCATTCCATTTGCATTGTTCTTTTAGCATAATATGTGCTTTTTTGTTTTTGGTCATAAATTTTTTAAAACCAAAAAGATTTTTGTGTTCTGTATTTCACATCTTGGATTTATAATCAAGGATTGGCCATATTATCTTTACATAACAAGCTTATGTACCTTGTTTAGCTTCGATGAGCTTACTTATTGCACTTTACTAGTTGAAACTTTGTAGTGCATGTTGTGTGGGAAAGATGTTTATAGTTTTTGATCACTTTATCTTGATCTTGAAGTCACATGTCTTTGACTGTCGGACTTGAACCTTTTAAGAAAGACATAAATAACCATCTCACCACTGTTCACTAGCCAATCATGAACACCTTAATGCATATCATAAGATTTTGTGCTCGAGAAAGTGTAGCACATGCACAAAAAGAATATAAGGTGAAGCCTCAGTTTAAATTGCTTAATTCTTAAAATTAAAATTAGTGTGTACTATTAGGCTTGATGCCAAACTCACATGACTTAAAATTGGTGTGTATATTATGAGGCATAAATTCAAGAAACTTACATGATTGCAAGCTTATTTTCTAGGAGATGTGGGAGTTATATGATGTAACTCTTTAGGTGATAGTCTCTTTTAAATTCTTTGTGATGAATTTTGTAGACTTTGTGATTGATTGCTATTCACATATCACTTCACATGTATCTCAAGTTTTTGCTAGTTGCACACACTGCACAAGTTACTCTTTGTTAAACTTGGTACATTATATTGTGTGTGATCTTGTTGTGGCCATCCAAGATTACATGTTCCTGGATTTTGATGCAAATTGTCTTTAATGTTTGAGTTTTGGAGACAAATTGATTGAAAATCTTGTTTTTGGAAGATTTAGGTTGAATTCAAGTGTTTTTTTGAAAAACTTTTAATCTCATACTCATGCATTTCATTCATGAAATATTGTGCTTTGAGGAGTTTCTGCATTAAATTGCTCTTTTTTTTTCAAAAATTTGATTTTTCCATGCATCATTTATGTTTAGGATTCACATGCATTGCATTATTTTCTGTATCCATCTTGTAGTTTTGCAGTCATATCTCTCATTGTTTTCACACATAACATGCATACACTTTGCTAAATTGGGTACTCAACTTGATTTAAAAGTTGATTAATTAATCTTTGAGTTTTGTACTTTCTAGTATATGCTATTTTTATGTGTGAATTGTAGAAAATATTTTTCTTAAGTGATATGATGGATAATCAATGTGCAAATATTTTCTCTACTCATGCAACTGTTTATGGGTCACATAGTGTCATGTTTGCATTTTATTGAAAGAGAGAATATTTTTTCTTCATGTGTATCCTCAACTTAGTTTTTTTTTTTAAACTTGGTTTATGTCTTTTTATTTATCCCCAACTCCTTTATTTTTCCTCAAAACTATTTTTCCCAAAACTTGTTTTGTTTTTCCTATTTTTATAGGGGGAGAAGCTTGTTTTTAACCTTTGTTGTTCATAGGGGGAGTTGTCTCTATTTCCTATAGAGTTGAATTGTTTTGTGTTCCCTTCTTTCTCTATTTTCTCTTACTCTGTTGCGTATGTTTTCTGTCAACTCATTGTTTGAGTTGTCTTTGTCAATGCGTGACAAAAAGGGGGAGAGATTTAGATGAAATGTGTGGAAAATACAAGAATGTTCTGTTTAGGGGGAGTTAACATTGAGTTAACATTGTTTTTGATGTATCTAACTTAGGGGGAGAGTTAGATTGCATATTTGTTGATTTACTGTTTTTGTTTTTCTGTCACACATGCGGTTATGCATTTTGTTTAGTGTTTCAGGAAATATACAGGTTGATTCAATTGAGCTGCTGTCTACACTTGCAACTGATGGATAGTAGTTAGGATTGAATTTCTGTTTATGAGCATTTTTTTGTAAAGGGCTTTTTCATTTTGTAAACTTTGAGCTTATATGTTGTGTTTTGTCACGGATTGCCAAAGGGGGAGTTTGTTAGGTTCTAAAGTTTAGGACTTTATGTTTTTAGAACTCTAATTTGTATTGTTGGCAAACCATGATCAAAACAATGTGTTTAGAAGTGTTTAAAGCTAGCTCAAAGTTGTATGTTGATGTAAAGTTGGAATCGAGTGTAAAGCAGAAAGCAGTGTGGCTTTCGGCCTGGCTCGATCGATCGAAGCTTAGGCTCGACCGATCAAACGTCGGGCAGATTGTTTTTCTGCAGATTCATCCAACTCAGCCCTATGTGTTTAAAACGTTTTTAGGGTTTCTTATTTGTCCTAAGTATAAAAGGCAAACCCTAGCCACGTTTTAGCGTTGCTCATATTGCGGTTTGTGTAAATCTCTTGTGAGATCTAGAGGAGCTTTCCTTTACACAAACTTAGGGTTTTCAAGGAGGAGATATTCTCTACACCTTGATGATCAAAACAGTTGCTGCCATTAAAGCTTAAAGAATACACAAGCGGGGGTGCTTGTAACTGGTGGGAATCCAAAGAAAGAAGGAGTCCGTGAATTCGGAGCTTGCACATGGTCGTGTCAGTAAGTTCTACTGGTTGGTAGCATTAGGAAGTCGAGCGGGGGTGCTTGTAAGTCCTTTTGTATGAACTTCGATTCTTTCTGATAGTGGATTCAAGTTTACCTTGAGGATAGCTAGGTCAAATCCTCCCCAGGTTTTTACAGGTTTGGTTTCCTGGGTGATCATATCATTGTCTTATTTATTTTCCGCTGCTATGCATGATATGATATATTTGTGTTAACCTAGACTTGTTAATTTGGACTAAGTAACAACTTGGCTAATTAACTAGGTTAAATCAATTGTTTTAAGGGGTCTAAAAGCTGACAAGAACCAAGCTCACCCAGCCATTTTTTAGCCTTCAATTGTGCTATTGGGTAATATGCCAGTTTGAAAGTAGCTTATTAGAATTGATCACCATAAGGCTTTATTAGGCCATTATGAATGTAAAGAGGAAGGAGATAATTCTTTGTGTGCACCTTGGGGATCCGTTTGATGTTCTTATGTGAAGTTGTTTCACAATCATCAAAAGTCAAGCTACTTTTGTAGTGTTAGTCACATATTTGATATTTGTACATTGAAGCTGTCTACGGTAGAAGAGTTCAATGGGCGTTGAAGTTTCATGTGGCATATCAACAAGTACTATAGGTAGCAATACTAGGATTAGATACTCTATATTGTTGTACTTCCATTCTACTATAGTGGATTATTTCGTTGGAAGGTTAGCAATAAACCTCCAAAGGTTTTTCTCTTTAAGGTTTTCTTTTTGTGACCATATTTTCATTGTTCTTTATATTTCCACTTCTTACTCTCCCATATGGTTGTTTGCACATCCAACTTAATTGAAATCAATCACACAATCGATTAGTGAATCAAGTTGACTAAAATTGAGTTAAAATCAAATCAACCAAGTTCAAAATCTTCTCAAGTGCAATTTGAGAGCCACACAATCTTCTTTTGAGATAGTCACACCCGGTAATGCCATGTGACTTGGGGGTATTGCAGTGCAACTTGAGCCTTGACAACGTAGTCAGGAATTTAAATTGAGGAGATTGTGATATCTCAAATTGTTTAGATTGGATAAAATTGTATGAGATGTGTTGCATGAATGTGTGTTAAGATATCAAACGTGTATCAGGTTGAACTGAGCTAAATAAGATTAGTGCTTTTCGTAAATCATGACATTTTAATTATCTCTTACCTAGTTAATAACTTATAAATTTTAGCATTTGAAGTTTTTGTGTCGAGGTTTAAATTTTTTGCATTAATTTTTTTCCTATTTATTATTTGCATATATCTATTAGTTTTTTTAAAAATATTTTCCAATATAGGATTGTTGAGGGCCATTTGCGGAAGCCCAGACAGACAGAAAAGCCCAATAATGAGGGCTACAAAGAATTGACAAGGTAAATAGCAAAAAACCCATTAGGCCCAAGCGGCAGGAATAATGGATCACAAGCCCAACAAATAAATAAATGGGTCTTGCAGAGGCAAGCGGGCTCAAAGAAGGCAGGAAAGAAAGAAATAGCATCCCATGGGCAGAGTATGAGGTAGAAAAGTGAGAAAGGGCTGTCGCAGGCCCAAGGCAATGCAAACTAAGAGAGTAAGGGGTTTATGGTAGGCCCATGAACCCTAAAGATAAGGATAAGGTTATTGGGCCGGGGAAGTCCAATGAAGTTAGTAAAAAGTCCATGGGAGTGTGGAATTAGCAAACGGGTCGAGGAAGCCCAAAGAAAGCAATCGGGCCATGGATACCCAAAGGAAAAGCCCAAAGGGACATAGGAGCCCATGAGTAAAAGTAAAACAGTGCCCATGACAGAATGCTTGCACAACTATGTACAACATCCCACCGCAGAATGCTGGGCGCTCCGCAGGCTGGTGCACCTCAGGATCAAAGAAGGCACATTAGAGCTGACCCAGCAGGAAGTCCAAAGAAACCCACTCCCAAACCACAAGGGAAAGGGTGTAGTAGCAGTAGTGATATGTGCAGACCCAGGAGAAGACGAGGAAGAAAACTTGGCCCTGCCTGCCGCGGCGATTACCACTCTTCAACAGAGTGCCAAGTTCAAAAATCTATTTGACCAGTTGGGACTTACAGCAAAAGAAAGAAAAATAGCCATGGAGGCTTTGGTAAGCATCGCCTCCGGAGCAGGGGTGGAATGCCTGTCAGCGGAGATGCCAGAAGACAGGGCCCTCCTGCAGGAATCAATAGAAATCACATTTAACAGTGAAGATATGGAAGTGGGACACCCAGATCATAGGAGGCCTCTCTATTTAGCAGCATATATAAATCAAATCCCCATCAAGAAGGCCCTACTAGATACGGGTGCTTCCGTAAACCTCATTCCATTGAGCACCCTGCAAGCCGCAGGAATTTAAGAGAAAAAAATCCAAGGATGCCCGATGGAAGTAACGGGATTCGGTGGAAGAGGAGAGTACACCGCAGGCTACATTCAGTTACGGTTGAAAGTAGGTCCTATAGCCTCTTTAGCTCGTTTCCACGTGGTCAGAACGAAAGTATCCTACCATGTGCTTTTGGGAAGACCTTGGTTACACAAACACCGACTAGTCCCGTCCATCTACCACCAATGTGTGAAAGGAAGATTGAATGGAAGGATGATACGCATAGCTGCGAACCCCTCGCCGTTCGAGCAGGCAGAAGCCCACTTGGTGGAAACCATGTTTTATGATCAATGGGCTCCATCTGGAGAAAATGTGGTTGCAAAGCCACGAGGCACCTTTGTGCCTAGGTGGGAAGATGTTCAAGATGACCCAGAACTTGATTTAAGAGAGCTACTGGCGCGAAAGAAGAAAAGGAAAGAAGTGCCTACCGCAGAGCCAGACGAAATACCTCAGTGCATCAGGGTCCGAGGCCTTGATGGCAGGATTGTCTATAAATTATGAAGGTGCGTGGGGCCCACGGGTGAGATGCAAGTGGGTCCCACCCAAAAAGGGCAACACAAGAGTTTGGTGTGTTGCATTGCTGAAGGAAGTTTGGGAAAAGAAGAAGAAAAGGATGAGGCAGTTATGGCAGAAAGGGACATCCAAGTTATGGTAGAAGAAGAATTGGAAGAGGTTGACTTAGGGTCTGACTTGCAAGAACCAAGGCCCATCTCAATTAGTGCAAGCCTGACAGAAAAGGAGAAGTCAGAACTCATACTACTGTTGAAATAATTCAAAGACATTTTTGCTTAGGATTACAATGAAATGCCAGGGCTCGATCCCGGGCTTGTTGCGCATACGTTGAATGTGGACCCAGAGGCCAAGCCGGTGGCCCAGCCTACCAGGATATTTCACACAGAAATAGAAGGGCAAATAGTCAAAGAAGTACAGAAGTTACTAGCCGCAGGATTCATCAAGCCTATCCAGCATCTCCGCTGGCTATCTAACATAGTACAGTAAAGAAGAAGAACGGGCAGATAAGATGCTATGTAGATTTCAGGAATCTCAACAAAGCTTGTCCAAAAGACAAATTCCCACTGCCAAACATAGATTTACTGATAGATTCTGCGGCAGGAAACGTCATGTTCTCATTCATGGACAGTTTCAATGGGTACAATCAGATCAAGATGGCGCCAAAGGATGCAGAGAAAACTTCCTTCAGAACACCCATGGGCAATTTCTACTATATTGTGATGCCCTTCGTGCTAAAAAATGCGGGTGCAACTTATCAACGAGCAATGACGGCCATATTTCACGACATGATGCACCAGGAGCTAGAAGACTATGTGGATGACATAGTGGTTAAGTCAAAGAGAAGAGAAGAACACTTTCGGGTGTTAAAAAGAGTATTTGAAAGATGCAGAGCTTTTAAGTTAAGAATGAATCCCCTCAAGTGCGCATTCGGAGTATCCTCTGGGAAATTTTTGGGTTTCCTGGTTCATAGCAAAGGCATAGACGTGGATCCGGCCAAAGCTACGGCCATAGCAACTATGAGACCTCCTGCTACAGTAAAAGAATTGAAGAGCTTTTTAGAAAAAGTCTCATATATCCGGAGATTCATCCCTGGGTTGGCATCAATCACCTCTGCTTTCACCAAGTTGCTTAAGAAGGGACAAAGTTTTGAATGGGGGGAAGCACAGCAGACAGCCTTCAAAAGGCTACAGCAGATAATGATGAACCTCCCCACAGTGCAGGCCTCTATTCATAAAAGACCACTACTGCTCTATCTGGCCACCAACTCGTATGCCATCGGCGCACTAATCGCTCAGGAAGATGGAGGTGGTATCAAGCAGCCAATATACTACATCAGCCGCGCCTTAAAAGATGCAGAAACTCGTTACCCAAGGGCAGAGAGAGCGTGTCTAGCCATTGTATACGCTTCACAGAGGTTGCGTCACTATTTCTTGGCATACGAAGTATGGCTGATGACTAAGTCACATGCCATTAAAGCTCTGTTACAACAGCTGATTCTCTCCGGCAGGATATCCCAGTGGTTGCTACAGTTATCACAATACGACTTGAGAATGGGGACACCTAGGGCAGTGAAAAGTCAGGCTATAGCAGATTTATTGGCGCAGTTTCCAGGAGAGGAAGAATTCCCACTGGATGATGAAGTTCCAGGGGAAGTAGCTATGGCAGAAGAAGTCAGGGAACAGTGGGCAATGAAATTTGATGAGTCTTCTACTACCCATTCCGGAGGGGTGGGAGTAGTTCTGTATCATGAAGAAGACAAGGCAGTGGCACTGTCATTTAAGTTGGAATTCCCCTGTTCAAACAACACGGCGGAGTACGAGGCCTATCTAACTGGGCTTGCCACAGCGCTCGAAATGGGAGTCAAACATTTGAAAGTACTGGGAGATTCGAACTTGGTCGTCTGCCAGGCCAAAGGAAGTTTTTCCTTAAAAGAGCCCAGCCTAGCCCCGTACAGAGCAATGGCGCAGAGAATGGAAGAGAAATTCACAACCTTTGAGATAGAACATGCTCCGAGAAACGAAAATCGGTTTGCAGACGCGTTAGCCACATTGGGTTTACAAATAATCTTTAAAGGAAGGAGCACTAATATAGAAGTCAGCAAGAGGGAAGAATCCATCATTGAGGTGTTGAAGGAAAAGTTCCGGGAGGAACAGGGCGAAGGGGATTGGCGAATCCCCATAAAGGAAACCTTGGTGAGGGGAGACGACGCAGCAAAATTAAAGATATTAAAATACTATGCCTTGGTAAAAGAAGAGTTGTACCGCAGGATGCCAGGTGGGATTTTATCCAAATGCATGGGCCAGGAGGAAGCCCAGAGAAAATTGAAGGAAATACACGACAAGACTTACGGGTCCTGTGGGGAAGTCAGTCTTTACCGCAGACTCCAGAGAGCAGGCTTCTATTGGCCAAGCATGGGTAAAGACGCAGATCAAGTCCAAACCCAGTGTGGGACCTGCCAGCTTGCGGCAGACAGGGAGGAGAGTTATGCTGTGTTCATCAGTAAGGATTGGAGAAGCCCTTTCATGCAGTACCTAGCAGAAGGCGTCCTGCCACAAAGGCACATTGAAAGGTACAAGCTTAAGAGGTTGGCAACACGTTACTTCTTGCATAACACGGTCCTTTTCAAAAAAGGATATGATGGAGACCCTTTGAGGTGTTTGGGTCCTGAAAAGGCTAAAGAAATGATAAAAGAAGTACATTCTGGGGAATGTGGTGAATATCAGGGGAAGAAAAAGCTTTACAGGTGCCTGCTGCAGATGGGCTACTATTGGCCAAATATGAAGAAAGATGCGGCAGAATTTGTAAAGAAGTGTCACAGTTATCAGATACAAGCCAACTTAATTCATACCCATCCACAAGGTTTGCACAGCATGGTCACCCCATGGCCCTTCCATACTTGGGGGCTAGATTTGGTAAGGCCAGTCAACCCACCATCACGTGGGTACATATGGATATTGGTAGTTACAAAATATTTTACTAAGTGGGCGGAAGCAGTACCACTCCGCAAGGCCACAGGGGGAGCAGTGGCAAACTTCATCAAAGAAAATATAATTGTGAGGTTTGGGGTGCCCCACAAGATCATTAGTGATAATGGCACACCGTTTGTCAACAGTGATGTAAGGAGAATGCTAGAGTTCTACCAAGTCAAGCACCACAGGTCATCACCCTATTACCCTCAAGGGAACGGGCAGGCAGAAGCAACAAACAAAATTCTCATAAAGATCATCAGCAAGATGAGCCAAGAGTATGCAGGAGGATGGGTAATGCACCTGCCAGATACTCTCTAGGCATATATAAAATCACCAAAGTCAGCCACAGGCTTTTCACCCTTTTCCTTAGTCTACGGAACTGAAGTATTGAGTCCGGCAGAAATAATGACACCATCCTTAAGAGTTATGCAGATGCGAGAAAAAAAAAAGGAGGGAGAAGTCTTCGCGGCAGAAAGGTTTGAGGACCTGGAAGAACTTGATGAAAAGATAGAAGAAGCCCAGAAACGCAGCCGGAGATACAAGCAGAAGATAATTGAAGCCTATGGCAGGATGACCAAGGAAAGAGTGTTTGCGGAAGGACAACTAGTGTTAAAAGTGGCAGATTACGTCAGGCGAGGTCTGGCAGGACCATCCAAGTTTGCACCAAAATGGGAGGGACCCCTTGTGATAAGAGAAGCGCATCAAAGTGAGTATTATCGCCTAACTCAAATGGATGGCAGGGACTTGATGGACCCCATCAATGGAAAATGGCTGAAGCGTTATTTTGCTTAGAGAAGAAAGTTATGTGGTTGACCCCCTTTCCTTAGTTGTTTGTTTATGTTTCCTTTACTAAACTTTTTCTTTTATTCCTCCAAGTGACTATGTCACAAAAGAAATTGTAACGTGCTTTCATGAGTATGCAATGAAAAAGTACGAAGTATTAGCATCATATCATAGCAGTAGTAAAGAAAAAGTAGCAAAGTGTAGCATTATTACAAACCCAAACTATGGCAAACACAAGCCAAGTAACTACAGCAGGAAACATAAAAGTGTTCTGTATGACATAACAAAAACAGAAAAACAAACAAAAGTAAAGGAAACGGTGCCATCATCAATGAAGTCCAGAAATGAGACCCTAATCTCCAAAGCGACTGGGTCCACCAACGCCGGAAAGAAGACGCTCACGGATACCCTCCAAATCAGCCACCTCTTTCTTCAAAAGCTTAATACGAGCATCTATGGCCTCAACGGCAGGCTGGACTCTCCTCATGAAAAAGGCCCGAGCAATCTCACGTAGATGCTCAAGAATAAACTTCACAGCGAAACCCACACTGATGAGCTCCTGTATCACGGCCCTCCACTGCAGGATCCTCCCGGCAGAGAGGAGTCAATGAAGTTATGCTCGATGTCATTTAGCACACACATCAGCATTTGCAAGAAATGCTCCCTAGAAGAACGACCAAGGCGAAACTCCTGCCTAAAATTGCCGTGACGACTGTAGATCATCACTAAGTGTGAGACGCAGTCCTCAGGGACTCGGAAGCCATAAAAGTCTACATAAGGAGGACCGGAAGCCCAGAAGTCTGCCGGACCAAGGTCGTTAACCTTCGGCTGGTCAAAGTGGATAAAGAAAGATGCAGCATCATTCGGGACGGCGACAGAACTACTACCCGCCTCAAACTGAGAAGGGATAGTAGGGAGTGGGCCTATAACAAAAAAGGAGGGGAACGCAAGGCAAAATAAAAAAAAAAATGGCACGGGAAGAAAAGACTTGCAGAAAAAGAAGATGAAATAAGAAGAGAAAGAAAAATTGCCAAAATTACTAGGAATGGGGGCTACGGGTGTAGTAGAAACAGGTACTGCAGGCGCAGAAGAAACAGGGGTAGTAGGTACGGCTGAAACAGGTACTGAAGGTGCGGCAGGAATAGGCGCTACGGGTGCGGCAGGAGCAGTCATTCCCATGCCTGCTGCAATTTCTGGCCCCTCAGAAGTTTCTGCAAGTGGGGAGATAAGTATGCAAATGAAACGCAAATGCAGAAAGGAGATAAGGGGAAAGGAAGATACATACCCATGAAGTCAGGCTCGGGCAAAGCACTCCCCTCTTCATCAAAGTCGGAAATTCTCTTTTTCAGCACGGGTGCATCATCAGGATCCTCAAAAATGTCATCGGATCCCTCTGAAGATAAGTCCAGATCAGGACCACGGGTAGCGGAGCTGGGAATGGAGGAAGGAGTAACAACAAGCGAAGCGCTACCCTTTGCAGCTTGGGAAATAGCTGTAAAACGGTCACTAGTTGAAATCACTAGCGGTAGAACGGGAGAAGTGGTTTTGGTTTGAACAGCGGCAGGAGAAATGGCTCCCTCTGAAGGAGTAGGTCTCTCGGCAGGCAAAGGTGTAGTCTCACCAACCCCTTCGACATGAGTACCCTCTCTAGGTACCGGCTCGGCAGAAGGGGTGGGAGTTTTGGCAGGAGTCTTGTGTGCAGCAGGAGGAGCAAGCGTTGCTAATACCGCCTTGGCCCCATCAAAAAAGCCTTCCATAGTTACACCCATGGAGGCGGAAATCTCCTCAATAGTGGGGCGATATATGGATAGAGGCTTAGGCTCCTCCTAAAAAGAAAATTTTGTGTTAAGTAAAAAGAAAAAAAAAAAAAAAAAGCAAAAGACCCGTGGCAGAGGCGTGCGAGAAAGAAAGAAGAGAGAAGTGGAGAAAAAAGAACTCACCTCAGACTCAGGTTCATCAAGCAAAATGGGGTGGGTAACTGATGAGTCTTCCTTATGCTTAGACTAAAAGGAAAAAGGCAGAAGAAATTGGCGAGTTAGTCGCAAGAAAATTAAGAAATTTTGTCGAAAAAGGAAAAAAGGGGGAAATAACTTACCCTCTGTTCAGTGGCAGATACGGGGTGAGGAGTAGTTTTCCTTTTGCTACCACGAGTCCTGCTAGCTAGCGGAGCACCTGCAGGAGGCAGTGGTGTGGCAGGCTTGGTTTTGCCAGCAGACATGGGTTTGGCAGGCGCTTTCTTGCTCGGTACAGAGAGATTGATTACCTTAACTTTTTTCTCCTAACCAGGGGGATAGTCGCCGGCGTGCCAGAACCATCCTTTCTTCTCTGCGTCCCATTCAAAAATGGATGACCGGCTCTGTTTTCTAGCATACGCCAAAACGGATTTAGAGGGAAGCAGCAGGCGAGGGTTAACCGAGACAACCATGCTTAGCCCTTCAGGAGGAATAAGGGAGAAGCCATGACTCCCCGCTAACTCAGCCACAAATGAATCCATCACTGCATGCCAGTAACCGTGCATGGGAAAAGTGTAGACACCCTCCCTTAGCGAACCGGGGACTGTAACGGCACTGAAACGCTTCTTCCAAAAGTCAAAGGCAGTGTGTCGCAGGAAAGGACGGACTGAAGTAGGAGCTCCCATAAGGGGAGAAATGTCATCGAGGATGTCTTGATCCAGTCCAAACTGCCTTCTCACCTGGTTGGCAGGATAGTGAACAAATCTAATGCCTTCATCAGCTAGGTAAGGCAGTCATCCAGCATTGGTAGCGGCAAGATAGGTAATCTCAGTTTCATCAAAGCTGACCAATGGGGTAGTAGTCCTAACGGTGTCAACAAACAAACCCATAACAGAATCCGCACAAGTATAATCAGCACCCAAATTTCTGTAGGCTCTCCAAGAGAAACCCATGCCCTCATCAAAAGATTCAACCACAGAACAGCCAATCGGCTTCAAACCAGACCAACGAAAAGCAAGTGGGAAATCGGATTCAAACCTGCCACAAAAATCGGTAATCACTCTCGGACAACTCTGGTACTTCTCTCTGGCAAACCGAGCGGGTCTGCATTTTGTCAAGTATTGAGCACAACGCTCAAACAACCACTGCTGAAGTATAGTGCAATGAACGGAAGAAGTGACAATATGGTAGGACCCAGCCTGACTCTCATCATTACGGAGGATATCTAATTGAACATACAAGTGCCCCAGGAACATAGGAGCCAACGGCAGGCTCACCCCAGCAGATATTTTGATAGCCAAACGAAAGTACAAAGGTTTTATGGCATAGTGGGGGTGGGACCCAAAAACAAACTTGTAAAGCCAAAATGCAATAAAAGCCGCACGGCGGGCAGCAGCGGAAAACTTAGAGGAAGAACTCACCCAATAGGACAACTTGGCGTTTCCGGTCATCCTTTTCCTTAGTTCAACCTCAATGGCCTCTTCGAGAATGGGTAAAAGCAACTGGTTAGCCACATCTTCGAGAGTCACGGTGAGTTTGCCGCACGAGAAAAAGAAGGTGTGGGTGGTGGTGCACCATCGCCGGACCAAGTGACGGAGGTTATAGAGGTCCCGAAAATTCGACAAGCAGCGAGACAAGACTATAGCCTTCAAAACGCCAGCTCGCTGCAACAAACCCATAAAACCCGTGTCGAAAAGCTCGTTGTCAACCCATTCCTTCCAACCCGAGGATGTACCGAACCCAAATTCAAAATGAAGGGGTACAGGAAGCGAAACACCTTGGCAAATAGACAGATTGGGGATTGAAGATGCCAAAGGAGCCCAAGAAACGTCGGGGTCCCGCCGGACAAGGGTAATCAATACACGACCCGGCGGCGGCAGTACATAGTCACTAGGGATTTTTGGGAAGTGAGGATTGATTTCATACCAAGGGTCAATTAAAGGAGCGCATTCGCTGTCGGGGTCGTGCTCCGTCTCCTCCTTAGCGGACCGCTCCGAATCGGAACGTTCCATCTCCTCAGGAACGGCAGGAGAATCGAAAGCAACCGCCTTCCCTTTGCGGTGGGAAGAGCCTTGAATTTCCACCGGCGACATGGTGAGGAGGCTTAGTCGGAGAAAATGGGTATGGGTGTTTGAAAGGAAGAAGGAGAGTAAGAGACAGAGAGTGTATGTTTTGGGAAAAGAAAGAGTTTGTGATTAAAGTGTAGAAGGATTCTTCCTTAAATACCTAGGTCATTAATATCAGCACGAAAGGAGGTGACGGGTCAGCCATCAGAAGGGAATGGAATTAATGAAGCGACGGCTCTGTTTTGAAAATAACTGCCAAGATGGGAAGACAACCCTGTTCACAGAAGGAAGGAGAATATATGTATGTATAAGAAGGGGTCCACAGCTTAAAAAAGACCCGCGAACAAAGAGAAGAAGAAAAAAGATGAGAGAAGGGTAGAGACGCCTTTTCATTCACATATGAATCGCAGAAACGTTTTATATGTTCAGGGGGCTAAATGTTGAGGGCCATTAGCGGAAGCCCAGGCAGATAGAAAAGCCCAATAATGAGGGCTACAAAGAATTGACAAGGTAAATAGCAAAAAACTCATTAGGCCCAAGCGGCAGGAATAATGGATCACAGGCCCAACAAATAAATAAATGGGTCTTGAAGAAGCAAGCAGGCTCAAAGAAGCCAGGAAATAAAGAAATAGCATCCCATGAGTAGAGTATGAGGTAGAAAAGTGAGAAAGGGCCACCGCAGGCCCAAGGCAATACAAACTAAGAGAGTAAGGGGTTTATGGCAGGCCCATGAACCCCAAAGATAATGATAAGGTTATTGGGCCGGGGAAGCCCAATGAAGTTAGTAAAAAGCCCATGGGAGTGTGGAATTAGCAAACGGGCTGAGGAAGCCCAAAGAAAGCAATCGGGCCATGGATGCCCAAAGGAAAAGCCCAAAGGGACATAGGAGCCCATGAGTAAAAGCAAAACAGTGCCCATGACAGGCCATTGAGAAAAGGGATAAACGGCTGGCCTAAAAAAGAGGTCCAGCAGGATTAAGTTATTACGGCAGGAATAACAATTCAACGTGGCAGACAATAAAGAAAATCAAAAGTGGACCAAAAAAATGTAAGGCCCATCATCATACGAAGCGCAGCTCCTGAATGGAGCGAAAAACCAAAGGAAAGCCCACATGAAAGGCCAGGAAACGCAGATGGAGAGTCTCCAGGTCGCGACAGACACATGAGTAACAGGCAAACTCTTGGACAAATTTGAAAGGGAAGTACGCGTATGGCCCAGGTACCACCAGCCTGTACCTAGCCAATATAGGACATGGTAGGGCCATGGGCCAGAGGTAAGAGGTAAAGGGGGTATGGTTTGGTGGTGGGGAGAGGGGAAAAGATCTATTTGCGGCTCCTGCCCAAGCCTCTTTTGGGAGGTACGTCCTGCTGGGATGATAGACCATCCAAAAGAGGCAAGTTTGAGGGGGAACCGTTGGGTGCATGCTTTGAGAGTAGAGAGAGACATCATTAATACCGTGGCAGGAAGAAATGTTACGGTATACAGAGGAACAAAACAAACCCATCTCTGTCTAGCGAGGGTGGATGTCGCACAGTCCTGGTGGTCGGCAAGTACACCCAGACCAGATAAAGGTGGTTAAGGGGCAAAACGGTAAAGCACTAGCCACGGTAGGCGCTATAAAAAGGCTCTTGCCGTGCCCTGTAGGGGGGACTGAAAAACAGAGTATATTTTCAGGAGTGAAAAGAAAAAACAGAGCAAGAAGAAAAGAAAAAAAGATAAGAAAGAAAACAGAGAAGAAAGGAAAGGAAAACTAAGAAAAAGGAGAGTTAGTTCAATGGGCATGCACCAATAGATCGGTTTCCCTCTCTCCCCCTTCAAATCTTACCTTCTTTTAAAATGCAAACAAGGACTCATTCTTTTTGGGCAATAACCATTCAGGTCCGACTCCCTCAAAGCCATTAATCCCCACGGCAGGATCTTTTTCCTGGGGGATTATTTGCATTGAGAAGAGATGTTCTCTCCTCTTTAGTTTTGCTGCGGCAGACTAAGCTTAAAACTTAATTTATGCCCATTTAAATTAGCCAGTATTATTGTAGGGTTGAATTTATTCAACCATCTAATTGGCTTTATTCCGTGCCAAATTTGCTCGTAATTCAACATTTAGTAACCCTGTATTTAGGTGGGTTTGATGTAAGGGTAGTGAGTGAGATAGAGTGAAGATTGCTCAAGAATGTGCAAGAAAACAGAGACTCGCGGCTGGGACTCGCGAGTGACTCGCGGCTGCAAGCCGCCAGAAGCAGCACATGTGCCAAGCATGCTGGAAGGTGAACAATCATGCTAGCTGGAGCACTACAGGACAAAACAGGACAACTGGCCATACGATTATCTCGCGACTGGATCTCGCGACTTGGTCAAGCCGAGAGGTCAAGCCGCGAGCCACCCCTGTTTTGTAAAACCTGACGTTTCACATTCCTCTCCCACTCTAGTATAAATACCCTTTTTACCCACGATTGAAAGAGAGCTTCCAGAGAGAATTTTGAGAGAGAAACCCTAAAGAAAAATCAGATTGATTCACCCACAATCTATACATTAGAGTCTCTTCAAATTCCTCAACTCTCTTCCTCTCCATTGTTAAATCCTTGAGAGGCATTATACCAAACCTGGTTCTCACCATCATCATCACTGTGAGACAGCTGTTTGGATTTCTGGGAAGCAGTTAGGAAGGAACCAATCTTCATTGGTTGATGCTACGGTCTAGTAGCGGAATCCGGGAAGCTAGAAAAGAAAAAGGTTCGGTGCAACCTCGTTGGAGCAAGAAGCTTGGAGGGCTTAGGTGCACTGGGTAGATTAGGCTTGGAGGGTCTATTGCTGTCCATGTATCCCAACTGTATTTTCTAGTGGATTGTTTACCGCTTGGAGGGCGGCGGAGAGGTTTTACGTCGAGGGCTTCGGTTTTCTCTTCGATAACACATCGCGTGTTGTCTTTGTGTTTGCATCTTCCTTCCTCTCTATCTTTGCCTTTTTATTATCTGCTGTGGATTATGTTTGTTTTGGCTTAGATAGTTTTAAACCATTTTCATATTATAGCATATGTTAAGTTTCCGCACACTAGTTGTTTGACATATTGCTTAAATTGGTTAAGTTGTAATTTGGGGGTCTAAACGTTCAAAGGTGTTTATACACGTTTTTGAACTTTCAATTATTTTCTTAATTTTTTCTCTGTGATTGATATCATTATGACTGTAATCATGCTTTATTAGCAGGGAATACATAGCCATTTATTTAAATAAGTCAAAGTACTCTATTTTAGTTATTATTATATCTGTCTGTCGTAACTCGTCTGTAACAGTTCTGCTTGCCGTAAATTTGCTCCTGGCAAACAAGGCATAAGTTTGTGCACAAACCGGCCCAAGTTGAGTTACAATTGGACCGGCCCCAGCTCCCTTACTCAGAAACACTAGAGCCCATCACCGCAGAAGGCAGCCCAGCCCATTACCGCAGGAGGCAGCCCAATATACCATATACAAAAAAAAAAAAAGGCCCCTACAAGGATATATATTAAGATTGTTTCCATCATCTTTTTAAATATAAGGTATATACTTCATTTCCATGACACTCTTATTTCCTTATGCCATTAAATAGTGTGCATGAATGTTAGTTGTTATTTTTATTTATTTTTGAAAAGCACATGAATGTTTGTTTGTTGTGCAGTGAAACCTTCTCCTTTTATATCATTGAGGGTAAATTCGAATAATATACTCTGAGATTTGGGCTAATGTCAACCAGGTTCGAAACATTTCAAAATTGAACAATTTGGTCCCTAAAGACAATTTAATCCCTAACACTGTTAGCCCACCCATTATCTGGTGGGTTATTGGGCTATTGGGTCAGGCGGTTGGCCATAGGCTATTTGGTGACTCTCAAATCTAAGAGAGAGTGCTTGATGTCGAGGGGGAAAGTCTTTCATGATAGGACAAGCCTTGGTCACCCGTCCATCACACCTTAGAAAGCACATGCTCATCATCACAATTACATACCAAAAGCTAAGTCCTGGGAAAGTGTGGTTAAGGTTCATGCATTAGAACTTGCTTGGAAGGGTAGATAAGTTTGCATTTTCTTTTATTTTCTCACAATTTCATCAAAATTGTATAGATAACAAATGAGGGAAAGAAGCCGAAATTTTTAACCAGGCCTTCCCTTGTGCCTTCATGTTTTTCCTTTGCAATTTCCCAATCATGTTATTGATTCTTTCATTTCCCACTTCCCAGGGAAGGCCAATGGCAATAATAATAATATTTAGAAAACGATGCACCTAAATCTAAACCACACCCACTTCAATTTTATGCAAATTTCTCTAGTCAAACCTCTATCGGTGAGTATTTTAACTTGATCTTTAAAAATTTTGAAGCTATTTGTTATCAGCATGCTAGAATTTGTACTTTATTTGAAGAATTGAATTAGAGTTTTGGGTGGTAGTAAACTTGGCTACAAGGGTCTTGTGAGGAATGGGCAATTTTTATTAGGCATAACTGTTCACCCTCTAAGGTTTGGGGCAGTTGTAAAAACATTTATCGGAATTTCAATTCTTTCTTATAACTCTTTGGATTCTATATCCTCTAGATTGACCTTTGGAACCTTTTATGGACAAAAAAAATCACATGATTAGTGGCATGAATTAGTTGGAGAGTTTTTTTAAAGTGGTCATGTAATAATCACATGATTTTTTTTTTTCTCCCATAAAAGTTAACAAAAGTTAGTCCTATAGATCAATTTGGCAGATATAAAAACCTCAATGAGTAACAGGGAAGAATTGAAACCACATGGAATGTTTTGGCAACTGATTCAATGCGTAGATATTATTGCATCTTGGCCCTTTATTTTATTTTTTCATTTTCCATCATTTTGGATGTAATTTGTTCCATTTAATTAATTCAAACCACGATAATTGGGAAAATCCGGATTTTAGTTTAGATGATTCTAAAATGCTAATAAATGTAAATAATTTAAAAAATTAATTATCACACATAATATAACATAAATAGAAACTGTAATTTATACCATCACGCACTCTTGATGCGATGGTCACTCCACAAGTATAAATGCTTGTGGGGTGTGAGAGGCAATGGTCGAGGTTCAAGTCTCTAGGAGGAAGCTTCACACACATATACACTTAGATTAGGTTAGGGTAGAAATTCTATCTTGTATTAAAAAAAAAAATTGTAATTTATTATTTCATGACTTGTATCATTTAAGAGAAATTAAGAAAAATAATTAATTCATATTTATTAACTAATACAATAACTTAAAAGACTAATTCTAAGCTAAGAAATTTAAACATATAATTTGAGTAATTATAAGTAAATTGAGAAAAGTGAGAAAATAAATCAATATACAAGCATTAAAATTATATTTGACTATGTACCAAAAAATTTTCAAGAACTTTTATATGTTCTTTGATTTCTTTTAAGAATTTGTGCAATGCTTAATCATTCTTATTTCTACCCTACGTCCCAAACTTTCGTTTCCATTTATTGCAAATATGTGTATAAAGGAAAGCCCTAAAAAAGGGTGTTGTGGTAGTGATTTTAAAATTTTTTTTTTTTTAAAAAAAAAAAAAATGAGATAGTTTTCTTGCAATTACAGTACCACCCATTTTGTGTACCACTTTTTCCTTTTTTTTTTTTTTTTTTTAAATTTTAATTTTAATAATTAGAATAAATTTATTTATTTATAAATTAAAAATATAAATGGAAAATGTGTTACCTTTAAAAAATTGTGAAAGAGAAACACAAGTGCAAAATGGTTTTTATTTTTATTTTTAGTAAGTATGTTTTTGTTCTTCTGTATAAATTTCAATTGTGAGTTGGATCCTAAAATATATAAATAAGTAGTAGAAGTAGAACAGTTGGTTATGTTTGATAGCGAGGGTAATTTTAGATCCCAGTGGAGAGATTATTGTTTTGGAACTTGGAAGGAGATGGTATTTTAACCAAAAAAAATTTGAGAGGAAGAGGCCACACAAATGTCTAATTTTCGAAGGAACATTTATATTGGAGGAGCTAGTGTAGTGTAGGGTTCAAAAACTTAAAAGAGCTATCTGAAAATGGTCCGAATCCATTTCTCCAAATAGATAACAAATGAGGCCTGACCTGAGTATCAAGAGTATGTTTCTGTAAAACTCGTTTTCTGTAAATTCTCTCTTGTCTTGTGCGGTGTTAATTTTTCCTCAATAAATCAAGTGCGTTTGGATGCACTTTTCTATTTTTTAAATTAAAAAATTATTACTATTTTTTTTTTTTTTTTGGGTGGAAACGGGGGGTTTTATTTAGCTAATAAAAGAGTTTATACATCACCAACAGCAGGTCCTTGGGCACATAGTCGAGTACTCCCAAGTCCAGCCAGATTCTTTACATAGTACATATAAACAAAACTAGGACAGCCATTATACACAGACAAAAGGTTTTGCTGGTGAGTTCCCCGCTTCGCCAGAGCATCTGCACAGGCATTTGCTCACGGTAAATGTGATGCACCTGCACCACCCAGTCCCGGTCCATAAGGCTCTTGCAATCACAAATTAAAGGCATCATATTAGTAGAGTAGTTCACAGTTGTATTTGTCAGCCAAGTTAGTACCACTTTAGAGTCAGTTTCAAGCCGGATAAACTTAAATTCCAGCTGCCATGCCATCTCCAATCCCTGTCGGACAACGGCCAATTCGGCCATATTATTTGTTGTGATACCCAAATGAAGAGAGAAACCGGCTATCCAACATCCTAAATGATCTCTCAAGATCCCCCCTGCTCCTGCAATCCCTGGATTACTTAGCGCACTATCGTCAGTGTTTAATGTAATGTAAGGAGTTGGGGAAGCGTGCCATCAGATAATCTACAGGAATCTAACTTGGGTCCGTCTAACAGTGCCAGCTAGGAAATACTATTTCGTAGTAGCTTGCACAGTAGCATAGATGAGACTATGTTGGGAGCGAGACTAATTCTTAAAAATCCTTTCATTTCGAGCTAACCATAGTTTCCAACACATAAAAGGAAAATAAATCCTCCAAGGGAGGTGATGTGGCAGGATATCCATGTCAGCTGTTGCATTGCACCTCAGCCAATCCTGCAATGGCATGTGAAAAAAGGATAGGGGCAAAATACCCGGAGATTGACTCCATACCTCTTTTGCCCAGGGGCAATCCTGAAGAATGTGGATGGTCGTTTCCAGGTTATGACAACGAGGACAGTGAGCATCCCAATGGTTACGCCCAAAAGTTAGGAATTGCTTGGTTTGGGCGTAACCAGTTGCGCATAGCTTTCCAGAAGAAGAGTTGAATTTTTTTAGGGCATGGTAATGACCAAATCCAGTTCCAAAGTGATTTGTCCCAGGGAACATGTTGTTGTTGCCAAAGAAACTTAGAGGCGGATTTAACGGAGCAAGTACCCTTGTTGTGGGGCCACAGGAAAGCGTCATCCAATCTAGTAAAACGCGTGATGGGAATACCTTGAATAAGGCTTTGAAGTTGGTAGGGAATAGGTAAATTGAGAGAGTCGAATGACCACAAGTGAGTAGGATGTAGCAAACTAACCCTACAGTCTTCGTCATGGGGAAGGAGGGGTCCCTCGATATAATTGCGCAGGGAACCTTGTGGAAGCCAAGGGTCCTTCCAAATATGAATAGTTTGCCCATCTCCAACTATCCAGCGCATGCCCTGGAGTAGCAAATTGGCTCTTAGCAGGAAAGCAATCCAGACATAGGACCCTCTTGCACTGCGCGGACTAGTGAACATGGTTGCTTGTGGGAAGTATTTAGCCTTTAGCACCTGCGCCCAGAGCGTGTTGGGATTGGTGTAAAGGCGCCAAGCCTGGTTCATGAGAATTGCACAGTTTCTATGACAGGTGGTGAAGGGATCCCCAGACCTCCCGCCTCTTTGGATAAAGTGATAGTGTCCCAGTTAACCGTGTGACAACCACGATGATGTTCAGTATCTCCTTAAAGGAAATGACAGCTCATTTTGTCAATCTGTTGACTAATCTTTTGGGGGAGGAGCGTGGTTTGCATGGCGTATATGGGAATGAAGGCCACAGATGCTTTGATGAGGGTGACCCGGCCAGCCATGGATAAGTATTTGGTTTACCATCCTTCGATACGCAGGTGTATTTTGTCCACTAAATATTGATAGGAGTGAGCGGTACGGCGGGTGGTGAAGATGGGCGTCCCCAGATAAGTACCAATGCGGTCTGTGGTGGGAATGCCAAAGATTCCAGCCACTTGTTCTTTCACACTCCAAGGAATATGAGGAGAAAACCATAATTTCGATTTGGGGACACTTATTAGCTGGCCCGAAGAGTCGCAAAAAGTCTCTAGAATGTTGCGTAAATTCCTACAATTCCTAGGCTTGGCGTTAGTGAAGAGAAAAATATCATCAGCGAAAAAGAGGTGTGAAAGGTGGACCCTCTCCCTAAACTTGATAGGGTGGATAAGTTTATCTCGTACAACCTCTTCCAATTGGATCGACAACCACTCCAAACAAAGAATAAACAGATATGGCGATAGAGGATCACCCTGTCTAAGTCCTTGACTGGGCACAACCTCCGGGAAAGGGGTCCCATTCCATAAAATATGAAATCTAGTGGATGAGAGCATATTCATAATGAGAGTAATGAGGCTTGGTGGCATTTGAAAAAATTCTAGTGTTTCCTTAAGGAAAACCCAATCTAGCCGATCATAAGCTTTTTCAAGGTCTAGCTTCAGGGCCACGTATCCATTATGACCCCGTCGAGATTTTAATGTCTGAATGACTTCCTAAATAATGATAATGTTGTCGCTTGTTCGACGCCCTGGCACAAACCCAGCTTGGCAAGGATTGATAACCTCAGCAATATAAGGTTTGAGCCGTTGCACAATCAGTCGAGATAGCAACTTATAGAGGGTATTACAAAGGCTAATTGGGCGGAACTGCATGATCGTTTCTGGATGTGCTACCTTGGGGATAAGAGCTAAATTTGTGATACCCTAGGGCGGCAGGATAATGAGTTGCTCAAAAACTTCCTGCATGATACTCGGGCCCAAACTTGGCCAATTTGATTGGAAGAAAAGAGCATGATAGCCATCCGGCCCTGGAGCCTTCAAAGGAGGGAGATCCCTAAGGGTCCTATAAATTTCATCAGGTTGGGGGATACTGGTTAGAGACTGGGCATTTTCAAAGAAAGGACTATTTGGACAACACTGCGCCGTAGTTCTGGATGAAGGACGCAGATGAGGTGACCTCACCTGAAACAACCTACTAAAGGCCTAATTGATATGCTGGGTTAAAGGCTCTCCAGTAAGCCATAATCCCGTGTCGTCTTTTAATGTGCCAACCCGCAATTGGCTTCATCTTTGAATGGTTTTAAGGTGGAAATACTGAGTGTTAGCGTCCCCATAATTTAACCACATGATTCTAGATTTGAGTTGCCAATATAAATATTCTTGGTGGAGGACTTTATTATATTCTTGTGCAAGCTGTTGTTCAAGCGAGTATAAAAAGGCCGATGGTTTCCTAGCTAACGCCACTTGGAGTCCTCGAATATGAGCTAAAATACGATTTTTGTGCTGGAATAAATTCCCAAAATGATGTTTGTTCCAGGCACGAATATTTTCCGTTAAAAATTCTAGTCACCGCGGGAAATGAGACAAGGAGGAGGATGTGGATGGAATCAGTTCAGATGATTTCCAGCTATCGCTTACCAAAGTAGGGAAGGTAGAATCAATACGCCACATTTGCTCAAACCGAAACGGCTTGGGAGTTTTCCGCTCTAAGGGGTCAGTGTTAAGCAAAATGGGGCAGTGGTTAGATTTCACTCAAGGGAGATGAGAGATTTCAGCAGCAGGAAAAATAATTTTCCATTCGACGTTTCCTAGGCCTCTATCTAATCGTTCTTTAATATTGTGTTGCCAATTTGGGCTTTTATTTGTCCACGTGAATCGAGGACCCTGGAATCCAAGGTCCATCAGACCACAATTATCCATGCAAGCCCAAAACGTAGATATACGAGTTCGATTTAAAGGTAGTCCTCCTAATTTTTCATCATTTGAAAGCATGTCATTAAAGTCTCCCAAAAGAACCCAAGGTAAAGAGATGGCAGTAGCAAGATTTTGTAAATAGTCCTAAAAAAGTTTACGCTTATTAAAATTTGGAGAGGCATAAACGGTAGTAAGTAAAAAAGAAAGAGAGGGAGATTGTACCTTAACCAGAGCGTGGATACTATATTCACTGTGAGTGAGGATTTCCACTTTGAAGGGGGGGCTTTCATTCCATAGCAGCCAAATACCTCCAGAGAAGCCAGTGGGGTCCACACGTCGAGAGTGATCGTATGGAAAAGTGTTGATAACCGCTTGAGCCCTCGCTTCTGCAATACAGAGCTCGATAATGATCAGAATGTTTGGGTGATGCCTACGATGGAGTTCATAGGCATGATTACGAAAAGTCACGCTACCTGCACCCTGGCAGTTCCAAGCTATCATCTTCATTGATGAGGTATGGGGGTTCAGATAATCATTCGGGGTCCCCCCTGTCATCGAGGCCCTCGCTGCAGATGGAGGGAGGCACTAATGCCTCGCTGTTGTGGTCTTGATGCGATACATTGGGGCCACTTCTCCGAACCTGGCCCAGTGTGTGCCTGACATGACAAATGGCAGGCTTTGGTTTGAGAATATTATTATGTATAAGTTGGGCTCTTCTTCCCGCAGGCTTTTGGATACACTACTGATTTTATATAGATAATGAGGAAACGAAGAAGAAAAGTTTTTTTTTTTTTTTTTGACCTATCCAAATTAAGCCCAAAAAACTAGTTCTTTTTGGGCTTGACAGAGGTACTAGCTAGGCTGGCATCAGTGGGCCAGCATGAGCTAAACCACAACTATTCACTCGCTCGTTAAGAGCATTCGCATCCGGAATCTTCAAATTATTCTATTTTATCATCTCAAAATCTACTTTGTTATTTATACCATACCATTTTGCAACACTCCCAACTTTTATTTTTACCTACAATATATTAAAATAATATAAATTACATAATAAAATAATATTAAAAAAATCTATCTCTCTTCTCTCTTCTCTCTTCATCTCTATTCTCCATCTCTCTATTTTTCTCTCTTTCCCATCCACCCACCACCACCACCACCACATCAGTGACAAACCCACCACCACCAAGAAAAAACAAAGAAAAAAAAAAGAAAAAGCCACGACCATACCCATACCCACGGCTAAAACCCATACCCACGACCAAACCCAGAGCCCACTGCTGGACTTACCAAAAAAAAAAAAAAAAAAAAACCTACAGATACAAACCCATCAAATACAAACTCACTGATACATGCCTCACTGCAAAATACACACAAAACTCATCAATCCATGCCTCACTGCAAAACACACACAAAACCCATCATCGGCAGCAATCTTGAGCAACCCATCACTACAAAACACGCCGCCAACATCGCTGCAAAACCCATCACTACAAATCTGAATACACATATCACAAATTCAAAATTTTACCCATACCGTTTTCACTCTCAGTCTCCCTCTCTCATCTCTCTCTTCGTTTGTGGCTTGGTGCTTCTCCACCTCCCCTCCAATTCGATCTATTGTTAGTGATCACGGTGGAGCTCTGGTGACGATCAAGGTGGATGATCAGTGGAGCTCCATTGGTGCTTACCCATAGGTTGATGATCACAGTGGAGCTCCATTGATTGTAGAGAAGAGGGAGAAAGAGAGGAAAGTGAGTGAGAGACAGAGAAAGACAAAGAGATGAGAGACCATGTGATGAGAGAGAAAAGCAAGAATAAAATATTAATATAATCTTTGGGTAAAGTGCTACAGTACCATCATACATTTAGGATGGTACTGTAACACTATGCCAAAAAATTTACAATTTTTTATGTTTAGCCTTCCGAATGTTGAGACAAATTTGGCTTTAATGCTAAAATATGCTTACATATGGGATTTAGCATTCCAAATACGAATGCTCTAAGCAAAGATGCATGAATAAAATTTCAAGATGTTTAACTTAACCAATTCAAAATATGAATAAATCGATTCTCACCCACCCCCACAAGAAAAAAAGAAAAAAAGAAAGAAAAAAAAAGAGAATTAAGTCTAACATCAATCTGATGCATTTTCTCAACTCGATTCGTCTTTTTCTTCACATACTTCCAATTGGCTGGCTTGCTCTAAACGACAACATATCCCAAAAAAAAAAAAAAAAAAATCGAAGATGTATACATTCCAATATTCTATAATTAATAACAAGAAGACCTTGTATAAATTTAGCAAAACAAACCGATCTTGTATAGCATCATATGAAAAACTATAGTATATCATATGACAATCTCTAGATCAAATGACAATCTCTATATCAATTGACAAACTATATATAGCATATCAATTGTATCTTGAGCATTACCATCAAGTGTGTCAAATGTCAAATATTTGGCATTTGACACACCAAACACCGATATTCAAGTTTTATGAGATGTTCCAAATCTCAAAATTTTTTGCAACAGGCTACAATGCGGTTTCATAAATGAAACCGCACTATAGCATGTTGCAAAAAAAAAAATTATTTGTTTATTCACAGTCCTTTCTCTCTCATATATTCACTCGGACTCTCTCTCCCTCTCTTTTTTATCTCATCTTTTCTCCTATCTTAGTTCTTTTCTCTCTGCCTGCCATTTCTTCTCTCTCATCGAAGCCATCGATCTCGCCGAAGCCGCTAATCTCGCCGCCGATCTTGCCAGAGCCATAGTCATCCTCCACAGCTCCCTCTTCACTCTCATTCTCTTCCTCCCTCATCCTCAAAAGCCGATCTTGCTGCCGATGTCTCCCGCCTGAAGCTAATCTCGCCACCTGAGTTGTCTCGCCAATCACGCTGCTGACGTCTCCTTTCTCCACCTTGCCGATCTCTCTTTCTCTCTCTCTCTTTCTCTTGGTGCTTGTGGCAATGTTTATAATAGTGGATGGTTGATGTTGGTTGGTTGATTTTGGTTGGTGGTGATGGGTTTGTAACCATGGTGGGATGTGGTGGTGGGTTTGTATCAACGATGGGCTATGGTGAGGGTGGCAGTGAATTGGTGGGAGTGACAGTGGGAATACATTTATGATTGGTTTTTTTTAATGTTATTTTAATATTTGTATATATTATTTTAATGTATAGGATTGAAAAATAGAAGATGTGATGAACGGTCAATTATAAAATAATGTGTTAAAATTGATAAAGTAGATTTTGATATTGTAAAATGGCATTTGGCATAGTACACCTGATAGGAATGCTGTATAACAAGGATGACCAAATCGTATCTTGTTATTTATATATATATATATATATATATATTTTTTTTTTTTTTTTTTTGAGAAACTTATCTTGTATTTAGTAGTATTTTTTTCTCCTCGACTAATTATAGCATAATACTACTAGAGATAACAAGATATGGTTATTCGTTTTGGTCCATAATATATAGGAGAATATATATATATATATATATATATATATAGTTAGGAAAAGTTAAAAGATACAATTGATTAGAACTTAAAAGAAGAATTATCTCTGTGACTCTGATATATGCAATAATCTCTTCATGTGTCTTAGGCACCAACTGCATGTACCTCAAACCGACTTGTTCTTCTAAATTCCCTTGTGGATGCAGACCTATGTACAGATTTTAATTTGTACATGTCATTATTATCATTGTCATATTTGGCAGTACTGCATGTTCTGGAGATGGGTATTGGAATCATGTTCTTGATGTTCTTCGCTGCATTAGGATGATCCGGTGTCCTTAGTGACATCCTTTGATTAGTAGAAGTGAAATCTTGGCTGAGCAAGAAAGTGGAGCTCTCTGTTTGGCTAGAGGGCTTTACACTAGAGGAGTTACTACTTGTGCTCAAGGGTGGGCTTTCTGTTCGACTGTTCGGCTTTTCAACAGAGGAGCTACTACTGAATGTACGACCAGGCTCTTGCTTTTCTACAGTTGCCTCTGCACTCTTCTCCGCCTCCTGAAACAATAAATTTTCACGTTAACTTCAATGTATTGTAGTTGCAGCATGTCAACACAACAATAAGGATGAAGAGCATTGTGATAGAACAATAACTTCAACATACAAGTTGGATTTCAAGGCTTCTCTTTTTACCTTGGTAGAAAATTCAGAATCTTCTTTAGGAATTTCAGTGTCTAGATCATTTCCCCCGCGCTCACGATGTGTCCTAGACCGTTGTTTCATTCTAGATTTCCTGTAGCTGTAAAAATAAGAAAAATAATTAGAAGCCTCAGAATACAGATCTACCGCAGGATTTTTTTATATAAAAAAAAAAATTGCAACTATTGATTCATAAGCTGCAATTATTACAACGTGAAGTAGCATAAACATCTATTCGCATGTAATCTCACTGTTTATGCACATACATAAAAGTTCATTTTGAAAAATAGTGACATGTTTGTTAACTCAGCTTAATGCATTTAGCTTTTTCACAGATCACATACATAGACCAATGAACATGCTACTAATACTATGCTGTTAGAAACATTTATTACCGTTCAGGAAAGCGACTTACCTTCTTTCTTCTTTGGCCTCCACTACTTCATCATTTTTGCTATACACTACAGGTAACTCTGAATGGGCGCAAGCCAATGGACTTGCGTAAAAGAACTGCAAGAAGAATTATTTCCAGTCAGAATCGATTTTCTAAGCATTACATCTTAAGAAATGAGCACTGCATATAGTACTTATTCCTTGTGAAATAATTCAACACTGCAATTCAATACATCATATGGATTTTTGGAATTGAAATTGGTATAGGTGCCAAAATAAATTATAGAACAATCCCATCAAGCAAAGGAATCACAATGTGAAAAATTAAAGCAAAGTTTTGATGATCAAGTCCAACCTTACAAGATAGTTTCATATTATATAGAACTATGGCACATAATCAAAGAAAAAATTTGTCATGCAACTAGATTAGATTATGAAATAGTGCATTACACTCGTAATGCTGGAATTTAATTGAATAATTACTATCAATTTGTAACTCCAGATGCTTGTCAGTGGTGGGGAATTAAGTACACTATTAAGCAAAATTCTAAGAAAAAAAAAAGTTTTAAATTAAGAAGCACTATTTGGATTTGATGTCTATAAAGCTGTTCATATCAAAGAACTAAAATGGCAAGCATGTTAATCATTACATTTAGACAGAAATGGTCAATAATAAAAATCAAAAAGAAATTTGGAAAGGTCCAACTGCAGTTTTCTTTTTCCTTTTATTTTTATTTTTATTTTTAAAAAAAAGCTTTGCACAGATAGTTCTTCCAATTAGTACTCACTTCATCTTGGAGAGCTGAAGAAGCAGAGCCACGATGTGCAGGGTCCAAAGCAAGAAGAGTTCTTAACAGACCCAAAGAAGATTCAGGGAAATTCCTGAAAGCATTTTCAAGACTACGTTTGTATTTGGGAAGTTTGAATTTTTTATGCAGGTCCAACTTTTCCCAGTATTCCTCAGATGGTGTGCCACATAGTCTGAAAATCATGTCTATTTGCTCAACCTGAAGGGTAGAAAAAAACTTTTTGACTAGAAAAACTAGCTAGCAATGGTAAATAATTGATGAAAGTGACATTTTGGATACAACAATTGATTGGACAGTGTTTGTTACCTCTGTTTTTCCAGGCATAATAGCTGTCCCTGCTAACATTTCTGCCAAGAGGCATCCAGCACTCCAAAGATCAATACCATCTTTATAATGAATAGCTCCTAATAATAGCTCAGGGGCTCTGTACCAAAGTGTCACAACTCGATTTGTGAGAGATTTATTGGTTCTATAATTATTCGCAAGCCCAAAATCTGCAATCTTTAGCACCCCATTTTTATCAATCAATATGTTCGCTGCTTTTATATCTCAATGTATAATTCCTGAATCATGGCAGTACTTCAAACCTGAGAGCAGTTGATGCATATAGCATTTGATCTGCATAATTTATTCAAATTAGCAACAGATGAACTAGAAAAATCCAAATTCAAAAAAAAAAAAAATCTGTAGTAAGAAAGTATAAATTGTGACCTGTGATTCAGTAAGCCTCTCTTCACGACGAAAGATGATTGTTGCCAAGTCCGTCTCCATGAAATCAAAAACTAGATACAGACTGTAATGCATTCTTGATGTAGCCAATCCTTGTAGTTTTATAATATTGGGATGATCCAACTTGTGTAAGAAAATCATTTCTCGTGCCATAAACTTAACACTATCAGGTTGTGATATGTCAAAACGGACCTTTTTCAGAGCAACAATTTTGTTGGTGTCTCTATCTCTAGCTTTGTACACATTGCTGTAAGTTCCCTGGCCCACCTGTAATATGACCAAACATTTATACCAATTCAATCCACCAATATAGCTGTGGTTGCCAAGAATTTAGGGGAAAAGAAAAAGAATTCAAGTTTAGGATCATAAATTTTAATTAGTTTTGAGTTTTCATATTGTATAAACAAAATAAGAAAAAGGTGAAAAATAAAAAATTGTAGTTTTTTTTTCTTTTTCTTTCCAATCTTTCTTCTATCAAACAACCTTAGACTGTCAAAAAAACTGCAGACAAACCATATTATTTATGATTCATACCAAAGAAAGTGGATATTAACATGTATATATACTAACAATCACTATCAAAAATCTTGTAACTCAATAGCAAAGCCTACTATCCTTTATTAAGAGAGCTAAGAATCGAAACCCCCTCCCTCATTGTTGTAACTATCAAATTATATATATTCCAGTAATCACTAAGTCTTTAGTGTCCAACCATGCAAATACTGAAATACATTTGAAACAATACAAGTAAAACTTAACATTAGATATGTATACCTTAAAGAGCTTATCATAGGAGTCAGCACTCTTTACAACCAACGTAGACAAAACATTTCTTGGGACATTATCAGTGAGCCATTTGGGCAACCCATCAACCAACTCAACCGTTTCAATCGGCATAAACGGAACCTGTTTCTGTGAAACATTCCCACTGTTATACTTCCTACCAGACTCCCTATGCATATTCCCTCCTTTTCCAACGTACCCGTTTTGTAGTTTCAACTTGTCTAAGCCTCTAGAGTGTGAACTATTATTTGAAGGCTTGGCCTGAGCACCACCCATGCCTTGATGGGTCAAACTGGGTTCCTGACAATTTAACATAGTATAATAGTGATTAACATAGCATCATCATGAAAAAGAACAATGAAAAAAAGAAATAGAGGACATATAGAGGTGACAGAAGAGAGAGAGAGAGAGAGAGTAGTGAGTAATAGCATGGCCGTCCAAGGCCGGCTTTTTTGTCATCCAAGTACTGTTTGGGAGAAAACAGACAACCTTTGTAAATTGATCTTTTGAAACACAGCTTTCTCCGCTTGAATGTAAAGAGGCTTTTAAAAATGCTTATTTGATTCCTCAGAACCAAACTGCATCAAAAACGTAATATTTCGTCATAAAACCCTGAAACATTCTCACTAATTGTTATGCTTTATATTCGAATAAAAGAAAGCTATGTTCACTCTAAACCCTTTAGCTACACAAAAAAAGAGTCACAAATCACGCAGTACTCATAATGCCTGGAAATACTTTGAACACATTAAACTTACCTTGGACTTGGAGAAAGTCTTGTAACTCTAAAACTTACATCACTTTGTTGGAATATGAAAGCATAAGCATAACTATGTCCAAAAGGGCTAAAACTCTCTAATTAAACTGAATTGTTGTTGGAATTAAAAGAAGTCTTCCTTATAACCGAACGTACAAGGTAGAAGCACTCTCTCCGACAATAAGTAGGAAACCCTACAACACTTTTCCGATACTCCGTTTACTATAAGATCTATAATTTTCAATTTTCACTTTATAAATTGGAAAATAAAATAAATAAATACTTTATATATATATATATATATATATATGGTAAAGAATTACTGTAATACTTTCTATTATTTTCATGATTTGTAGACCCATAATCCTATAAAATCATCTATATATATATATATATATATATATAAAACTGAAGCCTCTGCTGGCACCACAATTTTTCACGTCAGTACAATATTTAAAAAATATATATAAAACCGAAGCCTCTGCTGCCATCACAATTTTCCACGTCAGCACAATATTTAAAAAATAAAAAATAAAAATAAAAACATTATAATTCTTTAAAACCCTAGCAACCTTACCCCTCTCTCAAGTTAAGAAATATAAAGCCACGGTTTCTGCAAACTCTCTCTCTCCAAACGTAAATATCAAATTCCACTCCTTTAGTTTCTCTTTATATTTTCGAGGCTTCTATAGAGTTATAGTGAGTTATGTTGCTTTGTTTTTGTGTGTGTGTGTGTATAGATGGTCATAATACTCCGGTATTCCAAGAGAAGTTTGTGTTTTCGTTAATTGAAGGCCTTAGAGAGATAAGTGTTGCAGTTTGGAACAACAATATAGAAGACGATTTCATTTACAGCGGAAAGTAATTACTTTGTCTCATATTTTTGTTTTTTCAATTGATTTTGTGTGCTTTTTAGACCCTTTTGGATCAATTTTGTTAATTGGGTGTTTTTTTTTTTTTTTTTTGATAGAGTCCAATTGGGGAAGGTTCATTCAAAGGGTTAAGACGACTGCACTTGGTGTCTGTATACTAATAGTAGGGGTAAGTGCTATTAATTACTAACCCTTTTAAGCGTATAATCTGTTACTAACCCTTTTAAAGTATAGCATGAAAGATAATGGAATTAATTGTTGTAATTTTTATTTTCTTTCCATGTTTTGAATTTCCTCTATATTATTATTACAACTGAGCAAAGATTGAGAAAGTAACATTACTACTCTAATTTGAAGTTTAATGCGTCCTTCTCAAGTCATGGTCTTTATTTATATATTTGCAGTTTATATTTCTAATCGTTGATGAGAAATTAAGGCTCAGTTGCACAATATGTGTAAATTCTTCAGAAGGCTACTTTAAATAGTAAGTCAATGTGTCTTTTACATTTGGGTATTGGTTAGAATTATTTTCCAATAATTGTACCAATAAAAGTGAATGTGTATAAATTTTGTTTAAATATCCCGTGCATCGCACGGGTTAGCGACTAGTAGTATATAATATTATGATCATAACTTTTACCACAACTTATTGACATAGTGAGTTGTGAGTGGTAGAGTTATGAACTCATCACTTTTACTCCACCATTTACTACTTGCCAAACTTTTCTCTAAATTAAGTCATAAATCTAAAATTTGATAATTATGTTAGTAATTAATAGACATTTAATTATGATTGTATTTATATATGGAAGTGTATATTCTAATATTTAAAGAAAATATATTATATATGTAAAAGATTTTAATGGAGAGTTTAATATAATAGTATTTAAATTTAATTAATTAATTATATATTGAAATAATAATGTGTAAAATTGTGAAAATTTAAATTTTTAAGTAGGGTAATATTATTAGAATTTAGATCAACCAAAAGCTGAAATACTTTAGTTTTATATAGATTTTTGTGATAATACAAAATAGCAATTGAAAAAAGAAATTGAAGCCAGATTTGTATGATAAGAATAACAATTCTATAGAATACATACACAACATCAGTTAATTAGCAGAACTAACAATTCTAGGATCACTTCTCAAAGAAAAAAAAAAAAAGCAATTCTAGGATTAATAGCCCTCGCCATCTATCTTTTGATATTATTTTTTATTTTTTGTTTTTTATTTTCACGAACTTATTAAAGGTTAATGCAGTAAACTATGAATCCAGCTGTATGTAATTCAGAATTTGGAATAAAATTTGTTCGCTATGCATATGTTTGGTCATAATAATAATACATGAATACCCTATCAAATAATAATAATAATAATACATGAATACACTGAATGTAATTTGGTCTAACATGATTTAATGATAAAATGAAAATTTTTTTTTTTTTTTAATGAGAAGAATGATAAAATGAAAAAGTTTCTAATGATTGAATAAGAGATCTGAGGTTCAATCTTGACTACATTAAAAACCGATTGGTGTCTTAGTCTGATAATAAGAGCACAATCATCAGAAGTTGACGTAATAGGTTGAAACTCTATAAAAAATAAAGTTTTATCCTAATAAAATTTCCTAAAAATCCTTATACAATTATATAAATACTAGTTGTGGATCTTAGCTTATTATATGTAAATTAAATAATTTTATAATCAATCATTGTCTTTTGTTGGAAATTGTAATCTACATACGTGTCAAAACAAAATGACAGCATCTCCCATAAATATCCTCTTCAAAAAAAAAAATCCCTTAAATATTAAATTCTAATAAATGAATTCACTTTCTTCAATAAAAATGATACTCCCTCCTTCCCAATTTATTTGTCCTGTTTGAAAAGTCAAATTTTTTAAGGAAATATCATTTATTATCTTGTCTGCCTTATAAAAATGTATAAGTTTACAAAACTACCCTTAAATAAATTTATAAGCTTTTTTTTAAAAGAGTTATTCTTAATAAGGCAACTAAAAAAGTGCCCCAATTAGATTGATTTTTTAAATATTTATTAGTTTTCTTTTCAAATAGTTTTGAAAATAAAGTAGGAGTATAATAGGAACATTAGTAAATTAATGGCTTTTATTTTTAGAAACAGGATAATATTTTGGGACATCTCAAAATGGAATAGAGGACAAACAAACTGGGATGGAGGGAGTATATAAAGCAAACTTGATCTAAAAAAAAAATTAACACATCCATAAACTAATATATACTTAATTTTTTTTTAGAAAGAATATATACTTAAAATTGAAATAAATAAATCATGGAGTTTAAATTTTTTTTTTCCTTATTAAATTTCATGCCTTATTATAATTTGATTAGGCTTATATTTTCAATTTAAAAAAAATTATTATTAAAATTAATAATTACAGATGTTACCTTTTATGAAAAAAAAAATCATTATTAATTATTGAGATTATATATATATATATATATATATATATGAGATTAAATTTTAGGATAAATTACAAATTACACCCCTAAAGTTTGGGGGTGTTTGGATTTTACACCCTGAAGTTTTTGAATTTGGAATTCATCTTCTAAAGTTTGGGGTGTTTGAATTTTACACTCTAATGTTTTAGACTTTGGATTTAACCCCCTAAAGTTTCCAAGCATTTGGATTTTACACTCCTGAATTCTAAAACTTTAGGGTATAAAATCCAAAATTTGAAATTTTAGGGTATAAAATCAAAACACTCCCAAACTTTTGGGGTGTAATTTGTAATTTACCCTAAATTTTATAAGGACTTGGTTTACACTCTCTAATCAAGACATGCCGCATCATCATATTACTAAAACATAAATACATCTAATCTCTCTCTCTCTCTCTCTCTCTCTCTCTCTCTCACACACACATATAGAGAGAGAGAAAGAGATAAAAGAATTCAAAGAGCGGTAGCCAACAATGGTTTTTTGATTTTTTTTTATTTTTTTAGCCATTACTTAACTTAAGGAATAGTTATTACATATAACTAGGCGCTAATCCATGCGATGCACGGGAAAGCACAGAGAATATCTACAAAATCTATATAACATTATAGTCATATTTGTTAGGTTCAAACACCCTCTTCTTGAATTATCAAATTATTAAAAAAAATTAACCCTCTTCTTCACTTTTTACTCAAACTTGTTTTCATAGCTCATATTTAAACAATCGTAGCAAGAAATTTTCTATTAATAGTAAAATTTATGTAAAAACAAATTATAGTTTCATGTAAAGTGTACATATCCATACTCTATACCTCTAAGGAAGGAAACATCACAAACCCTTTACATATACAGGTTAGATTTAAAACAAACTACATATATTCCAAGTCTGATAAGCCAACTCAATGGTAGAAAAATGTTCTTTATAAAATTAGATAGTAACATACTTTACAAAAGGGGGAAATTTTTTGTAACTCTATCTTGCTGCTCATATTCTGCAGTATATAACAAGGAAAGCACGACCAAAAATGTATAAAGCTTCCTCCTTTTTCTTATTGAACCAAGAAACCCAACAAAGGTAGCTCCTTTTCCCATTCACCTTGCAAACCAACAGGAAGAACATATACAACAAAGCAAGCAGCAAGACATGGGAGCAAAAAACAAAAAATAACTCTATCTTTACCTTTCCCAACATCCTTGATTGTAGGGCCTTACTTTCTCTTAGCTTCTGCTTTAATAGTATTAGATTAGATATTGATTTGAAATCACGTGAATAAACTGCTAGTTTTCCATTATTCTTTGGACAATATTCTCCCCCCTCCTTGCAATAGGATTTCCGAAAGAGCAATTAAGAATTTTGATTGAATGATTAAATTTATTAGTTTCTAACAATTTACAATTTTAAGATAAGTGGTAATTTATTTATAGTATCAAGGCAGATGGAATTAAGTATGAAATATCTTAAAATTTAAAGTCACACCATTGCCTGAAGGAAAAATGTTATACAGGTCTTGCGTAATGAACTTATTTACTTCTTTGGATTACCAAAGCATGGTTGAAAAGAAATAATATTCATGATGGCTTATACGGTCTCAAAAGATAAATAAATTCATGATGGCTTATAACTGCCTAAAAATTATATCTTGGTACATAGTCTCAAGGGATGAGATTAAAAAGCTTAATTATATTATAAATTTCAATACCAGAAGACTTGAAAAAATAACCTGAAAAAATTAGCAAGGGGGAGAATCTTTCCAAACTTAGAATTTAAAATTTTAGGGAACTGGAGGTAGAAAGCTCTAGTATGGATTGAGGAACTAAGTTATGTGGGAAAACAGATCATGCCATATGAACACTATTTAGGAATTCTATCAAACTCTTGTGAGAAGCCAATAACAAATCCAGAAAAAACTTCCAGTTTGAATTCTTTCAAACTCAGGTTTATTTGCCTCCATCTAAAACAACCTTTCTAACAAAGAATGCTTAAAATCACTAAAATGAGACAACATACACTATATATTGATTACTATCTTAGGCATTAAACTAATCAATGCTTTCAATATAAAAAACTTAGCAGTCTCAATTTTCAAAAGAGAAAAAAAATACTTATCCCAATGAAGACAAACAAATACTAATCACCCTAATGTCAGTTAATTATTATTGGGTTCTATTTGTTGTTATATTTCAAACTTAACCCCACACCCTTAGCACAACCAAACCCATAAAATTTATTCTACAATTTGACATCCAATTCTCTTTTAATAGCATCCAATGATTCATTGTATATTAATAATTGACGAAAAATTTTAAATAATAATAATTTATATCCATACCTGTAAGCTCCTTCAACAAAATCACTAAGCAAGTCCAATTGCTTCCACTAATAGTACTGAATAGAGCCTATAAAACTATATAGAAACACATAAAAGAATTGAGCAGAATTTATAAGCCAACAAATAACAAAAAAAAAAAAAAAACAAAAACAAAAACAAAAAACAAAAAATAACTCTATCTCTAACTTTCAACAGTAACCATCAAAAAGGATTAAAGCAAAGACAATAGTAAACTACAATAGTAGGTAGTCAGTTGAATCGATTAACCTTTAAAAAAGGTGTGTACCAACATGTTTCCCTCCTCTCCTCATTTATAAATGGATTTCTTTAATTGCCAACATCCCAATTAATAATGAACCAACCAGCAGCAAGAATTATTCTAATAGTATGAATAGCAATCACTTTAAAGTGAATCGCTTAACCCATTCACAATTTTTACATGAAATTTTATATCAATACCTAATAAGGCTTCCTTCAACAAAACCTGATAAATTTATCAAAATCATCATCTACCCTAATATTTGCAGAAGAAGGTCACCCCTAAATAAATGATTTCTAAACATCATCATAATGAAAATGATAAATGTAAGAGTCTATAGAAATAACACAATAGGAAATGTAAGAAAAATATGTGAACCGTGAATCAATTTTAAAAGGTAATACATATGGGTTATCATATTTGTGGTTTTCTTACTAAGTTTTAGTGATACCCATTGAGAAGCTTCAAACAGGGCAAAAAAAAAATTAAAAATTAAAAAAAAAAAAAAAAATCCTTTTACAAACCTTTTCTTTTAAAGATATATAGATAATAGGTCATACAGTATCAATTGATTTGTGATAAATTATGATGAAATAAGCTTCAAGGCCCCAATATTTATAATTCACTTAAGTCAGAAAGTAAATTCCCAAAGTCATAATCTATTTATTCTAAAGACAACCACACAAAAATACATGTAAACACTAACAGTTCTATATAAACAAAATTAAAACTTAAAGAAATAAAAATTGAAAGAAGAAGATGAAGAATAAGAAATATTAGAAGAAATTCTTACCCCAAAATTCTCAGTCGCAAGTTCATGTTGTCTTTCCCAACATGCCTCTTGCTTTGCATATCCTTTACAAAACTCACTCTAACTTGAAACACCTAAGCAATCCCAACCAAAATGAGAATATCACCCATTAAAAAGCCATAAAAGAGTAAACTTTACACATATAAATAGAGAAAAAAGACAAACTTTACACACATACACATATACACGGAGAAAGACAGAGATCTTGCAGGTAGTGTAGATATCAATGGCTTGAACTGAAAATTGAAAGGGGTTGTACAAAGGTCTGAAATAGGTGGACAACCTAGGTGCTTTGGTTGGGATATTGAACAGTATTACCGCTACAGTGGGAAGAATCAGCAAAAAAACATCAAAGTATAAAACTCATCATATTCTAATAATTACGAAAATCCTTGTAGTAAACAAAACAAATATCACGTTGTATTGGCATGAAAAAAAAAAAAAAACAATAAATAATCCAAACAAAGATAGAGGATTTTCATAAAATAAACATAAAAAATTTTCCAAGCTATTTTTTTTATTTTAACTTTACTTAGACAATTGTAAAGCACATCGAGTGATGCTATGATAGGGTTGGCCTATCTTCAAAAATCTTTTGTCTCAATGACTCTTATGTAAAGGTCTAGAATTTTGAAGAAAAGAATCCATGCAATTCAGCTTGAACCAAAATCTACCTACTAAAAAGGGCAACTGATGATATATACTGTACAATATTTTTAAATAACAAATCACAACACAGATAGGAACATAAAAATTCAATGTGTCCAATAATTTGAATTATCTAAAGATTATAAACCCTCTACATCTAAACCCATCAATCTATGAATTCAATTATAATTCACCCATGATCCAATTCTACGCATCACATATGAAAATAATAATAATAGCAAAGTAATGTAAATCCAGAACCAATAACTAAAAATTAAAGAAAGAATCTTCCACCTCTAGAGGAAGAAGCCCAAATTTGAAAACCCACTAAAGTGTTTGAGTTCTACCACAATAAGATATAAAGCAAAAGAAACCATAGCCCCTAGAGTAAATACAATTTAATTTTTTTTGGAAAACCCTTTTTAAGGCTGGCGAACTAAAGGCCAATCATTCAGACATAGCAACCCAAAACACCAAAAGTAAATAATAACAGGGTAGATAGGTTTTCAATTGAAAGAGAATCAGAATTCTTACTCGGGGTTCGTATTTTGCTTTTCAGAGAAGGTTGGCTTCAGTTGCAGATTCTTTGAATTTGACGGTAGCAAGGAAACTATATATGTACACAAAAACATTACACATACAAAACAAAGAAAGATTTGGCAGCATTACACACACAAAACAAAGTTCTAAAAGATAAAGGTTTAGGATTTTGGTTTCAATTAGTCAAAATATAATTCAAGAACCAAGATAACATCAATTACATCCTAACCTCTTCGTTTTCTTGCAGAACACAGAGAGCAAACCGTAAAAAAAAAAAAAAAAAAAAAAAAAAAAAAAAAAAAAAAAAAAAAAAAAAAAAAAAAAAAAAAAAAACCCTTTTCATATCAAACTTCGCTTCAAGATTAGCCAAGTTTTCTCATCTATGTGAATTGTGGACCACTGCATTAATCAACCAAATTTCGGTTCACAATTTGCAAAATTTAGGCGAAAATTCATAACACATTGATAGATTTAACAGTAATAAACAATTAGAGTGAAAGATTTACAGAGAAAACAGCAAAAATTGTAACATACCTCAGCAGAGCAACCATGAACCTCGCGGAGAATGACCTTAGGGAAGCCATTGAAGTTTTCATCATCTTCTCTCTCTCACTCGCCTTTTCTTTTTTCCTAATTGTGGAATAGTTAAGAGAATGAATCATATTAGGGTAGGGACGGCCAAGTTTTGTTTTAGGTTTTGTTTTGTTTTTTGTTTTTGTTTGTTTTTTTTTTTTTTTAAGATAAGTATCCGATTTTGTTTTTGAGTGAATAGAGTTTTTAACTTAGTGAAAAGAGTTTTTAATTTTATTATTTATTTTTTAAATATTGTGCTGATGTGGAAAATTGTGGAAGCTTCTGAGGTTTCGATTATATATATATATATATATATATATATACACACTCTGAAACTACTCCCAAAGTGTTCTTTCCAATTAGCTTGTTGAATAATGTCACTAAAATCATCTGAATTAGCAAGATCAGGAATAACAGTTGTAACAAGTATCTTGAAATGTTCGAACCATAAGTCAGAAGACTTCAACATAGCCTTGCTTTCCAGAATACGAGATTGTATGTCTGTTGGCAAGTTGGCAATAGCACTTTTCAATAAAGATTGGGTCTTAAGACTCAACCTTGCGTAATCAGTGCCCATAACAGTCTTTTTATCCATTGAATGGATGTCCTCTTTGCCAAAGAGTTGACTAGTATTGGGTTCATCTGTGATATTTGGGTGGTTAACAGGATGGCTTCCAAAAGCCTCATTTTTTGAAACAATGTTATTTTTAGAAGCAAAGTTATTTTTTAAAACAAGATGTCCCGGCAACGGTGACATATTCCAATGGTGATATGTTAATTGCTTTACAAGAAGTTTTGTCAAGAAATTTACAATTCCACAATGGAACTTGTTCAGAATTACCAAATTCTATTAAACTCATCCTTGATAGCCTTCAATTTGCTTTTATTAGAAACCACCATGATCTTTTCCAAAAAACCCTCAGAAACCTTGAAATTCATCTTGTTAACCTTATTGCTCAAAATGAAGCTTATGTGAGCCACCAAGTTAACCCAATTTCAGAAAATGATCTTGTTTTAAAAAATAACTTTGCTTCTAAAAATAACATTGTTTCAAAAAATGAGGCTTTTGGAAGCCATCCTGTTAACCACCCAAATATCACAGATGAACCCAATACTAGTCAACTCTTTGGCAAAGAGGGCATCCATTCAATGGATAAAAAGACTATTATGGGCACTGATTACGCAAGGTTGAGTCTTAAGACCCAATCTTTATTGAAAAGTGCTATTGCCAACAGACATACAATCTCGTATTCTGGAAAGCAAGGCTATGTTTGAGTCTTCTGACTTATGGTTCGAACATTTCAAGATACTTGTTACAACTATTATTCCTGATCTTGCTAATTCAAATGATTTTAGTGACATTATTCAACAAGCTGATTGGAAAGAACACTTTGGGAGTAGTTTCAGAGTGTATGAAAAGAAACACCCATTTCCTGGCCTTCTAGTCAATTATGATGATGGTTCAGATGATGATAAACTCCGAATTTTGCCTATTTAAGAGGGGTTGTCCCTTATGTTTAAGGGGCTTTTCAAGTCAAGTTTTAGTTCTGATTTCTCTTCCCTTAGAACTAGCCTTCTTAGAGAGAGAACTCACCCTATTTCTACTACTACCTTGTTCACCCTTGTTCACTACAAGGCTTGTAATCCTACAAACCTTGTAACTAGGACTAGTTCACCTGTAACTGTTAACCTGTAACTGTTGAGATCTTGTATTCACTACTACTACTGTAAGTGTTTATCCTATTTTCAATAACAAGTATTTTCAGTTTTATGTTCATTACTTTATTTGTTGCTACCGCCACCTTGGACGGATTACCGCCATACCGGACGGTTCTAAATTGCTTTCATTTACTTTGAATTATTTTCATATATACTTGGCTGGTTCTACCGCCTTATAATTGTTCTTACTTGATTCTACCGCCTTATAATTGTTCTTACTTTCAAGTTATTTACTTTCAAGTTACGTACATTATTTTCATTACAATATTACTGTCCTTCCGTCCTAACTGGCTCTCCCAAATGTTTGAGTATGGCTTTATTAGGCTCATAAGACTAACAGGCCATGACCAAACCAGCCAGCTCCCACAAATCATTCCGACTGCTATTAAAAAAATTTGAAAGTCCTTTTGTTTCGATTAGATGCTGGAGCACTTTGCCTCAATGGGAAAGAGATAACTGGATGAATGTCCAGCCCTCAAAACATCTCATTCTCATTAATGGATACACGCACCAAGGGCAATGGTATGAAGGAGACTCTTATTTATCCTTCAAAAATCCTTGGGCTCTTGCTGACTACTGGAGTAATTATTTTAACAATCAAATTTGTGAGGTTGCTCAAAATTTATGGAAGAATTATCACTTTATGGGGAATTCAGATACAATTTCTGTTTTTGGTCCGAGACCTTATGCTAATGTCATTCCTCATTTGCGGATAGCAGATCACTGTAATCCAAGAAGTTTTCTCACTCCAAGAAAAACTCCAGAGTTTGAGCCACTTCTATACTGTGGATTTTGTAACCAATATGTTCTCTATCATGAGCATGAATGTAATGATGACCCTTCATGGGAACCTTATGATGACTACCCATCAGATGCTACTTCCACTGATTGATGAGTTTATTCCTGAGGTTACTACTGTTACAAGACTGGTGCTACTTTATTTGTTTGGTTTGCACAAAAGCCAAAATATTTCATTGTCCTTGGCGGATATGTTGCTGTTTCATGATACTCCGGATTTTGCAGAAGATTTTGATTCTCTTATTTGTCTGGCTTGCATAATGACCAATGCTTCAATATTTACTACTGCTAGAAGCTTGCTTCCCACCAATATGGTGCTTCTAAAGGATCCCAACGATTATTGTCCACATGAAGACAACGGAAGTGCATGCTTGTTGGTTCCTTTTGCTAGTTTCTTTCTTCTTGGTTTCTTTTGTCACTAAAGGACACCAATAATGAGGCCTTGTCAAAGAGGTAAAACACATGATAAAAGCCATAAAAAATACAGAAATAACCTTGTTAAACCTAATGATTTCTATGCTAAGAAGAAAAATGTTTCTCAAAAACATGTTAAACAGAGATCAAGTAAAGGTAAATGTTTTAACTGTGGTAAACCTAGACACTTCAGCAAAGATTGTAAGGAAAAACCTGGTAACTTAATTTTCATTTGAGAACCATTAGCAAAAACCAATCTTTCAGTGGATTTTTCAAAATATTTTGAAGGAATCAATCCTTCTTGGATACAGTTCACATCCGCACCAGAATCAATCATAGCCATAACAGTGAAATAATAATCAGAGGAAACAACAATTTTAACTTTTGTAAACCATTTTGGAGGAAGTATTTTATTAACAAAAGCAAGTTGAGGATCTGTAAAAGTATCAGGAATACCTTTATCAGAAAGAAGAGCTTGTTGACTGGATTCATCTCCATCGTTGTGCTCATTTTGTTTATCTTGTTCATTATCGGATTTATCTTTATCAATTTTTAACATTATCAATTCTTGTTTGAGATTATTGTTATCACTTTTCATGCTTTTAAATTCATGTTTTAGTTCATCTATCTCTTGTTTAACAATATTAATTTCATTGTGGAATTTATATATACATACATATATATATATATATATATATAAATTTGATATGTAATAGTTATTCCTTTTTTCTTTTTCTTTTTTTGAGGAAAATGTAATAGTTATTGCTCATTTTAAAAAATAATTGTTCTTAAGGAATAACTATTCTTTATAATAATTTTTTTTAAAAAAACATATGAATAACTATTATTTAGGAATATGTATTTCATTATAGTGTTATAAAAAAAAAAAAAAAAATTCATTATAATGTCTATTACAGTGTACAAAATGTGTTTAACTAATTGAAGATTAATAGCCCTAATCCTAGAAAAGTTTGTTTTACTTGTAACAGGAAGACAACTCATAAAATAACTTAATAATGTTGTAATTCACTTGAGTTAAGTTTCTACAAATACTAATACTAATTTTTGTATTTTTAAAAAGTATAATTTATTTCTCGTAGTATTTAAGAACTCTCACCATCATTTTTTAGCCAATATTGTTTCGAAAGACTAACAAACTATTAATAGTTGAGTTACTCAAAATTTGTGGAAAGAAGTAGGGAGACGACAGGGAAGAGGGAAAATGTAAAATTTTGGTGAAATAAACAACACTATATTTATAATTACTTTTGTATGGGGACAAAGACAAAATAGTTTTGACACAAATTTTGAGAACTTTTAATAATTTACATGTGTAATTAGTATTTTTTTTAATTAAAAAAAAAAAGAGCATCCCAAAATTGTATTGCTATTAGTCTTTTTAGGAAAAAATTTATTAGTCTTTTAAGGAACTTAAAAAAATTAGTATCTCATAATAAAAATAATAATAGCATTACAAATATATACAAATTTTATAAAACCCTCACTAAAATTCATTATTTTTGTGAAAATAACACATGACAATTCTCTAGTTCTAATTTAGCTATGTTTGATGCATGTGCAATAGAAAATTCATTATCATATCCCAAGTAAAATCTATACCTATTTGGTTTGAGTATTAAACCGTTGTCTAAAGAGTTTAAATTTTATCAATCTATTTTTAATAACACTCTTTTTACTACAAAAAATTAGGGCTATCCCAGCGTTTTAAAACTGCCGGAATAGCCCCAAAAAGCATCAATATAGGCCAAAAACACCTATTCCGACGTTTTTTTCCTGGCGCTTTCTACCGCTGCACAATGAGTGTGGCAATAGGTCTGCCTGACCTACACTGGGGCTTTTTCAAACTGCTAGTATAGGTCCCAGTGGTTTTGAGACACTATTCCAATGCTTTTTTTTTTTTTTTTTTTTTTTTTTGTGTTGGGACATTCTTCATCAATAGTTTCAAGACCTATATTGGTTCTTTTTCAAAATGAAAACCTCTGGTATAGGTGTATCTATAACAGCGGTTTTAAAATCGCTCCTACAGGTATATACGGAAATAGAAAAACAACCTATACCAACAGTTTTAAACCGGTATAATAGGTATTGCCTATGCCTGCGCTTTCAAAAGCCCTGGTATAGGTCATTTAAGGATATAGAAATAAGTTCTATACCAGTGCTTTTAAAATGCCGTAATAGGCCCTGCCTATACCAACGGTTTCAGAAACGCCACTACTGGTTATTTATGGAAATAGGATTACATAAGTACTGTAATAGGTCCTACCTATACTAGCGTTTCAAAACTGCTAGTACAGGGTGATCAATGAAGCTATTTAAATAACTTATTCCAGTGGTTAAAAAACGCTACCATAGGTTTTTTTTTTTTTTTAGGCACTTGTAATAAACTTGTAATACATATTTTCCAAACATCTGTAATAAACCTATAATACATATTTTCCAAACACCTGTAATGTAATCAAAATATAATACCAAATCCTAAATACAATACCACTTTAAGCCAATGAACCAAATATATTTAGTAATACCATATCAATAAATATACACAAAATAATACATTCCAAATGTCTAGAATGTTGTGCACAAAATAATACATCCCAAATGTGTAGAATGTTATGAACAAAATAATACATTCTGACTGTATAGAATGTTATGCACAAAAGAATACATTCCAATTGTCTAGAATGTTATAATAAAGTTTCCAACTATGACATATATCAAAGTTTGAAACTTTATTATAAATATCAAAATGTAACACTAGCTATTCCAAAATATGGCCCACATCCTATGTCGTCATTATCTAATGCCTGTCATCGGATGATAAGCGTTGATCATAGGGGAAATGGACATCCACTGCCAAATCATCATCACCATCCCACGAATTAATAAACACACAATGAATTAGTATATTTAACAACAATGTTAGTAGCTGAATGACACAAAATCGTTAGTCTAATACACATTACATAACTACATGAATAACGTGGCAAATTCAGTTGAACACATCAAACTTTGCCAGGAATCAAACTCACATCAAAGGAACTAATTGAACTTTGCATGGAATCAAACTCGCATCAAACTTCTCCATCTCCTATTTCTCAACGCAACACAATGAAAAATGCTAGCCAAATAGCACATATTTTTTCTTTGAACGTGGTTTCTATGCTTTCAATGTGCTTAATAATTTGGCAACACTATATACATTTCTATTCTAAATATGCTATCAATGCCGGTGGTGCAATTTGTTATATTTTGTGCAATCCACCTATATCTCAATATTCCCTAGCAACACTATAAATAATGCTACAAGTCCAAGTTATAAAAAACGTGACAAATGGAATCCAAACTTTTTACATGAGAGATAGTAAACATTGGGTTGAGTTGAGAAAACATTTTCCTCATTATCATCACTTCAGCTTTCAAGGACTCAAGACAACTGCATTTCTCCCTTAACTCAACTGCATTTCTCCCTTAACTCAACTACTTCAGTAGTCAGCTCCTTAACCCTCTGCTTTGTTGCAGTGGATGTTGGTGGTGGCGTACTGTTTTCCATGTTCCTCATATGAGTACCGGATGGGGTTGGTCCAAAGCCTACCCCTTAGACACGGCCACCACCCATGACTTGTGCAAATGCATTATCAAGCCGCCATAGAATACCTCCCTCATCGACCTCAACCTACAATTGTGATCCTGATGCCAATAACTCTTTCATCTTTGCCTAATACTCACAAATAAACAAAACATATTAGCAACGATTACACTAACACACTTGACAACATGAGTAATGTATAATATCTCTCCATGTACCGTCTATATAATACTTACAATGTTTGCTTTTGCTTTTGTTGTCACAACAGTACTAACCTTATGTGAATACACCACTTCATAAAACTCTACTCTCTCTATTTGTCTTCCTTCCTTTCTTTTTTTTTCCTACAACATGGTCATTACATTCGGTAAATTAGAGCGATGGTGTTGAAACACATTTTGTTCTACTTTAAAATGCAAAATAATTTAAGCTTTGTTATTGTTAGGTTCTAAGATTTTAGGAACTTATGTATTAGAACTTCAATTTGTATTATGTTGGCAAACCATGATCAAAACATAGAGTCTAGGTTTAGGCTTGCTCAAAGTATGTTTATTTGTAAAATTGGAATCGAGTGATTGCAGAATTTATTGGACTAAATCTACAAGGCTCGATCGATCGAAAATTAGACTTGATCGATTGAACCACGTGCAGATTTATTTTTCTGCAGAATTCTAGTTCAGCCCAAACTCTACTTAAACGTATTAGGGTTCAAGTAAAACTCTCCTATATATAAGGGAAACCCTAGAACGTTTTTCAGAAGTAGTTTTTAGAGAGATTAGAGTGCCTCTTGTGCCTCTTTTTGTATTTAGGGTTTTGTACCCAAAGGCTCTCTAAAGGTTGCTCATATTGCAGTTTGTGTAAATCTCTTGTGAGATCTGTGAGGAGCTTTCCTTTACACAAACTTATGATCATTAAGAAGGAGATTTCTTCAAGAGCTTGATGATTATTTAGTTGCTGCCATAAGAACTTAAAGAAACATAAGCGGGTGTGCTTATACTTGCTAGAGAATCCAAGAAAGAAGGAGTCCGTGGTTTCGGAGCTTGCATGTAATCGTGTCAGTAAGTTTCTACTGATGGGTAGCAATAGGATGTTAGTGGTCTAAGTCCTGTTGAACAACTTCGATTCTTTCATATTGGATTCAGGTTTACCTTGAGGATAGCTAGGTTAAATCCTCCCCAGGTTTTTACCAGTTTGGTTTCCTAGGTGATCATATCATTGTGTTATTTATCTTTCCACTGCTTTGCATGATATGATTGTTTTGATTGTGATAACCTGGATTTGTTAATTTGGACTAAGTAACAACCTGGCTAATTACCTAGGTTAATCCAATTGTGTTTTTAAGGAGTCTAAAAACTGTCAGTTATTGTTTTGCATGTTACTAATATATAAAATTTTGTTCTTACATGGAGATCCACCATCTGGGCATAGCTTCTGGATCCACAAGTATGCATCTCCTCCTACTTCTTATGTCGTTCTTTTTTATCTCTAAACAGTTCCTACGAACATTTGAACAAAGTTACTACCACAATAGGCTAATATATTCTTCAAGTCCACTATATATAATACTCTTAAACATAGATCATATAAAAGCAAAACATATATAATACTGAAAATATTAATACCATGCCTAGCTTAGAAAACCAGTACTCCACCATTATGTGAAACTAATCGGCATCAACCTCTGGTGGTTTTAGCTCGAGTAACTCTTCCTTACTAATACCCTCCAAGCAGTACTTATCCTTCAATTTTACTTTGTGGCTCTTCCACATCATCCCAATCCGTGACAAAGCCCACTTCCTTTACTTGGCAGGTTCGATGAGGTTTGTAGGAATTCTTTATCGCTCCTACCATGTGTAAAGTTAAGCATATTAAACACAAATAATAAAAAAATTTAGTATGTGTGTTTAATATGCTTAACTTTTACAATTGTATTTAGTACTTAAATATTTTTTTTTCAATTATTTTGTAAATCATTGGGATATAAAGGATGTAAAGTCACATAAGAGGTCAAATGGAAGGAAAAAAAAAATACCAACAGTTTTAAGAAATTGATTGAAATAATAGTTTCTTAAAATAATTTTTGATTCGTGTATTTCTTTGTTATTTGTGTGCCAAACAATAGTTATATATACTAAGAATCTAGTGGATTCCACAGATTTATTAATATTGTGGGTGATAAATGAAATTACTTTTTCGAAAATAAAATTCAAATGTTTGAGTAAATTTTTTAATAAAATAAACTATCTTGTAACTACCAACTAAAACTAAAAATATATTGCATTTGCTGTAAAAATTCTCAATCTACATTAAACATATTTCAATTATTCAATAACATATGGCTTATTCAATATGATATGAAATATGGTATCTAATCAAAACATATGATGTTTAAATATCTAAAAAAAAGAAATTGAATTAAGAATTTCTCTGTGATTTTAGTTTAGCATCTCTTACAAATATTAAAAATATTTACTCACATTTTAAACAAAATAGAAAATGCATGCAAAACTAATTTCATTGCAATCTTAGTTTAGCATCTCTTACAAGTGTGTGTAGGAAATTTGTGTTTCATATAATTTCATTTTAGTCTATCCTCCCTAGAAAAGATTTTTTGTTTAGTGCATGCATAAGCTGACTGCAGTTATTGATTGCATAATCATTGTGTCACAAATACGCGAGACATGTTGATGTATGGATTTTGCACAACCGATTCGGACCTGAACACCTACACTACAGATGGCATTGAAGCTACCACTGGGGTGAGTCCCTACGAGGGAGCTTCCAATACCTAAATTAGTATCAATAGGAAGTGGAAGAAAATATTTTTTTTTAGGACTTTGTTCCATAGCTGACTGTGGTCTCACTTTCTCAATATATAGGAGGGGTGGTGTAAATATGACCCATGATGAGGGGATAATAGTCTTCATTGTAGACTTATTTTGAATTCTCTTAATTTCTAGCAAATTCTACTCTACGCCTCTTTGCTCTCCCTCCCTCTAAACAAGCCATTAATTTATGGTAGGATTTTATCTATTTAACATTACCCTAATTATGAGGGGTTAGTTGAATTTTCTCATCCACATGGTGACATGTACAAAAGAAGCAAACAACATACAATGTAGTTCCGGATGAATCATGTTTTTCAAAATGTTATTTCGTTTTCCTTCTCTCCTTTTCTTTTCTTTTATTTACTTTTTTGGTATCATTTTCCTTTATATGAAAAAAAAAATTTATTAAGTATTTTATAGAAAATTTCAAAGAAATAAGGGAAATGCCCTTCTTATAGATGATAGAAAATATAGGGTTTGGCTTACCTCCAGTATTTTTTAAAAATGAATCTCATTTTGTTTTAATGAGAGACTACCACATCACTTACTAACTAAATAAAAGGAAGGGATTGAAACCCACTACCACTTGCCATTATATATTTAAAACAAAAGAACATGTTCAATTAAAAAAATACTGGAGGTAAGCCAAATCCAAAAATATAAATATGAAACTTACAAATTTTGTATCAATCAAAATATAAACACACACACATATAAATAAATAAATAAATAAATATATATATATATATATATATTGTGGGGAAGTGGACCTGAATCCACCCCGAAGACCTTATCCCAAAGAAGAAAACCCAAGAAGCCCCATCCGCGGTATGAGCCTAGCCCAAGTACCGATGAGGGATGAAGGAGGCCTCTTATTGGGAAGAGGCTATTTGAGAATAGTACCAAGGTAATCTGCAAAGCCCACCTTCTCGGGGAAACTTGGTCCAACAATAGAGTGCCCGTTCACGTCACTAAAGAAGCCTTTACTTCTCTTGTCATCCTAGGAACATGTCGAGAAAAATCTAGAGCCTAATGCAACAATCATTTTTACATTTAAAACCTTACTTACCTAATGTCTGCAGCATCAAATACTTATTGACTAGCCTGAATAGTTAGGACACCCCCAAAGTCTGCTTTTATGATCAAAAAATGGCAGAAGAAGGTATTGATGGGACAAGTATCTCCCTAAATCTAGTTAAGGGCAAGACAGCTAGAGGAAGAGGAGGTTGGCTATAAAAGGAGGGGGAGAGCAACTGGGGAGGAAGTTGAGAAAAATTTGAGAGAAGAGCTAGAAAGAGAAAGTGAGAGGAGTATTCATAAGTGTTCATCTCTCAAAAATTACATGCCAAATTTCAAGACAAAATGGGCTTTTGCCCTTTTCCACAAAACTAATTAGCCTTTTGCCCTTCTTCCCAAACTAAATAGGGAAATGCCCCTCTTTTGAAACTCGACTTTCTCAAAATCGAGTTAAAAAAAAAAAAATTCTAAAGCCCTATAGTGACATTTTTAAGGACCTATAGTGACGTTTGAAGAACCTATAGTGACGTTTTATAACTTGACATTCACAAAATCGAGTTATAGGCAATAAAATTGCCTATAACTCGATTTTATGGATATCAAGTTACGAAACGCCACTATAGGTCCTTAAAAACGTCACTATAGGTCCTTAAAAACGTCACTATAGGGTTTAACTCGATTTTGAAAAAGTCGAGTTTCAAAAGAGTGGCATTTTCCTATTTAGTTTGGGAAAAAGGGCAAAAGGCTAATTAGTTTTGTGGAAAAGGGTAGAAGCCCATTTTGTCCCCAAATTTCAAGATGATCAAAAATTAATAACTATATCATCTATCAAATAATAAATTTCAAGTTTTTTGTATTTTAAAACTATGCAATATATATATATATATATATATATATGAGTTTATAGATCGAAGAGTAAACATGTGATTGATGTAAAATTTGACATGCGTATTAAGAACTTAGAAAACATGTAATCTAATGATAGTACTAGGTTTCGTAGCATTTAAAAGTGACATTTAGCGTGTGTGTGTGTGTGTGAATTAGCATTAGGATATCTTAAAAATAAAGTAAGTCAAGAGTTTTATAACTTTATATTATTGATTAAATTATAAAGTTAACTATCATATTCTACTAGAAAAACAAGTGACAAGTGATATTTAAAACAAAAAATAAGAGAATTATAAATCTTGAAATTTGCAAGGATACATTCAAGTTTTAAATCCTTTGTCCTATTCCCATTATTCTAATCAACGAATTATCCAAAACAGAAAAAACAATAAAGTCATAGGGAAATTCTTTTTTTTTTTATAAACAGACGATTCATTACGAAACTAAACGATTCATTACGAAACTAAACCATTACAACAGGATCAGAGCACTGCCTATTAAAGTGCATGCCAGAAAAATCATCCATAAACACATTTAGAATGTCCTCAGGCGGACTAAGAAAAGAAAGAAAATCAATGTCTTGCTCAGCGCCCTTCCTAGCCAGCACATCCGCACACCGGTTAACTTCGCGATAGCAAGTCATAGGGAAATTCATGTCACATATCACGTGACAATCAGAAAATAGGAAAAATAATAGAATGACCAACAAACCTCTAAATAGTTGACATGTCAGTATGGAGGTCCCACAAAACAGTGGGTCCATCCTAACCTGTTTGATCATATCAATATTTGATTTTGATGTGAATCATATTATTATTTGATTTTGATTTTAAAAAGCCGATATAAATAATTTAGCTGCTCTTTTTTCTTCAAAACCCTCTCTCTTCTTTCCGTTTCATATTGTTGGGGAAATATAATAAAATCCCTTCAATATCTATTTTTGAATTAAATTAAATGATTACTATAGTAAATATAGAAATAAATTTCAGCAAACACAACTACACAGGAACGCCAATTTCGGTGTAGAGGAAAAAATGTGAGCAACACAACTATTTGAAAATAGATGCTACAATTTACAAAATACAAGTTTATACCAAACGTTAGTTCACAATAAATTGGGAAGTACAACAATAAATCTCAAGGAGTAAATTTAATCTCACTACAAAATCTAGTAGTAAGTTGAGATCTTCCCTCTGAAGACTTCAACTTTCAGATGTTGTAACACTCAAAATATCATCCAAGAGAAAATGGATGATATGTTGGCTAAAATGGATGTCATTGCATGGTTTTTGTGGTATAACTGAAATCATGATCTTTTTTTAGAATACCATAGTAAAATTTTAAAAAGTTAGGGTGCATAACTGAGCTTCAACAATTGTGGTACATAAGATCTATGGTGTGCTGGATGCCTTCAAGTGAGACCTAGTTTAAGTTAAGTATGAAAGGGACAATGTTTAATGATCTTCAGTCATTGCAAGTGCACGTTGTTATCCTTCATGCAAAAGGGAAATTCAGTGGGGCTATATACTGTTTAGAAGAGATAAGGGGACTGCCAAAGCTCTGCTAAGGTGTGCTCATTCAAGAATCAGGATCATAGTTGAAGGAGACTTATGTTGTAATTAAGTCTCTCTTGTCTAATACTAGGGACATTGTCATTTGCTTTCATTAGCTCGCATCAAAGTGAGTATGTTCAAGGATGTATTGTTTTCAAATGCTCTTTGGGGTAATTGTGTAGCTCACAGTTTAGCAAAACATTCTAGAGAGTACAATACAACCCACAACCTAGGTTTGGTAGGACAATCTTGCACCTTTCCTTCTAAACAGTTTGGCAAGGGACAATCTGTTGTATATATATAGGTACATACAAGGATAGATTGTAATAATGATATAAGGTTGGAGAGTATTCATTTGAAAAATAAATAAAGTGGAAAATTCAAGTATTGGAATTTTCTTTGTAAAAATTCAAGTTCCAGATATATATATATATGAAAACGTGTCTATTGAAAGAACATAACCTTTCATATTGGATATATATCAAAAGTGCATTTTGACCAAGAGATACCTATTAAATGAAAAAATACCTATTGAAGGGTTATAATAATTTGGGTATAAATAGTGGCTTATATTCACTTGATAACTACTTTTTTCCTCCCAAAAGTTAGTTTTTAAGAAACACAAAAAATTCTCCAAAATTGCTATTTGTAAAATCCAATAAACTTGGTTGTATCTTGGGGACAAGTCAATAGAAACCCTCTAGCAACTTGCGTATAGGGACAAATATTGTCTAAAGATAACATTCAATTGTGCCTCCAAGTCAATCACTAATTTCTATTTACTTAATGAGTTCATTTTGTTCTTTCATTATTACTCCTTGATTTGATGAAGTCCCCAACAATCTTAGACAATTTTTGCTACAAGACAAGGAGCGAATGATGGTACAACTTTGAAGATGTTGAACCATGATTTGATGAAATTGGATCACTTTGATGGAACCAATTTTACTCAGTGGAAAGAGCAATTGGCTTGGATTTGAAGAGGTCTTCAAATGATGAATCGATCTTAATGAAGATTCAGTGGAACAAGGTTTAAAGAAACAAAGTTTCATTGTTGGCAAGACAAGGTGATAATTCTTTCATATTGCGGATGCATTAAAAGCCATGTTCTTAGTTTGAACATTGAAGGTACAAATTTCTTGTTCATGGGCAATTTGAATTTCAAATTGATTGATGAGTTTCTTTGTTAGAATATTTGCATGTGTTGCGAATTTATATGAATTGAGAAATAAGAATGAACTTTTGACATGTTTAAATGTTATAAAGTGAAGTGGAAAATCTAAATGATGGGAATTTAAACCCTTAAAGTGATAGAGTATGTGGATATTTTCCTAAGTGATTTTCTAAACTATGTGAAAACATTAAATAACATGTCAGAAGATCTCACTTTAGATCAATTCAAAAGTGATTGTGAACAATGTTCAAAGTGGAAGTTCAAGTAAGACCAATAACCACTTGAATGTGAATAAGAGTGTGAGTGGTTTTAAAAGAACAACTCCAAGAATCCCAACGATGACAAGTAGAATATGTCATGTTTCCTTTGTGGAAAGAAAGCCTATTACATTTGAGAATGTAAGTTCTTAAAAGAATAAGAAGGATAACGATGAAAATGCCAGTGAAGCAATTGTCATTGAGGACATTATTGCTATAATGAGTGATGTATGTAATAATATGATCATTGTAATTTATATGGCTTTAATTACAAATCCTTCTGATTGGTGGTTTGATTCGGGTGCAATGTTGCATGTGTGCAACTACAATGCATATTTTAAGACTTATGAGAAGCCTTCCATAGAACTAGAGGTGCTTGTGGGCATCCACAATAAGGAAAAAGTTCATGGAAAGTGCATTGTTGAAGTGAAATTGAGTTTTGGCAAGAAGTTCTCTTGACTAATGTTTTTCACGTACCTGATATCAAGAAAAGCTAATTTGTTATTTAAGAATGGTCTTGTCCAAGAATGGGATATTAGTAGGCAATGGATATGCTACTAATGACATGTTCAAACTGAGTGTTATTAATTGAGATGTTTCTGGATGTGCTTATATTGTTGATTCTTTTATTTATGGCATGGTAGTCTGGGACATTTAAATTTCAAATTCTTGAAGTTTATATCAAAGCATGATATAATTCTATATAAGCATGATTTAAGTTGAATGGTGTATTAACTAGAGATGGTGAATATTTCTAAATGGATATTCTTCTTTGTGAGGAACATGTCATAATACACCAAAGTGCAGGCCCTTATACACCCTAATAAATTGTTTTGGTCAAAAAGGAAAGAGAAGAGAACTCTAGTTGATATGGTGAATGCCATAATCTTGAGTGCAATCAGCTAAATTCCTACTTGATCAATGGAAAGAAGCTTTGCTTAGTATATGCTATGTGCATAATAAAGTTTCATCTCAAAGGTATTTCATATGTGTTATGAAATGAGAAAATGATCAAATGCTTATCATTTAAAAATGTGAGGGTGTTTAACCTTTTGTAAAATGACAGACCAAAGAGGACCAATTAGTCAAAGAGCTATAAAAAGTGTATATGTAGATTTTGTGTAAATTTGTGGATATATAATTTATTAGACTTAATGTCTAATATAAGAGTGAAATCAAAAGAGGTTGAATTTATTGAGTTTAAATTCAAAGATGATTTCAAGGGTACCCCGATATCTACTTAAACACAAATAAATGACTCCAATGTTAAATATCACATTAAGTGGTATTAAAAATTTAAATGTGATTCACCAAGTGAATAAAGGTAGAGTCAAAGTGTAAGAAATAAAAGGATTTTGATCCAAATTTTATTTCATGAGAAGCTCTTGTTTACCTTGTTGAAGGTAATTAAAGTTTAATCCTAAACAAATGCCTATAGTATTCTTTGAGGGAAGTGATCCTAAACTTTTGAGAAAGTTTTGTGCTTCTAAAAGATGTAGTTTTTTGATATAAAAGCTATTAATGTTGAGATACTCAATAATATTTAATAACAATTGGGTCTTAATGGATCTACCTCTAGTTTCAAAACCAATTGGTTGAGAGTGGGGTATTAGAACAAGATATAAAATCTTTTGGCCTAAGGTTAGTTGTAAAAGGTTTGAAACACAAGAGAAAAAATAGATTTTGATATCTATGCACTAATAAATATTTGTGTTATTAGTTTGATATTTTTTAAAATCATTTATATAATTTTAAAGAAATTCACTATGTTTGATTATTACATTTTGATGTATGTAATTACAATGTGTATATATATGTGAATTTTGGAATGGTTGAAAACCCAAATGTGAGGGTTTAGAAACTTAGGCTGTGTTTGGTTCCCATAAAATATTTTCCGGAAATACTATTTTCGGGAAAGGAAAATATTTTCAAGTGTTTGGTTGCATTATGAAAATTATTCTAGAAAATATTTTCATGTGTTTGGTAATATTCTGAAAATGCTATTTTCCACCACCACCCACACAAAACCGACCACCACACAACAGAAAAACCACCAAAACACCACCACCCACACCACCACAACAACAACAAAAATCAAAATCACAGAGAGAGAGAGATCGGTTCGCGGGTTTCCGGCGAAGTCGAAGGCTCTAGGTCGCCCGAAGGCACTGGGTCGAAGATCGGTGGGTCAAAGGCTCTGGCTCTGGGTCGAAGGCTCTGGGTTCGTGGCGTGATCTGAGCTCTGGGTTCGCTGGCGAAGTTGAAGATTGGTTCGTGGGTTCGTGGGTTCATGGCGCGAAGGCTCTGGGTTGCCGGCGAAGTCGAAGGCTCGTGGGTCGAAGGCTGTGGGTCGAAGATCGGTGGGTCGAAGGCTTTGGCTCTAGGTCGAAGGCTCTGGGTTCGTGGCGTGATCTGGGCTCTGGGTTTGCCGGTGAAGTCGAAGGCTCGTGGGTCGCAGGCGATGGGCTCTCTCGTCTTCCTCTCTCTCTCTCTCTCTCTCTCTCTCTCTCTCTCTCTCTCTCTCTCTCTCTACGCGTGAGCGTGATCTCACTCTCACTCTCTCTCTCTCTCTCTGTTTTCCGGAAAATGAGATTTGAAGGTAAAATAAAAACGGAAATGATTTTACACCCCAACACACGGTCAACTGAAAAGCATTTCCGGAAAATTTATTTTCCATGCACAACCAAACACCAGCATTTACGGAAAATTATTTCCAGAAATGATTTGAAGCCAAAACAAACACAACCTTAAAATTGTGGAATTATGATATCTAAGAAGTGTGGGGGTATAAAGGTATTAAGATTTAACATCTAGGGATGTTAAATTCTGCCATGTGTGGTAGATGTCTCAAGTTTAATCAAGCACATGTGGTGATCCTATTTTGAAAGTATCTCTTTGTGAAATAAAGGGAGAACAAGTGAGTTCATTAATCGAACATTCAATGATCAATGATCAATAATGAAATATTGGATTGTGTCTCCACATATAATTTAAGTATGCATCATATAGATGTGAAGTGACTTTCTTAAATAGTGATCTTGGTAAGGAAGTTTTCTTGAAAGACCTATGGGTTTGTACTTCCTTAAATAATTAAATGAAAGTCTTTTATGAATGAGAATCAAGTAAAGAAATATAGTGAAAATGTACACTATATTAATCTCATTTTGAGATTAGTGTTGTCTCATTCTATTGGGAATTGTGTTATCTCTTAGTGTTGAGATTAGTGTTGAGAATTTGCTTTTTAGATCTTAATATTGTTAAAGAAGCAAAGACACTTTGATTCCAATAATAAATAAAGAGGTTACTGGAAGGACGGATGCATAGCTCGAGTTTGCTAGTGAATTAAGTACATGTTGCGTATCATGTATGGAGCAAAACTAAACATTGCCTTCACAGTGTGTAGACTTTCAAAGTTTTTAAAACTTAAGGCTGATCACTAGAAAGTAATTAATTGTGATGAATATCTATTATAGAGAATATTCAAAGTTAATTCTATTATTGATGTGAGTGATAATATCTATGTCTAATTAAATAATCACTACATGTGGGGGTGCTATGTGTAAGCATTAAAGAAATAAGGTGTATTTTTTATTCTACTATAGAATTAAATTGAAAGCATTGATTATAATGGTAACGGGCAAGGAAGGAAAATGGCTAAGGTTTTGATAAAGTGTCGTGGCTATGACCATAGTAAGTCATTCATGTACTGTAGTTGTGAAACCACAATGCATATGGTATACATGAGTTGTATACAAAGTGAACTTAGACTTAAAAGTCTAAGACAAAAATACATAAGACAAGTCAAGTATGGTTGAACTAGTCCATTGCCTACGTAAATTCAAAATAGGTTCTTTACTGAAGTGTGTCTTGAGACTTAGTAAGAATAACATTTATTGGAATGAGACTAAAACCCTTCTTTTAAGAAAATCACTAATAATCGGAACCCAACCTCAAATTGATTTAATTCAAGAGGTTTAAAGGGTAACAACAAGCTATTGATACGTGATTAATAAGAGCACTAAACTTATGTCTCGTTCAGGATAGATTAGTGCAGATTGTTACAATAAAAATAGAGGATGAGTTTTAAACTCTTAAGGAAGTTCATAAATCATAAATGTCTATGTAACAAGGACATAAGAAAGAACTCCACCTTTATGAACATAGGAGTGGTGCCACTTCTAGCAAAAGTAAACGGGTTTTCTCTTATATATGTTCACTAAACCAAGAAGAGCATCAGGCCATAATAGTGCTAACAACATGAATTTCTAAATGTGCTGTGGATATTCTCATGTGTTTATTATTTCCGATTTCAACACATAAGAGTTTTGGTTTATGCATCAAGCCACCATTAACTCTATTGATTTCTTGAGCAATTACATTAAAGGAAGGTTTAAGTTGAAAGGCATCTTCCATTATGCATGATAAAATATCAATCAAGTGAAACATATATTATTACAACCTAGTGGAGGATTGTTGTATATATATAGGTATATACAAGGATATGTTGTAATAATGATATAAGATTGGAGAGTATTCATTTGTAAAATGAATAAAGTGGAAAATTCAAGTACTAAAAATTTCTTTGTGAAAATTCATGTTCCATATATATATATATATATATATATATAATGTGTCTATTGAAAGGACATAACCTTTCATATTGGATATATATCAAAAGTGTCTTTTGACCAAAAGATACCTATTAAATGAAAAGGCACCTATTGAAGGGTTATAATCATTTGGGTATAAATAGTGGTTTATATTCACTTGATAACTACTTTTTCCCTCCCAAAAGTTAGTTTCTAAGAATCACAAGAAATCCAGTGGGTATTCCCCAAAATTGCTATTTGTAGAATCTAATAAACTTAGTTGTATCATGGAGACAAGTTTGTAAAAAATCCTTTAGCTACTTGCATATAGGAAAAAATATTGTCTAGGGATAACATTCAATTGTACCTCTAAGTCAATCACTAATTTCTATTTACTTGATGTGTTCATTTTGTTCTTTCATTATTACTCCTTAATTTGGTGAAATCTCCAACACAATCTAGTTCTTAATTTAAATGGAATTTGAAATCTTTTCTCCAAATTTAAAAATAAAAAATAAAAAAGAAAAAAAAAAGTTTCTGAATAGTACAAGTTAAATCATACCCCAAAATAAAAGGAATTAGGAACAGGGCAGCCCTTTGTTGGGTTGCGCAAGACAGGCACTGATGGACAGGACTCATCACCCAATACGATTATGTTATCCTCTAGACAAAAATATGATAGCAGCATACATCTGGCCCTTGATACAGAGAATGTGAGAAACATTTATGCAACTGCCACAAAATTGTAAAGATGAAGCACTACATTTTACACTTTTCCAGTTCCAAAACAAACTAGCAAAGAATGCATGTTTTTATCTGATAATTGGCACCGATAAGTTTAATGTAAATTTGCAGCAAAAAATAACGAACTTTGGAAATAGTGTAGCGAAGACACAGCTTGATGATAGCATATGAAATCAAATAAATAACTCAAAAAGGTTGCAAACCAAACAGTGGATGTGACTACAACTATTACAACAATCAGAAAATATCGCTGGCAATGAGCATCAAGTGAAGTAATCATTCCAGGTCTATTATCCCGAAATTGGAGAGAAGGATCTTTACTTGGTCAACAAAGTCCGAGCCTGTTGCATACTCTGTTAGCAACCCCACAGCAAAACCAAACATTGCCCATCTGTTTGACCAACATGCCAGATACAGAACAAATAGAAGATCCATATCAAAATCATGTAATATTAGAAAACTACATAGAGATTTGAGGGGATGAGCCTTGTGGCACACAAAATTCATTCATAATATTCTAGTTTTCTGACTCTTACAAAACATGTTGCAACCTTCACTGCCTCCCTTTTTCCTGTTTCACTCTTCCTCTTTTATTCTTGTTCTATATTTTTCCTTTCTTGGGGGTCATTGAGGTTTGAACTCTATTTTAAGGATCCTTAAAAATGATTAAGCGAGTTATTTGTAAAATAGTAAAAAGAAGGAAAATACAAGCTTCACTATCATTCCCCCCCCCCCCCCCCCCACCCCCAAAACTTTCTTTTGTGGTTTTGGATGCATTGAAGTCACAAAGTATTTATACTCAAGAATTTAAAATCATATGAGAAGATAAACCTTAAATATCAAAATGGATGGTGTTCTTGATGACAGAAAAAGAAGAAGAAGAAATACACAAATAAATTAGCTTCTGAATCATTTTAAAATAGTAAAAAGAAGGAAAACTCAAACTTTGCTTTCATTCCCCCACCCCTTTTCTTTTGTGGCTTTGGATGCATTGAAGTCAAGAGTACATTTAGTCAAGAATTTTAAATTATATGTATAAGAAGATAAACCTTAAATATCAAAATGGATGGTGTTCTTGATGACATGGAAAAAAACAAAGAAAAAAAAAAAAAAACACAAATAAACAAATAAATTTTACACTGCCCATTCTCCTCACTTACCAAAGGTACAGAAATTTTTCAATGCTAACAAATGAAACAATCGAATTTGCACGTTTCTCGCAAAAGAGAAGAAAAGAAAAGATCCTCCAATAATTGATTACACCAAACAGTCTCCAGCACAAATAGCCAATTTGTCACTGAGCATTCTTGGTATCCATCTTTCACTACTAGTGTGAAGTGAACCAAGCTCGGGCTAATGATAGTAACATTAGTGCTAAGTGGCAAAAGCCAAAATAACAGGTGCAGTGGATTCAGAAGAAAACAGTACTCAACTCCCTAAGCAAGTCAATGGATTTCCAAGGAAGGCTAACTACTAGACGCTCAGGAAATCAGGATTTAATTAATTCAGAAAGATTCCTAATGATCAAAAAGATTTCCAATGATCATATGGTTGTTACTTTTGCATCTACAAGAAACACCATTTTGTCAATGACTGGCGAAATGAGTAGGACTCATACACTCAAACAAGAACTGAATCATTTTGGATGGAACTGCCTTCTAATCTACAACAATCAGGATCAATGTCTTAGTATTTGACAACACTTAAGCATGTGTAGAATCAACTATTGGGTTACCTAAAAATTATTCAAATAATTATTATGTTTAATAAGATTCATATAAGATTCCAAAGGTTCAAGGCATTTGGATAAATAATAACGGGCCAAGGCAATGGAGATCTAAAACTCCCAAAACAAACTAAAGAAGTGTCTGTAGTGATTCACTTCACCCCACCACCACCACCACCATTAAAGTCTTCACCCTAGTGATAAATATGATGGAGAGGCAAAAAGAGGTCGTTGTTGTAATTGCAATGAACCATCCCAAGGTGGACTGAAATTAAAGCAGGCTTAGCACTGTTTGAAGAGTTTGGAAACAAGGCAACACTCTTTCATCTGGATCATTTTTGAGGAATTTTCTAAGAATAGTGCATAATTTCACATAGACAAGGAACAGGAAAGGGAAAAAGAAATACCCAAAACTTCCTTTCAATGATTATTGTGAAATTGCACTGGCGTGTCATAAGAAGGATAGCAATACTGATTTGGTATACTCAGTGTGTCTGGAAGTTTGGAGGGAGAAGAGAGTAGAGGGTAAGGAAGGGGAAGGAGAGAAGAGGGGGAGGGGAAGGTGTTTTAAAAATTAAGCAGGGGAAACGAGAATAGATATCTCTCCCTTTTGTATGGATGTTTTAAAAATTAGCAGGAGGAAGGGAGGGGAGGGAAATTGCCATATAAATTGACAATTTTGACCTTCTTTTGCTAAATTTAAAGTAAATTAACATCATAAAGGAAAATTTGACAATTTAGAAATTTGTAATATAAGTGGAAGTGTGGAACCCCTCCCTTCCCTCTCTAAATTCTCCTAATTTGGAGGAATTAAAAATGAGGGGTATGGAGTTCAAGTGATAGCCCCAATGGTAATGGGATCTTCTGCGATGCCTCATGTCTATAATTCAAACCCCACCACCCCCTTTCCCACCATCTACCAATCTAAAAAAAGAAGAAGAGAGGTTTGGGGTTATAAGATAGCCTTTCTAATCTACTTAAACCCTTCCACCTCCCTCTTTAAAAAACATCCCAACAAGGTTTATTAAACCCTCGCCATCCCCTCCCTTCTAATCCCATCTCATCTCCTTCCCTCCATCAACAGTATTAACAAATCTCTCAAAGATTCGATCTCAGTGAATGTACATTATCTCATCTTTAATTGATAAAAGAATAAGTGGATCTTTTCTTAAGTATGTTTATCTATGCTCAACTCCTATAATTACTAATTTGAGCTGTCTACATTATAGATTTGCTAGCTATTGCTTTTAAATTAACTTACCATTTTGTTGAATCTTATTCAGGTTTAAGTCCCATGAACATTACATTATGTTCATCACCTTAAATTTCTAAAATTTACAATTAGCACTAAATTAATTGGGTAATCCTCCCTAACATAGTAATACAATGGAAATGAAATAAATAGTGCAATAATTGACACAGACCCAGTAAAAGAAAAGCTTTATACCTTCCATTAGTAATCTCATTCTTGCTAATAAAGCCAATGGGTGGACCTTGATCAGCTTCTTCGAGCTTTTTCTGCTTAAAGTAGTCCTGAAGCTCCTTAGCCCTCTGCCTCTGAAACTCCAAAGTTATGACATTCTTATCACCCCCAACAACCACTGCTGGCTTTGGCACCGTAGATGATGATGATGATGGCGTTGGTGGAGGAGTTGGAGGGGTAGGTTTGAGTACCGGAGGAGAAGAGGGTTCTCTCACAGAAGGAACCACAGGTCTTCTTAGAGGTCCTTCAGTTTGAGAGCTCCTTATGGTTATTATATGAGTAGGCTTACTTGAACAGAATCTAAAGGAGTAAGAAGGAGTGGTTGATGAAGAAGAAGAAGAAGAAGAAGAAGCAGAAGAACAGGATGATGATGATGATGGTGAAGAAGTTGGGATTTGGATGCATGGGAATGAGGATGTTACTGACATTTTTCTCTCTTTACACAGACACGATACTCTTTACAGTTTCCGTCTTTGGTTTTGGATTATGGTTTGGCTTTTGTTTGGACTTCGGATATGGTAGTTGTTGTGTTGTGGGCTATCGGAATTAGAAGTGGCGTTGAAGTGATGTGCGTGTGTGGATAAGATGTGGCCAAGACTCAGCACATAGACGGTTTACTGTAGCGAAGGTAAAACAAACAATAATACTGGTACCACACTCAAACACACATACTAAAGTGTGTGGTACAACGTTTTTTTTTCTTTTATAATATTATTCACAGTAATGTTAAGGTCAACTAAGATGGTGATGTGGCAAGGTTTTTTGGGTTTTGGTTTTGTTATTTATTTTATGGACAAAGTTTAGTTACAAAATTGATTGTAGCTTAAGGTTACAAACTCACTCAATAAAATAAATAATACAACATATTTTGAAAATCTAACCGTTGAATTGCATGTTCTTTACGCCCTTAATACACATGTTAAATATTGTGTCAATCGGATATCATTTACTATATGATCTATAAGCTTATATTTTGTGTATAATTTTAAATTACAAAAACTTGCAATTTAAAAAATGTATTGATGACATAGCTATTAATCTTTAATTTTCTTGAAATTTTGCAAGTATGGAGAATATAAGAAGAAGATGTAATCCAATGGTGGATTTGTCAAAATTCACATTTAATAAAAAGATATTAAGTAAGTTTGTAGCCTAAGGCTACAACCAATTTTGTAGCTAAACTTTGTCCTTATTTTATAATTAAGATAAGTAAATAGAGGGGGGATGTTTGAAGCATAGAGACGTAGTACCTTAAACCCCAAGTTATGATGAGTTGTAATTAGTTCAATAATAGAATTTTTGGTATTGTGTTTACATTAAAAGTTAATAGGTGTCTTAACCTAATATATAGAGTAATCATTATGGAGAATTCAAATTTATCATATCGATGATGATAATAATAATATAATTTGAGATAAAAACTCTACTCTAACTATGGTTTTAAAAATAGGACTGGACCGGACTGGCCAGTCCGACAGGTTGAACTGGGAACTGGAGGCCAATTCAGTCTCGAAAAAAGGCCAAAAACCAGGTAAAAACCGAAAAAATGGGAAAAATCGAGAACCGGAAGCAAATCCGGTTTTGCTCTTGATCCAGTTTTTAAAACCATGACTCTAGCTTAATTTAAGTGTATGTGTGTGAAGTTTCCTCATGAAAACTTGAATCCTGACCTTTGTCCCCCCGCTCCCCTCTCATGCCCACCCCTCACTCCACAAGAATAATAAGATGGTAAGTTATGATAGTTTATTATTTACCAATTAACACAATGTGTCATGTCATTAGTTATAAAACATGTTGCATCCCTATGACCTTTAGCATCAGATAGACTAAGTGCAAGTTTAACTAAATTCACCTCAAAAACTTCCTCTCTTTTTTTTTTTTTTTTTACTATTCACAAACAACTATATTAGCCTCAATACTCTATCCTTATTGCATTTAAATATAATTTTTTTCTCTTACCAAAAATAAACCCAAGCAAAAATCAAATAGTTCCACCAATAGATCTGAATTGATCAAATACTCTATCAATTAATTGTAAATCATATAGCCCCACCAATAGATCCACCAAAAATCAAATAGCTCCACCAAATATCAACAACTGCACCCACAACAAATATCAAGCCAAACACCCAATAGCTCCATACATCAATAGATCTGCCAATTGAAGAACCACCACCTCATACCAAATAACTCTGCTAATAGATCAATCACGATAGCTTCAGCACCTAGCACCAGATCGATCAACGCACCACTAACAAACCACTAGAACTAGATTGACGCACCACTACATCTTTGTGGATCAATTCTTGAGAGAGAGACAGTGAGGAATAAAAAATTAATTAATTTTGGTGTATTGATGAACAACACCTCACTAAGTGTATTGAGGTCAGGAATGACCTAGGTGGGGGCCCAAGGAACCCCCGGTCGAAATTGTTTTTTTTTTTTAGTTATTATATATTTCATTTTTGTAATTAGACTCCTTGTCCAAAACCTTAAGCTCCCTTCTTCCCAATCAGCCCAACTAGCTTAACTCAGATAGCAACTATCCAATTCAAAAACAACAAAAACATTCACAATAGTGTTTGTATTTTAGCAAATATATAAATATATAAATATATAAATATATATATATATATATATATATATATATATATTTACCACCAAAGAAGAAAAAATCATGTGTTATTGGAGAAGTTAAAGCTAAATTTTTTGCAATTACAGTAAATTGGTATAAATATTAGGGATGACAATTTTACCCTGTCTCACTTAACCCGTCCCTCCCCGCTTTGCCCCGTGCTGGTTTTCTCTGCCCCGCAAAGGTAGTGGGGTGGGGATAGGGTAAGATTTTAGCTCCGCATTACGAGGCGAGGTGGGGATGGATTTAGACTTTTTAGATCCACCTCGCCCCGCCTCTCCCCATCCCTATCCCTGCCCTGCCCCGCCCCGCATTTCTAAGGGTTATAATTGTAAATTTTTCATATCTTAAAACCCTACTGTTTAAACAAACATATCAATATTAGCTTATTTTATTCTACTCAATGTGGTTCTCTGCCTTTATTTTGTTATGTGTTATACTATGAATTTTTTTGTAACTGTCTTGTCAAACACTTGGATATATTATTCAATTTTTTCTAAAAATTGATTTGATTTTATGGGTTAAATTTGGTTGTAATTTCAAGTATATTTTTATTAATGAAATAGGTTTTATTAAAAAAATTGTACTAGTTATAAGGCAAATTAACAAAAAATAGAGTATTACGGGGTGAGGCGGGGCTGCATAGAGCCCCAAGGGATGGGAATGGGGTGAGAAAGATTTTCCTGTCATGTGGGGTAGGACAAGACAAAACCATTCTGGGTGGGAACGAAGACTTCATCCTTTAGCCCCACCCCATTGTCGTCCCTAATAAATACCAGTAGACTATAGCAAGTTGTTAAAAATAATATATAATATTTTATTAAGATTATATCTCTTCCTTCAATTTAAAAAAAAAAAAAAACAAATTCTCTCTTTTCCTTTATTATTTTAATGAGTTGTTTATATTATTTTAAATGAAGTGATAAAAAAAAAAAAAAATAGAACATTTGATATTGAGTGTATTGTAAAGTGAGGTAGTAAAATAGATAAAGTAGCTTTTTGAGATATTAAAAGCTAAACTTTTTAGCACCATTCCTGTAAATACTCTAAGTTCAAAAAAAAAAAAAAAATCATAGCCAGCCTAATATTAAAAATAAGAAAAAAAAAACATTATTTTGTATTCGTTTTTGTCTTTATTGATAGATGATTGCATCTTAATGTATTTAGAAATAACAATTTTGTGTATTTATAATTTTTTAATATTATGTAGATGCCTATTTGGAGTTTTTTTCTTCTTCTTTATACTCTAGCTCGCGCTAACTTAAAATCCTAAGTCCATCCCTAATTGAGGTATTGTTCATTTGTTAGTTTTGCGCATTAACTTTTTGAACTTGATGTACACTGAACATGCGTGGTTCCTAAGCAGTTGCCAATGCTCTTAGTTTTAGCGGGCTTAGCTATTATTTTTACTAAACTTTATTTTACCTAAGCAGTTGCCAATGCTCTAAACTATGGAAAAACACATATGTTGGACTGAGTTTGTTGCCCTGCATATTAGCCTTTGGGCACGCATGAACATGCGTGGTTCCTTTTTGTACTAGTTTTATCGAAGAATTTCTTTTTAAGTAATAATAACACTTCAGTTTTAGTTTTACATGCTACTATGCATGTTATATATAAATTAAAAAAAGTAATAAAGTTGAGTAATAAAATAAATAATAATAATAATAATAATACTATAACAAAAAATTACTATGAATTACATGACAAATGCATATCAAGTAACATCAATTTTTTTATTATCAAAGCCAAAGAATATACTATAACATAAAATAATTTAGAATAATAATTAAACTCGATCCTTTGAATTTTTTTATTTTGAGAATTGAGTTTTTGTTATAGAATTTTAGCTAGAGTAAATTATTCTAACAATTTAATATCCTTATAATGATTTGCATGGCAAATTACGTCTTGTAAATTGTAACTTGTAATATATACATTAAGATATATAGTGCAAGTATGACATGCAAGACCAAGTTTTCTAATTATAAAAAAAAAATATTATGGTAGATTATTAAAATAATATAAAATGACTTCTTTGAAATTTCTAGAAACTTTTGTTAGTAAAATTTTAATAGGGGTAATACTTTTAAAACTTTTGAAAATTTGGAATTATAGCTCTTAAAGAACTATTAGTAAATATAGTTCCACTAAAAAAAAAATTGGAAATATTTTTTTGCTTTGAGTGGAAATATATTTCCAAATTTTAGGAAGATGTAAATAATGATTCGAGAAATAAAGCTGGCTGGAAATAGCTTGATTGATGAATAGTAAATCCAATATGTACTCCGTTATTCCCTCCCTAATTCATAGGAATAGATGAAGCTCAATTTGATGCACAACGAGATCATTCAAACACTCAAGAACTTAACACATCGTCCTGAGCTTATGGTAGAGCATTGTGATGTCAATGCCATGCAAATGCCAAGTGTAAAAACCATAAATCTAAAGTCATGGCATGCTTTAACTGTACAAAGTCTAGTCACTTCACTCGTGATTGCGCTAAACCTGCAAACCATGTAGTCCATGGCTCATTTTCTCGTAAATTTGTGGTTAGTCACTTCCCAAGTATTGTTTGCACACTCTTTTATGTATTGGATCGTATACATAGAGTACCATACATTTTACAGTATTCTTTTTCACTATTATTTTAAGTAGCAAATTATGTTGGTTATCTATTGTTTTTATATAAATTAATCACTTATAATTTGTCACATCAAAATTATAACAAAGTTGTGGCATAAAAGGGTTTGAAATTTGCTGCAATAAATTTCAATGGCTAAGATTGAAAGTTAAAAAAATTAACTTTCAATCTCAACCACTGAATAATAAAAAAAAGAAAAATTAAAATATAGAAAAAAATGTTGATAAAAATATTTTGTGAATGGAGATGAGGTAATTGCATAAGGTGCAATACCCTAAATAATGCACCCGATCTAAATCCAGAGAAACAGACCATGCACAAAAGATATTAGAGATGGACGCATTTTACTTTTTCATGATGTATTGTATGCACCTGAAATACGGTTAAAGTTTATTGTCTGTTAATGTTTTACTCAAACTTTGATTTAGATATGCCCTTTAGGGCAGTACAGTAAATATTCTAAACTTGCTTTTATATCATTTAGACATGGATTAGTTACCTTTTTGACATTTTATGATGAGGATGCAAGGAATCAGTAGGCTTGATTAGGACATATTGGGTCAAGATAGGATGACTATGTTATGTAAAGAAGGCTTTGTAGGCCCACTGGCTAGAGTCAACTTACCAACTTTCTTCTCAAAAAAACTTATCAACTTGTGAACACTGTGTAGCTGGAAAGTTAACTAGGAAATCTTTTGAAATGGCTGTAAGAGAAAATGTTCCCTTAGAATTAATCCATTTGGATATATATAACCCAATAAATGTAAGGGTAGGGCATGATACCTCTTATTTCATTTCATTTATATATAACTTTACTGATAATGGTCATATGTATTTGATCTTTTCTCTCATGGGAAATTCTTAAGTACTTTCAGAGAACGGAGAAATAGTACTCCTTTCTCTCACATTCATGGTGGACTTTATCATAAATTTAATAAGTGAACCCCATCATGAATGTAAGAACAGGAAGCAGTACCATTCTCCGTGTTCCAAAAGTATCTAATCCAAAGCATTTGATTGCTCTAAGTGTTTCATTTATTTGGTTGAGAATAAATAAAAAATAAAAAAAAGGAACATTAAGTGCATGTTTGGTTACCACAATTTAGGCAAAAAATCACGTTTATGATTTCAAAACATGATTTAATGTGTTTGGTAAAATTTACAAATCATGCCTTTTGTGTCCAATAACATAATTTTTCCGTGTTTTCACATTGGACTAGTTGAGTAGCAATAACAAAAAGCTGTGTTTTTTTTTTTTTTTATTATTATTTTTTTTAAACCCAATTTCAAAAATCTAAACCAAACTCTTAGGACAACCTCAATGATAGTATTTATCTATAAGTAGTTAAAGACTTTTAAGGAGGTCTATAAGGATTAGAGGATTCGTAGGCAATTGACAATTTCCAACATTTCGTAGCAAAATGGTGTTGCGAAGAGGACTTAAACCTTACTTGACTTGGTAAGATTGATAATGATGCAAGCCAACTTCCCAATATCCTACTATGGGATACATTAGTGGTTGTAGCCTAGATCCTAACAAAGTGCCCTCTAATTTAATACCCTTCACTCCATATGAGTTATGGGAAAAATTCTTAAATACTCTTAGAGTACGGAAAAATGGTGCTCCCTCCTTTCATATTCATGGTGAAGTTCACTCTAATTTAATACCCTTCACTCCATAGGAGTTATAGGGAAAATTCTTAGATACTCCTGGGGTACGGAGAAATGGGGCTCCCTCCTCTCACATTCATGGTAGACCCCACTATAAATTTAATAAGTGGACCCCACCATGAATATGAGAGGGGAGAGCATCATTCTCCGTACTCCGAAAGTTCCTAAGAATTACTCAAGTTATGGGCTGTCAAGAAGCTTGATTTCAGTAACTTGTACTCCTGCGGGTCAGAAGGTACGTTCACAATGTCACCCATAAGCAAAGGAAGCTAGTTTCTAGAGTAAATAATTACATATTCATCAGATGCTCTACAGAATCAAGGAGTATGTGATGTTAAGTGAATATCCTGATGGAGGTATGGCTAAGATTGAGTTCACTAAAGTGTGGTTGTCCTCTACCTTTAAGATGGACGAATGTGAGGCAAGCTTTGTGCTTGGTGTTTAAATCCTAAGGGATTGTTCAAGGAAGCTTCTTAGTTTGTCTTGAGAGACTTGCATGAGAAAGATGCTCTAGATTACAGACTCGTCAATACTCCCATGATGTATTAAGCAATTAAATGTGGACTAACTCAGGCAAGGAAATATATAGAAATTCAGAAAAAATTTCATATTGTCACTTACACAATGAACCCACAATGACAATTTATGGTGATTAGTGATTACATGGTGCGCTCACTTATGGGCACAATTTTTTTTCACAACGGCATGTTAACATTGCCTACTATGATTGGTGTGCATAATAAAAATGAAGTCATAACAAACTAAAGTAAAATTAATATTACTCCAATTACAATAGATCATGTCAATAGTTTTTACAAATTACACCCTCTGACTTTAACCAAATTCAATTCAGTCATATAACTTTCACTTTAATTCAATAAAGTCCTCCAACTTTTACATGTATTCATTTCAAGTCTCCCATTAAGTATCCATCAAAAAGGTAACATTCAAGACCCTATAAATGATGTCTTGTTATGCCAAATCCATACTTTAGAAAGTCCCTAACGGAGCCTTTATGACGGATACTAACAACGAAATGCCTGAATTAAATAACCTTAAAAGTTAGATACTTTAATTGCACAAAAGTAAAGACAAAGGATTGAATTGAATTTTGGTCAAAATTAGAAGATACAATTTGTAAATTAGCCAAAAAAAGAATAACAATAACTAGTATGATTTTTCGCAAACAAAAATCAAATAATTGCACTTCTAATATAGGGATTGGTCAAAGACTCAAAGAAAATTAACCCACCAATGATAGATTAATTTTACAAGTAATGGCCTCAAAGCTCACAGCATCCCACTTCATAAAAACAAACTTCTACATATTGTTAAGAGAAGAACAATGGCCAAAGATAAATGAAATTCGAAAGATAAGCAGAAAAAGAATAACACGTTAATTAGGATGAAACAATAGACAATGAAGTCACACTTAACAAGAATATTAATAAACAAAATGAAGTGAAGCCAAGAGTGACAAAATTGAAAACGGCAGCAATCTAATATAGACACAAATTAACAGTCAGACTTTGCATGGCCAGAAATAAAGTTTCTTGCTGTGAATGGTATTCTGTGTCGCTCAAAAACCTGCATTTTCTTTTTCCCCATAAATCAATTGAACAAGGGAGGAAGCAAACAAGCTTGCTAGCAGATGCATCATTACATACAAATAGAAGTTGAGCCCACATCATCTTTGGGTAAAAGCCAAACTACATAATTGCACATGAACAACTTCTTTCATTCCCATTTTCAAATTCGTCATCTGATCCATCCGCCTCACTGCCATTGGATAGAGTTTCCATATCAGCAAAACAACTAAAAATTAAAGGGAGCAAAGAAAAGAAACAGAACCAAACACAAAAAAAATTGGTTTAATTATATGTTGCACCGGTACTTGTTCATTTTTCTTTGTTTTTTTTTTTGTGGGGGGGGGAGGGGGTGGGGTGGGGTCAGTTCAGCAAAACAACTAAAGATTAAAGGAAGCAGCAAACAAGAAAAGCAGAAGAAAGAAAAGAAACAAAACCAATAAAATTGGAAAAAAGAAGGGGAAGGGAGGGGAGTGGGGTATTGGTTTTATTATAGTTAGCACCCAGTACCTGTTCATTTTCCTTATTTATTTGGGTTGTTTTGGAAAAGTTCAGCTTTTTTGCTTTTTTTCCTGCTTTTGTATACCAAGACTAGGGATGAAACGAGTACGGGATGTGAAACCCCTGTTCTTGTACTGCAAAGGAAATCCTATTTCACACAGGTTTATTATGTAGAAAGTTGTATGCGACAGATTTTTAACTCAACATAACTGTTTATGGAGTAGAAGAATAAAACACCCACTAAAACCTAGGTTAGAGGATAAGTATCTAGAGGCATGCTATTGTGACTAAGAGGGTCAATTCCTAGAAGGGATATAGGGAACCTGCACCATTGATCAGGATCTAGAAGTTGGGAATCATCAATGAGTTGAACTTTGCCAGTCCCAAAGAGAAAATTTAGAGGGCCTGCTAATGTAATGAATTTTAGCAGGCTTATAGAATGTGTAAATTTCCATGGTAAATTGTCTATTTACCAGATAAATTGGAACTTACATGAGTATCTAAACATTGAGGCAAGCCTGATCATATTCTCCAACATTTTCAACTTATAATTATTGAGAAAAATTGTCACTATGGACTTTCAAGTAGGAGACTTCCATACAAATTAAATACCAAGAAGTTACAAACTAGTGACTTTAAGGAGAATTGATTTGATACTGAAAATCCATCTGAACTTTACCTTATAATAAATAGGATCCAAAAATTGATCTGAACTAAGTATGCTTACACAAGTAAAACTTAATTTTTAACTAAAATGGAAAAACACAGAAACACACACAATGAACCAAGAAAGGATCAACTAAAGCTTTATCTCACCTTAAGTATTAAATGAAATAACATGTCATTGCATGGCAATTGGCATGGAATAAAGTAAAACAAGTACTTTGCTTAAAAATAGTTAAGAAAAATTCAAAAAAGTAAGAATATTACAAGTAACCTACTGCACTTCAAAGAAGATAAAATCATTGCGATAGTCAATGATGTTTAAAATTTTATAACAAAAAGGTATAATAAAAGATGAAGGGCAGAGGTAAAAATCATAATCCCGACATTTACAATGAAACCTTATATATTTAACTAGTTTAGAAGGGCATAATTTTCAAAAATAATAACCAAAGTTTATAATTAGGAGAAAGAACAAAAACACTTGACTGAGTATTTCCATCCTTTTTATTTTTTTCATTGGTAAGTTACACGTGCGCCTAGTAGGGTCTTGAACCCACAATAATTCTCCACCTTGCTCTACAAATGGAAGAGGCGCAATTTGAGCTAGAGCTCATTGCTGAGTATTTCCATGCTTCAAACCTGCTACTTAATGTCAGCATAACAAGTAGCAACTATCTTGCATGAAAAGCACATGGAGTTTTTCTTTTCTTCTACCTCTCTCTTTCATGTCTTTATCTCAAACTGTCCCAGATCTCTAATATTTTCTCCCTACTTCTTTGTCTATCAAATCTTCTGCTTTTGATCTTTTGGATTGTTTTCCCACCTCCAAATCATTCTTCTATCTCCTTTATTTCCAATCAATCTTTCTCCTCCTCTTGTTTTTTTAATCTGTATATGTGTTTTAATGTTGACAATGACCTTGGAGGATCCTTGTGAAAATCTGAAATTCATAAGCTAAAAAGGAGTAGCCTCAACCTCCACATGTTCCAAATAGCACTCTAAACTGAGTGAATTTTTAACAGACTTTAAGGAACCCAAACTCCTAAATTACAGTAAATTATTAGGACCAACTGAAAGTATGAACATTCTCATACGTTATATGGGCGCTAAAGAATTTGAGAAACAAAGGCCAAGAACTTGCTCAGAGAACTAATGGTGACTGCTGTGAATCTGAGAACTCCTAGACATGAGCTATATTAGCTTAGCATCAATGGCACACAAATATTTACATGCCTAAACATTTTAACATTTCTAAAAGACATACACAACAAGGGACATCATTTGGGGAGGGGGGCAGGGAAGTAACAAACTCCTACAATTGCTTGAATACAAATAAAATACGAATAAAAACACCTATCTTAACAAGAAAAAAAAATCCACACCTGGGCTCAAATTCCTTGATCTCAAATAGCTCGCTCCCACAAGCATCTGTCCACTGCACTCTCCTCCGTTCCGTATGACCAGGGATATCATTACCCTTTTCAACCAATGCTTCTCTTTCATTGGCATTACCAACAGAAACAGGAGCTTCATCTGATGGCCTCTTCAAGCTACTTCTAAGAGAAACCTTTCTTGCAGCAATACTATCATCTAAATCAGCAGTACAATCCTTGCCCTTCTCAGAAACAAGAGGCCCTGGCAAGACATCATGCTGTTGGGCAGGGCCCACTTTAAGAGGCGATGGGGTGTCAAGCCCTGCAGAAGTGCGACCAAAGCAGACAAAGGAGGCGCACCCGCGGGGAAGCCAATTCTTCGTGGAAGCCAGCTGGAGGTTACGGTCGGATTCTTGGTCCACCAACTGGTACTGATTCCACGGCGAAACTCTCATGGGTTTATCTTCGTTCTTCTGACCCAAGAGAAGAAGGGTCAGACCCTTGCTATACCCAGAAGCTGAAGAAGAGAAGAACCCTCCACCTTCTACTGCCAATAACATCAGTTCTGCTCATCGGGCCATCCAGGAGAAATTTCTTTTTAGCTTCCTCCCTTTAGAAGGACCAAATTAACCTGTCGTGATTATCAGAAGTATCAGCATTGACATGTCAGAAGAGTATTCAACTCGTGAACAAGACTTTGTACCAATTTGTTACATTTCCTAAAATTGTATATGGATAATGGATATTATCAACTGTAAACTCAAAAAAGTTTCTGAATAGAACAGAATATCTTTGAAAATTATCAAGGGAAGCTGATAATTATTGGAAAATTAATAAGCCCCATTTGCAAACACTAATTTCAGAATATATCAGCAGTGAGAATTGAAAGGTAAAAAAAGAAAAGACCAGATTGAGCGCGACAAAAAGAGATCAAGTAAATATGCAACCAAACTAGCCATGGAAAATATCCATTTCCCACATAAATGCCCATTAAATTAATAAAATTACCACGTAAACCCTGAAAGAACTTTGAAAAAGGAATTTTATATAGCAGTACAAAGACAAGTCTACACAAATCATTAAAATTAAAATTTTTAAAAAAAAAAAATAACGATAAAACTTTGCTATGTATGCCATGAACTTATATTGCCATCAACTCCACATTCTATTAAGCAATATATATAGAAAACAAATCCATAATAATCCAATGATACTAATAAGTGATTATTACTTTGCGAATAAGGGTAAAAGTTGAAGATCTCATAACTCGAAAGCAACAAGAGCATACAACACAATACAGATTTGATAACAGACTTCATTTCCCACACCACACATACTAAACTTCAAATTTTAACTTTAATCAAACTATTCGAAGCACTATTTTTCTATATCAACCAAGTTAAATTATATATATATATAACAGTAAATTCAACAAGAAAAAACAAAACCCAACAAAGAAAAAGTTCGATTACAAACACCCACTTGGATTCACTTTAATTTGTCTGAGAAACGAAACGGAAAATCAGATCAGAGTGGAAAAGCGGGAAATACCTGAAAGCGAAGTCGAGGGGTATATAGGTAATTGTGAGATCTCTCCGGCGAGTAAAGCGGAAAACAAATCGGCGGCAGTAGAAACTCCGATCACGGCAAAGATCGGCGAGGAATGGGAAGAAAGAAAAAAGAAATTGAGGACCGAGTTTTATTTAAAAGGAGGAGGAGGGGATACTGATTGGGGTAGTGACTCTCAGTCTCAGGGCGCATGATAGCGATGCCGAGTTACTTTTTCTTTCTTTCGCCTTTATTTTATTTTATTTCCTCTGTATAACTTTTTGGGAAAGTACGTAAATATTGGAGTTTACTCCTACATTATAGTGATAGATAGTGGTGATTAAAAGAGAAAGTTTCCTTTTGTTTCGTTACCTAATGGCTGCTTTTAACCCATTTCCACTAATTTAATAATAACAACTTTGTTTCTCTCTATCTTCTCCAAAAAAAAAAAAAATATATATATATATATATTGTTTCTCTCAAAAAAAAAAAACCCCATATATTAGAAAATTATAAATTACTTCCAACTCTCTCATATGAATTTAATTAATGGAATCGAGTAATTATTAGGCATTATTGAATACAGTAATGTAATACTTATTTCTCTCACATTTATAATGGACTCAACTTATCTATATATATATATATATATATAAAACTGAAACTTTTGAAACTCCCATAATTTTTCATGTCAGCATTATTAAAAATAAAAAATAAAAAAATTATTTTTAATCCAAAAATTTCAGTTAAACAGTTTTGTAATATTAGCCTCCACCCGATAGTTGTCTAATATCACAGTCTTCACCTCGATCCTCTCTCTCTCCCTCAAGCACAACCTGTCTCTCTCTATGTTGAGTTTTTCTCTCTCCCATGGCAAACCCAAATACAGACCTCATGGCTACAAACCCATACCCAAACACAGATCTGATGGGTACAAATCCATTTGCGATCTGTGGTTTCATTGTAAACCCCACCTCTAAATCCCCAGTTCTCACCATCTATGAAGTTCCAAAAACGTCCCAAAGCCATCACCTCTCTCACCCAATGGAGTCGATACCATACCATATCAGCCGGTACGGCCGGTATTTACCTTACCTGAGCTTAAAACAATACCAAAACACTTGTGTTTCGTTCCGGTTCAAATATCGGTTATACTGAGTTGTTCCGGCTATACCGGATGAAATATCACATTTTGGCCGGAAAAATCATACCGGACCGAAACATGATTTTCAGTTTAAAAAGAAAGAAAAATTTTCAGATCCAATATCTCTCTCCCCTCTTTCAGTAACATATTAACTTACGGTCTCTCACTATGTTGTTGCCACCGCCAGAAAATCACCGCCACATTGCCGGAGTCCCATTTCACTGATCTCCTTCTCCTCCCACTTCTTTATCTTCTTCGTTAAATAACCCAGAACCTCTTTCTTGGCTTTTGTTTGTTTTAGTTTGGCTTTTCAGTTTCTTTTGTTTTGTCCTTCCTGTTTATGTGCTTGACAGCTTTACCCAACTTTTACTACTAATAAATTCCAAGTTCCAACTTCAGCACCTTTATTATTAATTTATTTGAATAAAATAATTTTATATTTCTTTTATTGATTTGCATCTCTAACACCCAGTCACGTGAACTTTCTTTTAATAAGTATTTTATTTATTTTTAATTTATGTATTTTATTTTTAACTTCAACTATGGTACACCAAATTTATGTATTTATTTTCAATGTTTCTTTTCTAATTAGTTATGTAATTATTAAACAAAGACTTAAAGAGTAAAATTCCTTAACCTCAAGTCAAAATCATTATGTCATGTGACCATAAAATTTGTGTTCGAATAACAATGCTATAGTAAATCTTCAATAGTATTTAAACTTGAGTTAGAATATCTAAACCTATTTCAGACCTATAATGTATGAAGTAAAACATGTCATATCAATAACGAATAAGATATGTATAAAGAATAAGTATAAAGACATATTTTCAAGTGTAGATTAGGAGTTGTACATTAAGAATTATGTTCCGCCATCATGTATAAAAACAAACCATTCCATTGTTTATTGTAATAGTAAGAGAAAATAGGATAATATCTTTCAAGGGGCCAACAAAGAAGCAACGGTGCAGCCCATGCCTTTATTTCCTTGAGAATTTTTAGATATTGTAGTAAAAGCCATTTTGGTAGCTGTTGTATCTCTATTTACTACCAATTACCTGAATTACAGTTTCTTTAGTTTGCGAAAGTGGGGGTGTTTATAACTTATTTGGATGAAATTAGTTAAATCATTAAATTATTATCCCTAGGGTTTATTATGAGTTTCTTCCTTTATATTTTTGTGACAAATTGTATTCTCTTAATACTTTTTTTCCCTTAAGCTCTTATATTTTAACTTTTTTGTGCTCATGTAAATTATGAGTATCATCTACGTTCTAGATTATAGAGGAAAATGAATATATTTTTTTTAATTAGTAAAATAATGAATAAAAAAATAGTAAAATGATATATTTGCCTATCAAGGTTTGTGTTCTATCATAAAGTAAGCATTCATATATATATATATATATATATATCATTCAATTAATCTAATTTTTTGCAATAATTGATATATAATTGTTAAGTTTCATTTCAAATATAATAATACTTTCATAGTACGCTTTGAACCATAGTATGTAGAAGATGAAATCTTATTCTTTCCAAGTGATTATTAATTTGAGAAAGTAAATATATATAATTTTCTCTAAAACAATCCCGTGCATCGCACGGGTTAGCGACTAGTTAAATTCATTGTGGAGTCCACCATATATGTAAAAGAAGAGAGTTCCTAATAGAGAGGGGGACTAGGGGAGTATGAATTTATAATTCTGGAGTCTTCTATAATGGGTTTGGCTTGGGTCCAGTGTTTTGTGCACTGGACCCGATAGAGAGCTACCATGCCTCCAAAAATTTCCATGTGGTAGCATCCATCAAGTCCATTGCACAGGAGGCACTGAAACAAAGTCTTCCCCTTCTACAGTCACCTTAATATATTAAAGTAGAAGCTTAATCACAATCTAAATTAATTCTATGTTATTGGTTGTGGGTTCTAGTTAGTTCAACTGGTAAAATTTTTAATGATTGAATAAGAGATCTGGGGTTCAATTTTCGTTTACACTAAAAACTAATTGGTGTCTTAGTCTGATGATAAATTGCGCAATCATTAAAAGTGGATATTATAAGTTGAAACTCTCTCTCTTTATATATATATATATATATACACACACACACATATAAGTTTCCATGTTACTTGTCAAATTTATTTTTCTTAATTTTAGTGCTAAGTAACTCATTTATATAATATTGAATGCAAAAGTCGAGATAACTACCTTGCTGACCTAAGTAAGACCACCTTATTATCACCACCAATAAAAAAAATTTGGTGCATAAGCATGGATTACATCTTACTTAATAGTAATAGTTAAAAATTCCATATACTTTGTAGAATATACTATATAGCTTTTTTTTTTTTTTTGGTAAATAGTAAAAAAAATGTAATTAAAGAAAAATTTTCAATAATATAATAGATATCTAGCCTCATCAGCATGTGCAATGGGGTTCTTTTTTTTTTTTGGGTTTAGTATCATAATTCTTCATTCATTTTTTTTTTTAACTTAACGCATAATCCACATTAACCACTGATTGCTAAAAATAACACTCTTCTACGGTTATACATAAGTCGTAAAGGTGTATAAACCGAGTTCTTGAAAAAGAAATAAATGAATACACCAAACCAATTCAATATGTACCTAAATATAATATATTCAAGTGGGAATCAGTGACACCTAGGTTTCTCTGTCGCTAGTGAAGGTTGGGCTCCCTGACCTCTACTAGGCTGCAGAACTGCTGTCCCTTTTTGAAGGTGTTGTTTGGTCCCTTAGGGTAACAACGTTACACTAAGGTTTTGTAGGGTTTTCTTCTTCGGGGGTTAGGGAAACACTTCTCATCTCCTACACCATGGAAGATCTCACTTTACAGTGGAATGGGCTCTCTCTATCGCACAAGGAAGGGCCAAAGTTCCGGCTACATTCAGATTTAGCTTCTGCTGAATATTCTATTGCTGCAAAATTTTTGACAAAGCGACCTTTAAACACTAATGCAATTGCAGCAACATTCAAGCCATTGTGGAGATCCAAAAATGGTTTCAAAGTGAAAAACCTTGGCAACCATGTTATCTTGTTCACCTTTGACAATGAGGAAGAGGTGGATACGATTATGGCCAACAAGCCATGGAGTTTCGACAAGCATCTTATGGTCCTACAACGTTATGGTAAGGACTCAATTGTGGAGGAACTATATTTTAATCTTACTCATTTTTGGGTGCAGGTCCATGGTATTCCTTTAGGATATATGAACCCAACGGTGGCGGCAGGACTCTGTGAAACTGCTGGGAAAGTTATCAACCACCCAAAAAGGCCCATTGAAGATGGTGGAGGTTTCTTGAGAGTGCGGGTCCTTGTTGATGTATCTCAACCCTTAAGTCGTGGAAGAGTTATTTGCCTTGAGGATGGAAAAGAACTATGGGCTTCCTTCAAATATGAACGACTACCTAACCTTTGTTATTGGTGTGGCCGGCTTACTCATAATGACCGAGACTGCGAGTTGTGGTTAGACAGTGAAGGCACTCTTGAGGAAACAGATAAGCGATACGGTCCATGGATACGAGCTTCTCCATTTGCGAGCTCTCGCAAGGCAGTGATTACAGTACCAGGATTCTACCTTAAAAATAAGGACACACCAACAGGAGGTAAACTGGATGGCTTATCACAACGGCCGCCGGCGAAAGACATGACCAAACGTGCAAGTGAAGTTCAGGCAAATCAGGAAAGTGTTGAAACGGCTGGAACAATTAATGCAAACTCAATAAATTCTTTCCTTACACAGAATGGTCGGGATGGCCAAAATCAATCAATCCCGGATTTGGCGCATTCACACGTTAGCATGGAAACGTTGGAGAAGCAAATAGAGGAAATTGACTGGGAATTAGGCAGGTTTGACTTACCAGTGAATGAGGAGCATGAGCAGAGTATAGGACCCGGAAATTCTTCCTTGCAATACACCCCTCCACACACAACAACATCCACCCTTAGCCCGTCATTTATTCCCTCCCCTTCCCAAAATTCTAACTACACAGTTGAATCACAACAACACCCCAACCCGGTCCCACCTTCACTCACAACATCCAAAAATCCCAAGAATAACATGACCCCACCATCACCCAAAAAGTCCATGTCTCCCAAAAATAATCCTGCTTTTCCCAATCCGAACGTACCCCATATAAATACCCACCCCATAATCACACGTACTCTCTCTCCTCCACAACTCCCTAAGACAACTTCACCACCCCACCATAGTACCAAAAATCCCTCTGTTTCTTCCTCGCAGAACAGAGCACATGACAACACCCCCCACATGGCACCACCTTCCAATTCTCCCATAATCACACGTACACTCTCTCCTCCACAACTCCCTAACCATCATAGTACCCCTCACCAACTCCCTAAGTCAACTTCACCACCCCACCATACTACCAAAATTCCCTCTGTTTCTTCCTCGCAAAACAGGGCACATGGCAACACCCCTTCCTTGGCCACATGGAAACGTATCCCACGACCTGTCTCACAAGAAGCTGTGTTTAAGTCTGAACCACTGGGGCAGAAACGAGCAGCACCTCATCAGGCACATCAGTCTGAGTTACCAAGTAAGAAATATATGGTTTCTCAAATTGATAATGAAAACATCTTGATATTGGTGGAGGCTGGTTCCCAGCCCTGCCAAGAGCAATGCGTCTGCTAGTATGGAACTGTCGTGGGCTTGAGAACCTACGTACAGAAGATCAGCTTGCAGAATTAGTGTGGGCCAGAGATCTCTCTATCGTGTTTTTAGCCGAAACATGGACAGATAAAGCTAGGCTAACTCAAATTCAAAGACGAATAGAATTCAAGAATATGCTCGATGTCCCACACAGAAATAAGGCTGGCGGATTGGTGATTTTTTGGAAGGAAGATTTTGACTTATCAGTGGAGACTTTCTCTCCTAATCATATTGATTCCACGATTAACAAGGGTAAAGACAATGAGTGGAGATTTACAGCCTTCTACGGGGAACCAGATGCAAGATTTAGATATGAATCATGGGCAAAACTTCGTACCTTAAAATCTCGTAGCAGCTCGCCATGGATTTGTGCTGGCGACTTTAATGAAATTACAAGACAGTCCGAGAAGTTAGGAGGACGGACCAGACCGCATAACTAAATGCAACCTTTTAGAGAGGTACTTGATGACTGTGGGTTCATGGAAATGGGTTTTGTTGGTGCACCGTTTACATGGCACAAGCACTATGCAGACTATACAGTTTGGGAGAGATTAGATCGAGCGGTTGCTACTAATGACTGGTTTTCAATGTTCCCGGGTACTAAAATTCATCACTTGGATGTCACTACCTCGGACCATAAGGCTTTGTGGATCGTCCCTGAAAAGATGGAGTGTGGTTTTCAAAAGCCCTTCCGTTTTGAACAAATGTGGATGACGGATAGTGGATGCACAAATACTATAGAAGCAGTTTGGAGAAAACATACGGAGGAGCCGTGGGACACAAAAATTGTCATCAAGATAGATCATTGTGGTAAGGCACTTACACGTTGGAGCAGGCAAGCTTTTGGAAATGTCAAACGTGAGATTGAAAGGAAAAGAAAAGAATTATCTAAGGCAGAGAGAAGAGCAATCAGTGGAGGAGACCCAAGACCTATGAAAACTTTGTAGGAGGAGATAAACTTGCTGCTTGATAAAGAAGCCACTATGTGGCGGCAAAGATCTAGAATTTTATGGTTAAAAGATGGGGACAAAAACACAAGATTTTTTCACAGTAAGGCTTCCCAAAGACAAAGAAGAAATTAAATCACTAGACTCCATGATGCAAACGGTAATTAGTGCACAAATCAGCAACAAATCTGGGATACTATAGTGGACTTCTATACGAACTTGTTCACTTCTAACAGACCCGATCACTTGGAAGAAGTTATAGATGTTATTCCTGAGGTAGTCACTACTGAGATGAATGCAAGCTTAACTTCTGAATTTACAGCTTTGGAGGTGGAAGTAGCATTGAAACAAATGGCCCCCTTAAAGGCCCCCGGCCCTGACGGTATGCCCCCTTTGTTCTATCAAAGCTATTGGCCTCTACTTGGTAATGATGTTACACAATCTGTTTTGCACTTTTTAAATTCAGGTTCTTTACCTGCTGCCCTTGGTCATTCTTTTGTTACTTTGATTCCTAAAGTGAAAAATCCGGAGTCAGTGTCACAATTTAGGCCTATCAATCTGAGTAATGTTCTATACAGGGTGTTTTCTAAAGTCTTGGCAAACAGGCTGAAGAAAATAATGCCACAGCTTATCTCAGAGCATCAAAGTGCTTTCCTCTCTGATCGTTTGATTACAGATAATATCATGGTAGTGTTTGAAACTTTGCACTACATGAGAAATCACTATGCAGGTAAGACTGGGTACATGGCTCTAAAACTTGACATGAGTAAGGCCTATGATAGAGTGGAGTGGGAGTTTATGGAGAAAGTGATGAGAAAGATGGGTTTTAATAATCGTTGGGTGGATCTAATGATGGAATGTATTACTACAACTTCCTACTCTATTCTTATTAATGGTGAGCCTCATGGAAATATCAAGGCAAGTAGGGGTCTTCGACAAGGCGACCCTCTCTCTCCATACCTCTTCCTTATGTGCACCGAGGGACTTCATGGACTAATAAAAAAGGCAGCAAGCATTGGGGATATTAAGGGTGTTTCTTTATGTCGTAATGGCCCTAAACTAACACATCTCCTCTTTGTAGATGATAGCCTAATTTTTTGCAAGGCTAAGGAAGATGAATGCTTAAAGTTGCTTGAGATTTTGGCGACCTATGAGAGAGCCTCGGGGCAGAAAATTAATAGGGCTAAAACAACTCTCTTTTTCAGTAAATCAACCTCAGATGATGTGCAAGAGGTGATCAAAGAGGCTCTTAAGGTACAGGTGGTTCAACAATATGAAAAGTATTTAGGTCTACCTTCTTCTGTGGGTAGAAAGAAAAAGGAGAGTTTTGCCAATCTAAAGCAAAGAATTTGGAAGAAATTGCAAGGATGGGAAGCTAAACTACTATCACAGGCGGGGCGAGAAATTTTACTCAAAGCGGTTGGACAAGCACTCCCTACCTATACGATGTCTTGTTTCAAGCTACCAATCACTCTTTGTCATGAGATTGAAGCTTTGATCCGAAAATTCTATTGGGGGCAACGTGGAGATGCTAGGAAGATACATTGGGTAAAGTGGCAAGAGTTGTGCAAGCCAAAGTCACAAGGTGGTTTGGGCTTTAAGGACCTCTCCCGGTTTAATGACGCTCTCTTGGCCAAGCTCACTTGGCGACTCCTCCATGATCATCATTCCTTATTTTATCGGGTCTTCAAGGCACGATTTTTCTCGGATTGTAGTATTATGGAAGCAAAAGAATCTAGTAACGCCTCATTTTTGTGGAGGAGTATCCTTAGGGGTTGAGATGTAATAAAAAGAGGGGCTGTCTGGAGGATTGGGGATGGCACTTCAGTTCACATATGGAATGATAGGTGGCTGCTAGGGGCGGTCAATAATAAAATCATCTCCCCTGCTATTGTAGCAAATAATAATGCCACGGTTAGCTCCTTGATTGATCAGACCAGCAAAGAATGGAAAGGGGAACTTATTGACTCCTATTTCTTTGAGTGGGAAGCTAATATCATCAAGAACATACCTCTTTACTGTTCTATTCAGGAGGATGTATTGATATGGCCTTTTAGCCCGGACAGAGAGTATACGGTGCAAACAGGATATAAGTTTCTGCAACAACAATACATGGCTAGTGAAGCTGGCTCCTCAGATGGTACCAAACTTCAATCCTTGTGGAAGAAGATTTGGGGGTTAAAAGTTCCTAGGAAGGTTAAACATTTGGTATGGCGTGCGTGCAAGAATGCGCTGCCCACCAAGACAAATTTGCTAAAGCGCCAAGTGGTTACCAATGCTGTATGTGAGCTGTGTAACCTGCACAATGAAGACTCAGCCTATGCCTTATATCATTGCCCAAAACTGGAGAACCTTTGGCAGAGTACCTCCTTATGGTGTCATAGCACCATCAAGCAATGCAGCAATTTTTTAGAAATAATGTTTGTTGTTTGTGTAGATGGTAGGGACTCGGAGCTGTTCTCATCAATGGCTTGGACGTTGTGGAATAGAAGGAACAATATCAGGCTTGGGAGACCCGTTGTCCCACTGGAGCAAGTGCTGAACAAAGCCCGTGATCTCAAGTTGGGCTGCTTACCCAATCCTACAACGGTAACAGCAATGTCGAAACAGCCAATGACAGCGTGGACACCTCTAACTTTCCACGCCTACAAGGTTAACTTCGACGGCGCACTCTTTGAACGCGAAAACAGAGCTGGTCTGGGAGTAGTCATACGGAACCATGATGGCTTAGTGATGGCCTCACTGTCTGATGTTGTTCCGCTGCCGGCCATAGTCATTGAAGTGGAAACTTTGGCAGCACGCAGAGCTGTGGAGTTTGCACTGGAACTGGGATTTGAAAAAATTGTCCTTGAAGGAGACTCCGACGTCTTGATCAAGCTCTTGAACAGTTGCAGCAGGTCTTTGGCGCCCTTTGGTCATCTTATCAATGATATTATGTTTCTTGCTTCGCGCTTCACTTGCTTTAGAGCTACACACGTCCGAAGACATTGTAATAAGGTTGCTTATTTACTAGCTAGAAAAGCAATCTCATTCTCCCCTTTGTCCGTCTGGATGGAAGATGTTCCACCAGACCTTTTATCTGTTATCCAGGCTGATTTGAATAGCCGTCCTTAATAATATATTGTTGATTGTTTTCTCAAAAAAAAAAAATTATATATATATATATATATATGTACCTAAATATAAACACAATTACATTGGTGGTAATGATTCCTCTTCTACATTTGACTTTAGAACTATTAATGTAGAAAATAAATGTACACTTTCAAACCAAAACAACTAATAAAATGAAATATAACGACAAAAAGAAAAAGAAGATTATAACCTGCCTAAAAATACCCCGAATCCTCACAGTCTCATCTTTACTCCCTGTATAGAAAACATACTTCTTTGAAAAGAAAGATGTTGATGAAGTGAGAAAAAAATTATGGAGATCAAAGAAATTTTGGAAAAAGACTTGAGAAAGAGATAAAGAAGAAGAGGGAAAAAAAAATGTGAGATTAGTAAAAAATTACAAAAGCAAAAATTCACAAACTAATAAATTAATAATTTCAACAATATCAAAGGAAACAACCTTTTTTTAAAATAAAAAGGAAACAAACCTTTTTGAAATCGGAGATGGTTATGAAGTAAGCAAAAAGTTGAGGCAATCCAAAAGCTCATGAAAAGAAACTGAAAAAAGACATTAAATATGGGAGTAATGCTAGAGATACAAACTATTTTACAAAATTTTTTACAAACTACTAATGTGCAAAGTGGTTATTGGTAAATGAAAAAAGTGATGTTAATAGTGGGCCTAGATGAAAAATAACAGTTTGTAAAAATATTGTAAATAGTTTGTGACTATAACATTACTCTTAAATATGGTGTCGATGTGTGCTAATTTATAGGAAAAAGATGTGTCAAATGTGTATGAGATATATCTAAATAGAGATAGTGTATGCTACCATTTAGAAAAATTTTAAAATTTATTATAACCGTTTAGAAAAATTTTGAAAAAAAATATTTTTAAAGTAGTAAACCAAAACTTTTGATGACAAAAACTTGCCGCCATTTCATTTTGGAAGTTATAAAAGAGAAAAAAAGAAGAAGAAGAAGAGAACATTAAATTCAATATTAAAAAAGGGAGAGATAAAAGAGGCTAAAATTTAGAATTTTGAAAATGAGTAGTTTTATGTGAGAGTTAGTAATATATTTTTATCAAATTGTCCTTAAGTTTTTTCTCTGTTTAAACGTAGGGTGCAATGGTATTTTTGAACTACAAAATGAGATCCCAAACAGAGGAAGTCTCTAAATAGTAGTATAGACTATAGAGAATAGACAAAAATAAAAGACTAACGAGTTAAAAACCAAAGATTATGTTATATTATAAAATAATTAATTAATTCCTATTAAATTTCTTGAATCTTTAGGTATTTCACATTTAATTGGTGTGATATTTTATTCATTTTTAAATATTTGGTAACAGAATTTCAACTAGTTGTAAACCCATGTGATGCATGGGAAAGCTATTGAAAATATGCATATTATAGACATTTTGCAAGATAGTATTTATTAAAAAAAATGAACAGTCATAATAAAATAAAATACAAGGGGAAGAAATATTTAACTTCTATGCTTTTCCATTGTTTAGAAATGTTATCTAACCTAGAACATTATTGGGTTGATAGGAGAGATTTTTATAAATTATTAATACCAAACATATGTGCTTATGTAGTCAAAAACTCACTGCAAGTGCATAGTTACCGAAACTTACAAGCTAATTCACAATTCTTAAATTAATAAAGCAAAACATCCAAAAGTTATGTATATACACACATACTTAGAACTAATACTGCTTAAACACATACATATTGTATAACCAAATCTTAATTTTCCCATCAACAACCTTTGAAAATATAAACTGCAAAGATATAAACAAAGATCATGACATGAGGAAACTCTTAACTTAGGAACACTTAAGGAAACTCTTAGCTTATTAGGTAGTTAAGATAAATTAGACATGGGTGACCAATCACACCTTAAAATCCAATGATTGGTGGCGACTCAAAAAAATAAAAAATAAAAAGACTCATTCACAAACACATCACCTTCGTGTCTACACATGTCACACACTTTACATTCACGCGTCACTAAGAAACCTCCCAAAAGGTGGGGGTGTCAAACAATGAAAAATTCAAGGTGCAACAATAGGTGCCTAACACCGCCTTACCTTGTAACATGACCTTTGAACTTAGATCAATGGTTCTTAGACTAGTATATTTTCATGTAAGTTTATCCTTGTAAAATGTAATTAGGGCAAAAAGTCATATACTTTTCTCTTAGATTGTATCTAGAACCAAAAGTAATGTATATTTTAGTTATTTCAAAATGTCAACAAAAGTATTTTGTCCAACTTTTTTATTTTTTCATAAAATAAGTGATGACTCCATGTAAAACCCTCGATCTAGGGAGAAAAATATAATCAGTCGAACTGCCATTTTGAGAGGCACCAATATGACTTTACCTATTAACATTTATGCGGATTTGGCCAAACAAGAACGTTTGGTGGGCCGGGGGCATGATCTCTCACATTGGGCCACATATAAATATGCACATCTTAAAAATTAGTCATTCCACACAATGCATAACTAATTCAAATATCGATTTAATGTGTGATTATCAAAACGGAGGTAATTTTCACCTTCTTTAAGAGTGACCCACATTTGAGATCCTTGGGACTGGTATGTTATATGCATAAAATATATTTATTAAAGTACTCCCAAATTCGCATAGCTAGCCTTAGTTTTATGTTATTTTGTGACTAATTATGAATTATCTATATTTTATAGGTAATGGATGCTTTACATGCTAATGGGCTTTTTCTAAGATATGAGGATGAACTCTTATTCAAGTGGGTTAAGGTCAACTCAAACTCAAAGACCTAGAAGATGTGGGTAAGCTCAATCAATTTAAGGAAATAAGGCAATTGGAGAGGGGGAAAAAAACAAAGAAGAAAAAATAGATTTGGGCAAAATTTGGAATCAAAATATTTCTACGCCTGTCTCAAAATTTTGGACATAACTTCAACTCAAATATCAAATTGCGATGATTCAAGTTGGGCTAGAAACCTAATTTCAAAGGGCCACAATTTTTTAGTTTATAAAAAAGGCCAAATTTTCATATTTACTAGGCCAAAATCACCCACAATAACAAATTCCGTCTGAATTTCTTGATTCTTTTAGGGTTTCTCTACAATGATTGGAGATATATATATATATATATATATATATATATATATATATAAGTGGCTGAATGTGAGAAAGGGAAGAGAGGAGCTAGCTTAAACAAGAGAAAAGAGACTAATTTGATGGAGGCTAGAGAGCACAACAAGAATGAGAAGACCGATTGCAAAGAACGATGTGCTTCTGATATCTAAGTTTTTCTTGTTTATGAGATTTGATTTTATCCAGATTGATGTTTTATTTAATGATTAAATTTTTTTTACGTCACATCAATTGATGAAGATGTAATTCTAAATATGAGTTCAATAATGTTTTCCTCATAATTAAAGATCATCTTAATTTACTGAATGCTTGGTTCTACCATTGATTTTGGAATTGGATATCTCTTATGGTATACAATTGATGATTTGGTTCAAAACTATTAAGCAAAGAAGAGCATGCTTTAGATTTTTGAAAGGGTGTCGATGATGATATGTGCCATGATAATAGGATTGATTTCTAGATTATTGTGTGGGAGTTTGGGAAAGAATCAATAATCATGAACATATGTTTTTGTGAATTAATGTGGTGAATTCTAAAACCATGGTTCTTTTCTTTTCATACCTATTTACTTTTGATTACTTCATACTTAGATTAATTGCTTGTTTAGTTTTATTTAATTTTAAAATAACAGTTTTATATTGAACTAGGTTAGGATTTATTTATTACATATTTTTGGTTAATTTTTGTACATCTACACAAATCCCTATGTGATGTAGAATAGACAACAAGGGCGCTTGAAATCACAACCCAAGACCAAGGGGTGCTAATATAACTAATTGGGGCAACAATGTCAAAATTGCATGAAATTTGGATAGATGAAGAAGAAACAGTCTTCTAATCAAAAGTCATGACTATGTCACAGGGTGTGTCTTAATTTTGGCGATTTCTTTCGTTAAGACCCCAAAAACAATGAATTTGTCTTTTTTAGTAATTTCTGCTTTTTAAGAATTTTTTTTTCTCAAAAGTCAAATTAAGGTCTCACTTGTTTTGGAATGACCCTTAAGGTTCATAATTTATGATTTTGCATTTAACTCAAAATTTTCATTTTTGGCAAAAATCAATATTTTGCCACCTAATCTCATGATTAGCCAAATTAGGGTTTTGGAAATTTTTCTAGTTGTCTTAAGGTTTTGTCTTTTCAGTATTTATATGCTATGTAGCCTCCAAAGTTTATTAGACTATTATTCCAACTAATAAAATTCAGAACTTTTCTATTAGAAAATAATATTTTAGTTTATGTTTCATCAAAGAGAATATCATGTGTACTTTTTCTAGCTTCCACAACATCACTATGGGTTCCACCTCGCACTTGCCAAACTATACTTCAATATCATGCACTTGCCAGTATTTTAACAGTTCACAATAGTATGAATTAGCTTGATTGCCTTGATTTCTAGCAACTTAAGCAAACTAGGGATAAAATGGTACCACCACGCACTCTTGGTGCGGTGGTCACTCCACAAGTATAAATGCTTGTGGGGTGTAGGGGGTAAGGGTCAGAGTTCAAGTCTCCAAGAGAGAGTTTCACACACATATACACTTAGATTATGTTAGAATAGAAATTCTATCTTGTAAAAAAAAAAAAAAAAAAAAAAAAAAAAAAAAAAAAAAAAAAAAAAGAAGGTGGGGGATAAAATGGTAACTTTAAAGGAACCCGTATTGTGTTTTAATTGACAATTAGAGAGGACAAAATTGAATATTCACGCACACAATATTGGTTTGAAATAGAAGAATCATAACTTTCTTTATTGTACCTAACATCATAGCTTAAGGAATAGATAGAATAATCAAATGCAAAAAAAAAAAAAAAATATATATATATATATATATAATTCGATATAAAATTTAACTCCCACAAGACATGGGTTTTGGGTTCAAAATGCCCCAAAAATTGAAATAACTTTTAATGCTTAAATATACAATAGTTTAGAATCAGGTATCACAGTGTCATAGAGTATTATTATTATAAAAGTCAACAACACAAATTGAAATGAGAAACACTTGAAGTTTTCCTTGTTATTTATGTCTTGGACCAATTTGGGGTTCTTCTAATTGTATCTGAAATCATAACACGCTTAAAATAAGATATCCAGGATACGGCTCAATTTTAAAAGTTTCTACTATGATAGGTAGATGGTCAATTAAAAATGTTGTGTCATGCTCAAAAGGAAAGCTACAAAATATAAAAGTTTACCATTGAAGTGGTACCACACTAAGCATGAATATTGAATAGCATTTGTAATTATGTAGTCATGTGTATTAAGAAATTTTCCGCTATACCCTATAACTAATAAATCATGATATATATTAAATCGAAAAATCTATGAATATCATTCTAACGCCACGAATTCAAACTTGTAAGAATTGGCTTGCCTATCGTAACTGTAATATAGGGCTCTCACATCGTTATTCGTCTATTTACCATAATAAAAGTTAGGAATGTTATATATTATATATATGATCCTTCTCCAATAAGCAATTATTCTCCATAAGGCACAACATAGAAGATCTTGGGAGAAAATCAATTTGAAATTACTTTCTCACACCTAGTCTAATTAGCTAATGGCATAATCTTAGGCTAATACTTAAGATGAGTTTGACTTGACTGACTTGTAGTGTATCCATGAAAAGGTATTAGTTGCTTGAAAATAATTTTTTCATACGTGTGTATAATCTTGTCTAGAGAGAAATAGAGAATGAATTTACAAAATTATTTACCGTATAAAAGATTGGAATTAGCCCATGGATTCCATATATGAGCAACAACTCATTCTTTTGTTAAATTATCACACAATTGAGTAAGACACTATCGAAGATCAAACTTATTATCAATATTCTTTTCAATGCACAATAGCACGGCCTTTGTAGACTTCCGACATATTGGGTCAAGTGGATGTGCCTCATGTGTGCAATATTTAAAACACTTAATAACACACTCTACGCTATCTTCAGGGTCCAATACTAGCTTTTCCTTACACATTTCAATATATTTTTTAATGCAATGAGAAAATGGCCTTCTCCTTTTCAAAAAAAAAAAAGAAAAAGAAAAAGAAAATGGCCTTCTCACACTATCAAGTTCAAAAGGATAAGGGAGCGGGATCGAAAGTGAACAAGGACAAAACTAGGATTCGAAGTCAAGGGGGGCAAATATAATTTTTCTTGGGTTATTTTCTAAAATCTTAAATATACACCTACTATTTAATATTTTAAAAAATTTTGGGGGAGGCCACAGCCCCCCTCAGCTTGTACATGGTTCCATCTCTGGAAGTGATAGAAAGTGGTAGAGACCAAATCTTTGGCTTGAGTTTCAACAAGAATAAGGATAACCAAAAAATCCATTATCAATACTATAAACTTCCTAGCCACCACCATTCTTCTTCCACTTTAGATTTTTTAAATTAAAAAAAAAAATGATTTTGAGCTCAAATTCTAAAAAATAATTATTAGGACCTAAACCCTTATTCCTTATATAATATTCAGTGATTAGAAATTTTTGAAATAAATAATACAATTTATAGATTAATATTTAATTTTTTTTTAATTCAAATGATTCTTGTTTAAGAATCATGGCTTTTAATTCATGAATATTTTAAATTTAACTAGCTTCCAATTTAAGTAATGTGTTTTTTTTTTTAATGCTATTTAAAAACTGTGACTTTTATATTTGGGATCAGGTTTAAGTTATTTATTATAATAGGTTTTATGTAAACATGTATTTTTTTTTTTTTTTGGCCAAAGCCAAGCTACATGTAAAAGTGTACAATTAAATGAACAAGTGAGAAGGCTCACATGACCACTAGTCAAAAATAAATTGCATGAAATCACTCATTTTAAACATTTTAGAAGAACATATTGGTTAACGTTGTGAGAGACCACACCGTTATAGTCTGAACCTTTCCAGATCAAGGCTTTGGCATAACCCATGCGAATGGGTGTAGTCATGTTGGTACCTCTCAAGAATGGAGGTTCTACTAATTTTATCTATCCTCCTAATTTAGGGGTTTTAAAATGGATCGGAGTTGCCACTTATTTACTTGAAAAAAAAAAAAAACCAAATTAAAAAGTGCATATTGAATGTACTTCTCTTGAAAATAACAAGAAAATTATATGGCTTAAATCCTAGATACAATCTAAGAAAAGTACAAAACTTTGCTTCCTAGTTGAAATCTAGAAATTGAAAAGTGCAAGGAAAAACATAATCTACTAACCCTTGATCTAAGTTCGGAGGTTACAAAATTGGGAAGGTGTTAGGTGCTTGAAAATAGCATTGCTTGATTTAAAAGAATTAGGGCATAATGTAGACATCTCATTTTGTGCTTCCGACAACTCGAGCCCTCGCTTTCTAATGACAATATCACTAGAAGGGTCCATAATTGGTCTAGGGCCTGGCTATAGAAACTCTTTAACATGACAGATGTTTTGGAAGAGAAAAATCTTGCATAAACCCTAAGCATGTGCATGCAAGTACATTGCCTATGTACGCATGCATTGACCATGCGTGTGCACCCATTGGCGGAGCAACGTTGAGACCGAAGGGAACCACCCCCCCCCCCCCAAAAAAATCTTTTCAAAATTTCCAAATATATATGAGTTATCTAGAAAATTAAATTTTTTTTCTTATGTAAGCCTACTGGCCCCCATTTTATTAAAATTTTGATTTATATTTATATAAATAGGATTAGTAGAGAGGGTTTTTAGTTTTTTTTTTTTCATTACTCATTAGGGGGAAAAACTCTTACTTATTGGAATTTGCCATGGGTGGAGGAGTGAGGGAAGAGTAGTGGAGGTAGTAAAGCGAACTCTTTTAAAAAAAATTACACAAAACTCAACTAGTTGAGAAGATAAGCCTCTGATTCCAGATACTTTGGTACAAAGGCAAGCAGATCAAATCGGCCAAGTTCTTTTCTCCCCTTCTTCTGTCTGTCTTTTTTCATTGTTTCCTATTCTCTTGTTTTTCATGTTCTGTTCTCTCACTTTTGACACTGATTAAGTGACTGTTACTTTTGTTTTCACAACACCAACTTTTAAAACTAGTTGCTCACGAAACTAGATTTGTGGCTTTGATATTTTTCCTTAAAAAATTAAGGCTACTTTCATAGCATTTTCACAATAATTTCATAACAAAATTTAGGTGATAATTTGTTACCAATTTTTATTTAAGCCCACCACAGATATCGTTTTCTACCCACCGTAACTGTTTACACTTACACTTAGAATTTTTTGTAAAAATATTGTGTTATTAGCATTATTTTTTTTAATAACTTTATGACAGGTACACTGTGACACTTCTTGGAACTCTAAAACTTTTACCATTTAAATTGAATTTCTTACCTTTTAATATTGACTAGTTTATAAAATACTAGTATTTGTAAAGTTTAAGTACAACGGCAAGACTCCAAGCATTTGTATATAGAATAAACTAAATGGACAAAACTTAGATATAGTACTTTAGGTGTTGTTCTTTAGATTCTTCCCTTAAGATTTAGCCATGTGACTACTTAACTAAAAAATATACTTTCATCCCATGAAAAAAAATCCGCATGGTAGAATCTTAAGAGAGGAACTTAAGGAATAACACCTAAGTACTGTACCTAAGTCTTGCCCAAACTAAATTACAAATATTAAAAAATAAAAACCCTTTAAATAGGGATGACAATTGACATGATAAAGAGAGATAATTAACAGAATTTTGTTACTAGTAAAGTTTCAAGTTTGCATGTTTTTTGATTCAAAACACAATCTCCTAATACTATACACACTTTGGCGTTGATTAATTGTAAGACCGGTTTAAAAACATATGAGTATCTTTGCTAAAAATTAAGTCAATAAATTAGAGTTCTATTTTACTATTTCTTTGGGTACTTTCAAAACTAAATCACAAATATAGATAACACAAAAATATTAAGCATATTACATTTTCATTTTCATGGAATCTAATTAATCGACATAATGTGTCATATAAATATAATATGGTTATAAAGTAAATGTGTATTAATTTATGTTAACACTTAATAGTACTAGTCGGCACCCTCAATGATAAATTGTTGGCTTCATCATTGTGCACACCCCCGGGCACGCGCACACATGTAGGGTTTCAAAAGCTATAAGGAAAATTTTTTAATGGAAATGCATGCAGAGCTAATCCCACATCGCTTGGGAAGAGCCCTACACCCCTTTCTAAATACTATAAAAGGTCATCTACGGCCCTTTTCCCAAGACACATTGAATTTACTCCAAAAAACTGATTCAAAGAGGGAGCTTTTACTTATAAAAAAAAACATCTTCAAGTTAAAGTTTTCTTGACTGTGACCTCTTTAGGTTTAAGCCCTTGAGTTAAACTTATTAACCTGTTTGGGTATTTGTTTTGTAGATTGACTGAGGAGAATGGTCAAAATCGAGCATCAAGAGCTCTTTTGTTCGATGTATTGTTCTTTCCTTTTCTCTTTCTTTTCTTTTGTTTTTTAGTTTTCTAATAGTTTTGATAACTTGCTGTGTAGATATATTTTATTGTTTTATTAGTTAGAAGCATGCTAGGATAGTTTAGGAGTGGTTTAATTGTTTGTTTTCTGCTGCATTTTTGGGCAGGGATGCGTGAGCATGCTTGTGCATGCTACGCATCTCCACGACCATGCATACGCATGCTTCTGCATACGCACGCATTATTAACTCAAAATTCCAAAATTGCTTGCTCTTTGTTTTCTTCCTATTTTTCTTAATTTAAGTAAATGAATGTATAAGTCAGCAGGCAATAGAATAACATGTTTATGTGCTTTGTTAGTTTAGATTAAAGATTAGGGTTAATTTGCTTATATTCACATGAACATGCATTAATTCATAGGTGTTGTGGTGATGATGTAGTATGGTAAGTAGAGGTAAGTACATGCATTACAATAAGAACATACATATATGAAATGAGATGAATATGCAATGGTATGATATGATGTGATGTGGTGTGATGTGATGTTGCTGCCTTATTTGATGTTATTGTCTTGTATTGATGTTGCTACCCTTGTGATTTTATGATGACATGTTTGTTGCCTTGTGATGAAATGTGATGCTAAGTAATATGTTATGCCACGAGATAGAACATGAAATGCTTAGATGAATGGTAGGGCATATACCATGCTTAGATGTATATTAGGACATGAATAAGGTTACCATGATGATGTGATGAGATGGATGATGAATATGAGATGTTTGTTGCGATAATGCCATGTTTAGATGAATGCTAGGGTGTATGCTAGGTTAGGATTAGTGTGTGTGGGTGTATAGGATAGCCTATTAGGGGAGCTTTTGATAGAATTAGGATATGGAACATAATGAGTGGAGATCAACCCACAGGTCGGGCAGAGTTGAGTGTCTAACACATTTCCATCTTTGTACCTTAACATTGGACACAAACTTTGGATAGATCATGTAACACCCCATAATTTTGATACCAATTAAATTATTATACGTAAATTATAAAGGAGGCTTACAATTAAATTGATTAAATTGATTTGGGCCTAAGATATAATAAGATAAATGCTATGGGATATGAAGCCCAAGTGAGGTGGCATAAGTAAAAATATGGGCCTTGATAACCCTAGTCTTTTACCTTTTAAGTTACACGTGTATGTACATAAGAAAGTTCCTTTTTGTTTTCAGCTGCAACACACTATTGAGCCGTTTCTTTTCTTCTCTATGGCTATGCACAAGTGGTTCAGGTATGGTTTGTCTAGCTCTAAATTTAAGAAGTTTGAATAGTCAATAGCTAGCCATTGTCATGAACCTAGACTATCATTATACTAATAGAAAATGGCTCCTATAATTGTATTATATTAGATAAGGAATGGTCCATATGTCAGGAAAGGGCCACAGGCTTTGAATTTGTGCCTAATGGAGTAATAGGCTTGGACTTATCAATTCAAGTTGTCACCATGTGAAAGGGAAAAGGTTGCTTTTTGTGTTTTATATTTAATTTTTTATAGTCTCACTTGTTTACCGTCAACTGACATGCATCACACTTTTGTTATTGTCTAAATCCTAGTCCAGCGGCATCAAGAGAGCATACTAAGCAACTAGATTGATAGACTAAAGCTATCACATGGCTTTCAATGTTAAGTTGAATATATATATATATATATATATATATATATATGTATGTATAATATTAGAGTCAATAGATATCCAACAGCATCAAGAGGGAATGCTAAGCAACTAGATTGATAAATTAAGGCTATACGTGGCTTCCAATATTAGATTGGATAGATGTAATGTTAGAGTGAATGGATATGAATAAATAATATGGCTGTTACATTCAAGTTGGTCAGATGTTTATTATTCGACCCTATTGAAGTTTCATGAATACCTATGATGACGTAACGGAAAAATCTGATTAGGCAGCAAAATATTTAAGTCCAAAAATCTGATCAAAGCTGACAGTGAATTGGATAGTTAGGTGAATAAATGGAGAATTTTGGATATATCAATATTGTATAGGATAAAACCGTTTAAGTTTGAAAATAGATTTTTTTTAAGTGGGAAATTGTGTATTAATAAACCTATTTTTGGTGTTGCTAAGTTTTAATTCTACTAAATTGTTGTAATTTAAGGGAGGTTGATTTCTTTTATTTTTGCAACTAAGAGGTAAGTGGTGTTTACTAATTTTGGGGGTTTTCCCAAAACAATGTTGATTATTAAACTATTTTATATCAAAGAAATATGTTGATATTCTATATATAAATTGATATTTTAGAAATGTTTGATGTGCACATTGACTATTAGTTTTATGAAAAACTTGTGGTACAACCTAAATTTATTTAAACTTGTATGTGTGAATATATCCTTATATTTTTTAGAATTATGAATGGATTATTTTTGTGAGCATCTTGAATGGATTATTTTTATGAGTATCTTGAATATGTTTTGAAAACCTATGGCAAGTCGTGATTAAAAGTTCAATATTGTATTTAGTCCTTAGTAAAGGACAATTATATTACAGCTAGTCCTTAGCAAGGGACTGTCCCAGAAAAGGGGACAATGCACATTTGATAGCTCCTTAGCAAGAGAGTATACTGTTAAAGATCCAAAAAGGAAGCTCCTTAGCAAGGGAGTGCACATTTAGGTTCCAAATGAGCCATCCTTAAGAAAAGGGATGAAAATGAGGTTCCAGTCCCAAAAAGGGGACAACACAATACTATCAACGGGGCGTAAACGTTGACCACGAGAAAAGCCTAGGTAATTGTTTATATGATGGTATTGATATATATATATATATATATATATATATATATATATTATGATGGCTCACAATATAAAGATTTCTTTTTTTTAATGTGAAATATTGATGAGTCACAAGTTATGAAATTGTTGTAAGTATTATTTATTTGAAAGGTTTGTTCTCACACCCTAATGTTAGTGAATTCCACTTATTGAGTTATCTCAACCCCCCCCCCCCCTTTTATTTCCCCTTACAAATACATTAGAGGAATTATTGGAGTAGAGACTCGTGGAAGACAACAGTTATGAATTATTTTGTGGAACTGAAGAGTTTATTATGATTTTTATGGCATTAAAATTTGTACTGGAGAATTATTTTGAAGATGTTTTGTCTTTGGTGGATTAGAGCTTTGACATTTGTGATGAGATTTTAGATTGCTGGTTTCTTTTATTTAATATTTTTTATGGATTATTCAGATTAAATAGATTTTTATTACTTATGATTTTGGGGCGTTACAGATCAGGCCCTTTGCAAGTGGCACATACATGGTTCCTAAACCTAACCTAGGTGGCAATCTAGTCCACTTGGATGTGGTGTATTTGTTAGAGCACGACAATCATGCACAACAAGGGGAGACGAAAAGCACATTGTGTAACACCCCATAATTTTGATATTTATTTAATTATTATACGTAAATTAGAAAGAAGGCCTACAATTAAATAGATTTAATTGATTTTGGCCTAAGATATTAAAAATAAAATAAATACTATGGAATATCAAACCCAAGTGAGGTGGCATAAGTAAATATATGGGCCTTGATAAACTTTTAAAAACCCTAACCTTTTACCTCTTAAGATACACGTATATATATAAAAGATTTTCTTTTGTTTTAGCCGCAACACACAGTTGAACAAGGTGTTTTTTTTTTTTTTTTTTTTTTTCCTGATTTGTGGCTGAATGTGAGACTACAGCAGGTATGGTTTCCTTTAACTCTAAATTTAGGGAGTTGAATATTCAATGGCTAGACTTGTCCCACATTTGCATGAAAGAGCTATGCTTGATATTACTTTGGTAGCTAATAGGATAATAGGCATCACTTTATAAAACCTAACCTATCGATATATTAAAAGAAAAAGGACTTCTAGTCATATGTTTGACTTGTCAATCTCCACCTATCCTTATATTAATGAAGAAGATGACTTGTAATTGTTATTATATTGGAGTAAGAATGATGCATATAGCCTTTTTGTTTTCCCCTAGTCTTGACCTTTTAGCCACTAGCAGGTTGAGATGCCTTCTTAAAACAAGAAATTTCCAACAAAGAAAATATCTAGATATTTCTTATACCCTTTCCAATGACATCAAAATAATGCTTTCATTGTTTTTCTATATTAGCAAAGAAAACGTCCACTAACTAGGAATGAAATTGGGCAGTAAAGAGGGAAAAGAAATTTGAGCAAAACTAGGCCCTATGTATAGTTTGAATTATAAGGCAGCCTCAGTACCGCAATCAAAGTGGCACAAAGAATCTAACATCTCAGTAGGCTTTAATATTGATAGATTAAACTATTTGAGTGTGAAAATTGATTTTAAATGGGAAACTTGTGTATTGATGAACCTATTTTTGGTGTAACTAGGTTCTAATTCTACTGATTTAGTGTGACTCAAGGGCAGTTGATTTCATATTTTTGCAAATTAGAGGTAAGTGGTGTTTACTAATTTTGGGGGTTTTCCCAAAACAATGTTGATTATTAAACTATTCTATATCAAATAAAATATGTTGATATTCTATATATAAATTGATATTTTATAAATGTTTGATATGCACATTGACTATTTGTTTTATGAAATAATGGTGGTATGACCTAAATTTATTTAAACTTGTATGTGTGAACATATCTTTATATTTTTTAGAATTATGAATGGATTATTTTTGTGAGTATATTGAATATGTTTTGAAAACCTATGGCAAGTCATGATTAAAAGCTTAGTATTGTATTTAGTCCTTAGTAAGGAACAATCATACTGTAGCTAGTCCTTAGTAAGGGATGGTCCTAGAAAAGGGGACAGTGCATATTGATATCTCCTTAGCAATGAAGTATACTATTGAGGATCCAAAAAGGAAGCTCCTTAGCAAGGGAATGCACCTTTAGGTTCCGAAGGAGCCATCCTTAAGAAAAGGGATGAAAAGGAGGTTCTGGTCCGAAAAGGGAACAATACAACCTTGCCAACAGGGCGTAAACATTGACCATGAGAAAAGTCTAGGAAATTATTTATATGATGGTATTGATATATATGTTATGATGACTCACAATATAATGATAGTTTTATATGAAATATTTGATTTTAAAATATTGATGGGTTACAAGTTATAACTTTGTTGTATGAATTATTAATTTAAAAAGGTTTGTTCTCACACCCCAATGTTAGTGAATTCCACTTATTGAGTTATCTCACTCCACTTTTATTTTCCCTTACAGATACATTAGAGGGATCATTAGAGTAGAGATTCTTGGAGGACAACAGTTACAAATTATATTGTGAAACTGAGAATTTCATTATTATTGTTATGGTATTGAATATTGTATTGGAGAATTATTTTAAGAATATTTTATCTTTGGTGGAATTAGAGCTCTGACAATTGTGATGAGCGTTACACATTGGGTGTAGGCGCTTGGGCCCACACATAATTAAAAAAGAAAGGTTTAAAAATCTTACCTGCATGCACTAGCTTTTGTTTCAGTTTTAATCAGATTCCTTTCGAATTTTGACTTATTTTTCTGATTTTTTGGTCCACAAGCTCATAAAATTAATTCTAAATGTGTCAAATTAATTAATTAATTTTTAATTGACCAATTTTTACCAATTTTGTAAGGAATCAATTAATGATTTGTCTCTAGATTAGATCGGGTGCATGCAACCTTACCACAAACTATATCCTCAAGCAATAGCATTATGACACATCGTTTAATTTAAATTGGAATAAAAATAGACCAATCAAAATTAAGAGTTCATAATCACGTATGGTATGGACCTAATTCATGCAAGTGCACTTTACCGTTAAAACTTGTTTTCTTGCTATCTTTCAATTCGATTGTCCAATTAAGGCTCACGAGCTGTTGTTCTGATCATTATAACTTCAAGATTTATATCATTCAATCTAATTAGAAATCAAATTATCGAAATTACAATTTGTCCCTATAATGTGAAATGCAATGGGATGCAAGGTGTAATGCAAGTGAGGTTAAATGGGAGTTGTAAAATGGGTGTCTTCAATTCTATTTTGGTCGGCTTCAATTTGCATGCAAAAATCATATTTGAACCCTAAAAAATAAAAATAAAAATGCATTTTTAATATGAAAAAATAAAGAGCTACATAAAATAACGCAATTTTTCCTAATCGGATGTTAGATAAATTATTATGATGGTTCAAGAGCTCAACACCCTAAAAATTACCTCACTATGACTAAGTTTAACAGGGTTTGACAAAGTTGATCAACAGTCAAATTAGCCTAAAATTTGTCCAACACCCAAATGTCACCTTGTTTTAACCTAATCCACCATTTAAAACCATTTAACTAAGTTTGACCAACCCTAATCGATGCTTAATCAAGGTTTGACCAATATTCCAACTGTCTGATCATGATAAATTTGTGTTCATGTTAAAGACCATGAAATTCTCTTTAAGATGATAGTTCACAAGCTCAGTTCGTAGTTGAAATGAATAAGATATCACAAAAAATTGAATCTTTAGCCAAAATACTTGGCCATTTTTACTAAGTTTGATTATGGTTTAGCCTTGGTTAAATTATAATCAAACGACCACCAATTGGCCCAAAATAGGAGTTGTTGGAAAGGTCTCATGATAAGATCCGATTTGGTATATTTGGATGGCAAAAACTTCACTTGAATAAAAAGAATCTAACAAAAATATTAATCTGGAAACTTTATGCATGAAAGTGATTTTATCATTTTTTTTCCAAAGCCTCCAACTCACCAAATGGTAAGATTGGGACAATAAAGCAACCATATTTAGAAAATAGGCATCACAACCATTCCAACAACGCCTTACTTGTCCAAAAAAAAGGTCGGCAAGATCCTGAAGTAAGTTCACAAAGTTAGAACAAATTGCACAAAATATGTTTTGAAGGTCAAAAAGTTGTTTTCTTGGGGTGTCTTCACGTAAAAATAATTGTTTTGTTTTAGGCGTGAATGATGCAAAGCGCTTATACTTCCATGAATTATGATCAATTGTCTACATCCCGGAACAAACCACTCGACAAGATCAACTGAGGATTGAGAGATATCGCATGCACAAGATAGGCAAATAGTCATCCTTGTAAATTTTTGTGTTGAACCACCCTACTTCTTGCTGGATCTTCTTCTCGACCGTTACTCCGAATGAAATAAAGTATGTTCCTTTGGAAAGTAGATTGCAATACCTTTCCAACAACAGCAAAATCACAAAAATCTGAGTTCCGGAAGCCTCCAAACATTTGCTAAAAGATAGGTCTCGGAAATAGGAAAATGGGACTAAAAAGGCCTAGAAGCTTTTAAAAGTTTATAGAAGCATGAGCAGAAAAACAGTACCATCCCTGCCATTTACCTGGCTCATGGCAAGGATAAGCATGTTTTCCACCTCATTTTCCTTTCAATATAAATCCCCCTTCCCAATTTATTTCGTCATCAACGATTGCCACCTCTAATCTTTCTAAACTAGGCCACAGTACAAAAATCTCATTTTCCAAAGTCTTTAAAGCCTTAAATCAAGTCTTCATTAGCCTCTTAATTACTCCCTTAGTAAGCTTCTTAAACCTTTTTATTGCTTTATTAGTCTAGATATTCATTTAATCAAATAAATGCCATTCTTTGCTTTATGTTTAGCATGTTTATATATTGATGCTTGCTTAATTTTTCTGATTAATTAGTATATTATTTCTATGCTTCTATGTCTAGATTAATGTATTAATTACATGCTTTACTCTTGTCAATACTCCGTTTAACAAAAGCGATGATTTCAACCACCCTTTTAGTGCTACGACGACACGATGTTCCATCATGATGTGTGGATGAGGATAAAGAAGACTATGTGGGCCTCTCCTTCCCTCCTTCCTTCTATTTGGAGAAGAAATCATATACAAATGCGTGATGACTATGTGAACCCTATGTGTGCACTGTGTAAAAGGATTATCAACGATTCATTTTAATTATGAATCACCACCAATCATTGGGATTTCTAAGGTGTGATTAGTAACTTCTATCTAATTTATTTTATTGCCAAGCCTAGGTTAAGAAGGTGTCATTTTTCCTAATCAAAACAAAGATAAAGATAATCGAGTCTTGAACTAGAATCATAAATTCAGAAGCTCCATGACACATGGGTGACAAGTACGTGAACTACAATCATAAATTCAGCGCTCATGGACACATTATTAACTCAGTCTCTTCAACATGTAAAATTCCTTTACTTGTATCCAGGAAGATTATGCACTAATAATCCTCCCATTTTTTCATGCATCTCAGTGGTTACATTTATGGCATCAATTCATCGAAATGCTGCATAGTCCCCCATCGTTTACAATTTACAGTCATACAGTATCAGGGTGTCGCCTAACTGTTACATCACCATGCGATCTCCTCCATCCTTGGGCTGAGACATTTCACCGCTTCACTTCGTAGACCATTACCACGAATTAGTACCATTTTGTCCACCCATTGAAGCCACGAGCCCAAGCCATGAATTAGTTCCACCGGAAGTGATCATGATCCGTTGCCAGATGTCGTTGAGTTTTGTCTTATCGTCTTGTTCCTCTCTGATCCAAAGTGTTACAATCTTCCTCATAGGTTCTTTGTGGGTGCTTTGTTACTGTGAAATCTTCTCTTTGTCACTGAATAAGTGGAGCACCATCAAAATCTATACCACCCACACGCTTAGATTTAGTTAACAATGATTAACACAATTCTTGTTAAAGAAATTGGATCAAGAACCTGGCTCTTATACCACTGTTAGATCTTGAAGTGTGGATGACAATCTTGTTAGGGTGGAAATCACCAACATTGATAGAAAGAGAATAAATTTAATGTACATAATGAATGAGGAGCCCTAATATTTACATACTCCTTCATATTCCTTGGGAAGAGATATATATGTTTTCCAAGAGATGTATTTTATCTAAGAAACATGACTCTTCAGTAAATAACTAACTTTTAATTAATTCCTTCTGTAAATTGGCGAAGCAACACCATTCACCAAGCCGGGTCATTGTATGAGTGAAAATGCATCATATTATGGTGTGATCATACCATTAGATCCAACTTCCAAGACCATTTTCTTTGCTTTGTACAAGTCTCAAGTTTGTTGCAGATCAGAGGTGATTTTTTTTTTTTTTTTTCATTTGTTTATATTTTGCTAAAATTATTCTAAATCAATAGTACATAGAAGACAAGCTCTAATTTGGACTCTTGCTCCAGTGATGTTGTTGCCTTGTTGGTGAAAGGGGGAAAGAAGAGAGAAAGAAAGAAAGAAAAATGTAGTTGGCGTGGACATTTTTTTCAATCGTTGGATTGTTTGTCTGCCACATGGCATTCATCTATATTAAAATAGGAGAGAATAAGAAGGTTTTAAATGGGAGGGGAGTCAACTCCGATTTTAATAATGTTATGACTTACAACCAAACCTATCGATAGGTTTTTTTTTTTTTCCTTTATAACATTTTTTATTTTTAGTAATAAAGATTATCATTCCTGTTGTAATATTCATTCAGTACGCCAAAAGTACCATAAGTTTAATATTTATTGGAATACAACTAATTTTGTACTGTGGTAAATAATTGGGATACTTCTTGTTTGTAGTTTGTATAAAAACGGTAACAAAGAGCATATGAGGTAATTAAAGAAGACATTTTGTACAATCTAGTGAGTGAAAATCAATTATTATAGCTCAAGGTACATGTATGATTTGATATCTTAGCTTTTGCTATTTTTAATAAGTTTATTAAAGGCTTTGAGCATTCTATTTCTGTTAAATATAACTTAATGTGATAATAGAGTAGTTGATGATAAGTTTTTTTTTTTTTTTTTTCCCTATTTTAAATATTTTTTTATATACACTTTAAATTAAAAAATTATTAAACCAACCATTGAACTAATGTCTCAATAGTTAAACGAATCTTTTGATATACCAATCCTTGACAATTAAATATTTAGTACAATTTTGAAAACTATGGCTTCTCCTCCATGAATAGGTGAAGAGCGAGGCATGTACTCTATCTGCTTTACTTCCTCATTTCCCTAAAACTTTCACAAAGCATTTGGGTTATGGGAGTCTACATTATTCTTGATATCTAAATTCTTATGTCTAGAAATCTAGATAACTACAAATGTAATTATTCTTATATTGGCTTTATTAGAAATTTGATATAATTCCTAGGAATATGAGACTCTTATGTTTAGTTTATTATTAGGAATCTCATAGGAATGATTTATTCTTCACGAAATATCTTTAGATTTGCAAACATAATATAAAGGTTTTTTTTCCAAATAAAAAATGTGAAACAAAATATAAACTATAATCATGGCAAATTTACTAAAACAATATTCTAATTAACATTTCTAATTGACATGTATAATAATGCAAAAATAATTATTTAAATTCTTGTTCTTCATGGAAATTACAACATCATGTCTTATTAACAAAAATTATTTATTCTTTTAGTATATAACTCAGTCCCAAATAAAAGATATAAATATATTTTTTAGACTAATTATTAACCACAATTTTTAAAATATGTGTTGAATCCATAACAATTGTCCATTTGTTTTTTTTTTTTAAAGAGACTTTTTCCAAACATGAAAATGTGAATACCCCCAACTTTTTTTAAAGAGATTCCACTTTACTACAAAAGTGAAATTGAGTGAAACAGTATATAAATTTCTTAGTGTGATTTGCAAAAAAAAACTCATGAGAATACTAGAGTTTCAACATTCCCAAGAATCTTAAGAGATTAACCCCATGCCAAAGAAAAATTATTAGAAACTTCACGCCCTACTCTCAACTTCAAAAGAACCTTCTTAGGGGTCCCTTCCCCCTAGTCTTTTTAACTCCAGAGTTTTTATTCCCCATTTTAGACAGCAGCTCACTAACTAGCACTCGTAGCTTCTCATAGCCGTTTTTAATAACGTCCATCTCAAGTGTTACAAGTCAAGCAAGCATAGCCTTGAGGGACATGTGACAAGTCTGTAATATCCAAAAGAGCTCAAATGCAATTTAGTTTAGTTTCGGTTAATCTTAGTGAATAATGACTAAGAAAACGAATTGAAACTTTAAATTATTCACTATTTTAATTAGAACTTAGTAAAGTCCAGGGTTTACTTTTAAACCACCTCTAAACTATAGAGAAATTATATAATTTATGCCCAAAAAGAAAAGGAAAAAAATTGCAACAAAAACAACTAAAAACCAAAAACATTGGTGCCTCTTTTTGGTAAGTAAAACCATAGGTGCCAGTTTAATTGTTAAAGATATATTCAACAATAACGCTTTACAGAAGATACAGAAGACCCAAATCAATCTTCAACGACAGCAAGAGAAGTAAATTAAGAGGTCACGGTATCATTTCCATCCAGTGCTTTCATTTCTTATGGGAAACGAACAAAAGAGCTTCATATCACCATAATTCTTCCCTAGTCTTGAACAGTTGAACTCCATGGCAAGGGACAAGTGAAATGGGCAAAATATCAGTAAATGAATTCATGAGCAGGACTATCTGCGTGCATGTCCATGGCAGAATCGTTGGAACTGAGATTCAGAGCACTAGAATCCCTGCTCTGGTTATTAATAATTGTGGGTTCATTATTCCTGGCTCCATTCCCTAAGGGAAGACCACCATTTGGGCAATACCCTCCCCGAGTAATGTGATAATGCTGAAGACTCTGACGAACGGGGCTTGATAAAGCATTTGAGAACACTGAGTTCTTGGATTGCTGGTCACAGTGCTCGGAACGAATTCCTTGCACAGCAGTTGTTGGGCAAGATGAGCCTGACGAGATTGGGAAACCAGAGTTCATGAAATTTGTTACTGTTTGAGAGTACTGATGTTGCACTGGAACTCTAGGGGACATTGATGGCTCCTCCCCACAGTAGTCCAGCTCATTCTGCACAGGGATTAGAGCAACTTCAATTTCAAATATGTCTAAGAAATACAAAACAGCTAATATAAAACTACACATAGTGCAAAAGGCTCCCAGTATTGTGGAAGTTCCAAGTAACTGGTAGGCAGTTTTAACCCCACCCCTCACCAACCCCCCCTTCCTCCTTTTTTTTTGCAGAGTTTATATAAATACTATTATAATTTCAAATTATGTCAGATATTAATTTAGTGAAGAAAAACTATCAGTTGTTTCAATTATGTATTTGAAATCTTAAAAACGTCTCAATGTTATCATTGATAAGTATAAAATCCATCAAAAAATTAAAAAAAAAAAAAATTAAAGGGGCACAACCAAAATACATCAGAAGGATATAAAATCCAAAAAAGAAAAAGCCCAAACAAAAATAAAAACACGAGAGGTTAAAAACTCAAAAGTATCCAAGAACTATAGAATGTCCAAAACGGAAAAAGCACGGAGAGTCAAAGTCCCATCACATAAAGTCTTCAAGAAGAAAAACTTCAACCTTTTCATGTGCATCTCTTTCCCCTCAAAGCAATGAGCCCTTCTTTCTCTTTAAACATAGAGGAACAACATTCCAAGTCTGCCCATTGCTTCTCATTTTATTTTTTCTTTTTTTTAAATGAAGTCAACAACAAATCCTAATCATAGCACCTCCTTTCTTTCCAATGCCCTCTGCCATCCCCTTCCCTCCCCTTTTTCTCTTTCATTTAATAATCAACAAGAAGAAGAAAAACTTCAACTTTGTCATGTGCATCTCTTTCCCTTCAAAGCAATGAGCCCTTCTTTCTCTTCAAAAACACCACATTAAGGGTGTGTTTAGATACCGCTTATTTGCTGAAAACTGAAAATTTATTGTTAAAAACACTGTAGCAAAATATTTTTTATTGTGAAACAGTGCTATGGGAACAGTGCCACACGTTTTTCATCACTTGGCTGGTCCATGAACAGTGCCATGAGACCAGCCAAGTGAAACGCAAATGTAAACGCACGCAGAAATCAGCTACGCAAATGCACACTAAACATAGAGGAACAATGTTCCAAGTCTACCCATTGCTTCTCATTTTCTTTTTTTTAAAATTAAGTCAACAACAAATCCTAATCATAGCACCCCCTTTCTTTCCAATGCCCTCTGCCATCCCCTTCCCTCCCCCTATTTCTCTTTCATTTAATAATCAACTTGTGGCATTAAAGTTTGGTGTGCCTCTCTGTGCTTCTACGTGTTGAAGTCAGGCAGTGGTGGTGAATTGAGGGTACAAAATGGCAGGTCAACCTAATTGAGGTGCAAATACACCAAATTATAGGGTCCATGGAGGAGCACAGTGGAGACATGAGAGACTAGTGGGGTTTAGGAGCTAATCGCAAATTAGAGCAGCAACTGGGTGGTCAGATAAGAGCAGTGTCTACCGATTTCAGTCCAAAAAAAAAAAAAAACAGATAAGAGATGTGCCATGGGTGTGGGTGGAGGGTGGCACGACAGCCTATGGGTACGGATGGTAGAGACTCAGTCTGGGTCTCTGATGAAGAGAGCGAGATCAGATTGTTAGACAATAATATTTTGCAAAATGGTTCCTTATCTGCCAATTAAGCTTAGTCTTCTTTGACTGTGAAGACAAATTCTGTTAAATAAAGTTTTTCTACTGCACCAAACATCAAAAAATCCAGAGTATTTTCCAAGAAATATTTTATGCCAATATAAACAGAACCTAATGAGCATTAGATATACGCAATCACACAGACATAGATGCAGAATTTGAAGAGCAAATGCCTATATGAATAAGGTGAAATCTTGACAATAATATTTACAGCAAGAATACCCACCAGACAGATTTGATTAGAAAAGTTAAATCCCAAGCCTGATATCAACAGCGGCCTCTTAGTCAACTAAGTCAATCTTTATATTGTATCACTATTTTTTTTTTTTTTTTGATAAGATATATTGATATCAAAAGGGAAACACCCTAGTACACAGGAAGTGAACAAGGGGACAACAAATCAAAAACAAAAATTGCAAGAATCTAGGAAATCAATAAAAGAAGGGAAAGATTTGTTTTGCAAAGCAAACAACCAATCCAACAAAGTTCTAAAAAATAATAGCTTGAGGTCCGGAATAGATCTCTCAATATCTTCAAAACAACGACTATTTCTCTCCCTCCAAAGACACCACATTAAGCCATGAGGAACGATAGACAATATATAACCATTTCGATGACGACCAAAGCTGCCTTGCCAACACCCTAACAGCCCCAAAACAGTATGAGGCATAACCCAAGATACTCCAAATAAACCCAAAACCATAGACCATAGATCCATAGCAACGGGACAATGAAGGAAGAGATGGTCAACCGATTCACCATTACTCTTGCACGTGTAGCACCAATCCAAAATCCACACCTTCCTTTTTCGCAAATTATCAATCGTCAAGCATTTCCCTAAGGCAGCAGACCATACAAAGAAAGCTACTCTAGAGGGAATCTTCTGCTTCCAAATACTTTTCCAAGGAAAACCGAAGATAGTAGGACCAGCTAAAATTCTATAATAATCTTTCACCAAGAACCCCTTATGCTAGGAATCCAACACATCTTATCCTCACCAAACCCCCTTATTGAAGAACCGTATATGGTTTCCATGAAGCTTGACAAAGCCTCTAATTCCCGAACATGCATACCCCTAAAGAAACTCACATCCCAAAAAAGGACTCCATTAGGGGATTTCATAAGCTCAGCCACACTAGCCTCCTTATTCCTACAAAATCTGAACAATTCAGGATAGCTAACTACAAGAGGTGTCTCTCCACACCAACGGTTTTGCCAAAACTTCACCCTGGACCCATCACCAATATCATATAGAATATGGCGAGAGAAAGAAGGTCATCCCTGATTGATACTCTTCCATAAACCAACACCGTAAGGACCATTGACAAATCCGGTACGCTATCCCCCCACAGACATCCATATTTCAACTCTATCACTTGTCTCCAAAGGGCATCCATCTCAATCCCAAATCTCCATAACTGCTTCCCAAGCAGAGCTATATTGAAAAGTCTTATCTTCCTTATCCCTAATCCACCCGAAGAAATAGGAGCGCATACAGTCGCCCATTTAACCAAATGAATTTTAGGTTCATCACCAAAACCACCCCATAAGAAATTCCACTGAAGCTTCTCAATACGGTTAGCCACACTAGCAGGTATAGGAAATAGAGATAGAAAGTAAGTGGGTAAATTAGAAAGGGTGCTTTTGATTAGAGTGACTCTACCTCCTTTTGATAAACACAAGTGTTTCCAACCCGCCAATTTCCTTTCCATTTTCTCTAGAATCGAATTCCATATAGTCTTATCCTTGAAATTAGCACCCAAAGGAAGACCTAGATATTTCATTGGCAGAGAGCCCTGCTTGCAGCCAAGGACATTTAGCAATAAATCAATATTATGCACTACTCCAACCGGAACCAATTCAGACTTGCCCAGATTAATTTTTAGCCCCGACACCGCCTCAAACTAAATAAGAATCATACAGAGAATCAAAATCTGGTCTAGATCAGCATCACAAAAAATAAGAGTGTCATTCGCAAAAAGGAGATGAGACACTGCCAAGGATCTTCCCTCTGAGTTACCCACACTATTATTATTTAAAATTAATGTTCAATTTCAATTCAAAGTGCATATATGTTTAATACAATGTCATTAAACCATCAAAAAAAAAAAAAAAAATACAATGTCATTAGATTATAAAAGATCCTAAACAAATTAGGTAAGGTCAATAGTTAAAAATACCTGAATGTAATTGAGAATATCAACTGTTGTAACTCTAGATCCTTCTTCTTGTTGTCTCCGGATCCATTGATAGAGTTTTTCCTGAAAAACAAAACAACTGGGCTACATTAACTAAATGCCAGGGTCATTAATAAAGAATATTAAGATGACAGATGAAGACCGAAGGCCTAACTCAAAGATGACATGTAATATCACTAAAAGCTTCAGATCCTGTTGCCTACTTGCTGGTAAAAGAAATTTCAAAGAATGGAGGATTAAGCACCAAAGGAAACATAAAAGAGTGCCCCCAGTGATCTATGAACTAATGGAAACTACTACTTTCAGCATGTTATTTCTGATAAAGGCAAAACTGCCCAGGCTGGTTCCAATTGGTACATCTCCATAGATTTGTTAAGCCATTATAGCAAAGGGTTCAACAAAGAATGGCATATGCAAGGAACTGAGATGCGAAAAGGTAGAATTTTTCTTCTTTATATATATATATATATATATAAAGGTCATTATATAAATAAGTAGCATTCAACTTGCTAGAACATATAGGAAAAGGTAGAATTTTTCTTCTTTATATATATACATATATAGATAAAGGTTATTATATAAATAAGTAGCATTCAACTTGCTAGAACAAATAGTAAAAGTAGCATTCAAGAATACTTAAGCGCACAAGCCTCTTGAAGCCCAGGCACAAAGCACAAGCAAAAGTCTAATTGATGTGAAGCACACATTTTTCAAATATAATATATAATAACCTTTAATAAAAAGATACATAACATATAATTTAAGAAGTTACTAAAGTAAAAAAAGTAATATATTTTACCTATTAGCTAAAATGGATAGTACAATTGCACAGAGTTTGCAAGTTCAAATTTTAATTTAGTTATTTCAATTTCTTAAAATCTTTATATAGTAAATTTGAAAACAATTATTACATAAAAATATGATAATAATTTAATCATAAAAAGTATAAACATAAAATTTTATACAAGTTTCTTGTACTTTATAAAAATACATTGCCATAGTAGCTCTGATGCATCGATACAGCATTTTTGCTATCGTACCGGTATCCAATACGGATACGGGTACAACCGTACCTGGAGAGTATAAAGCGAAAAAAGAAAAAAAAATTTTGATTTTTTTATTCTAATACAGCCCAAATACACACGGGATACGTTTGAGATACGGCAAGTACAGATCGGACACCAAAAAAAGAGAAGAATTTGACACCTTGATGATTTCCGACCGTTGATCGGCCCAACTAGGTTAAAAGCCCTAATCTAATCTCACACGATCATTCTCTCTCTCTCTCTCTCTCTCCTGCTAGCACCTCTGAATTTGCCCAGACAAACCCAGATCACAACTCTTTCTCTCTCGCCTTCATGGATTGTTGACGACGCCAGAGCTCCTCCTCCTTGCCAGTAAGTCTCTCAAACTCTCACTCTCTCTCCCTAGCATCGGAATCACCAAATCACCATTTTTATTCTCTTTTCGTTTTGCCTCTCATTTGGTTTTGTTGCTTAGTGGCTTGGGTTGGGCTTTTCGGCTTTGGTTTGTTTTGACTTGGTTTTGCCTCTGTTGTATACAACATTGTTGTTGGGTCTGATATAATCATATAAATAAAATAATAAATATAATATTGTTTGTTGGTTGGTTGGTTGGTTGGTTTTAGATATGTTTTCAAGCATTTTATTGTTATTGTTACTTAATTTTAAAAATTAAAATAAACATAAATTATGTACGAAAATATTTAAATATACCTAAAAATAAATATTAATTAATAAATTAATTTTTGTATCCCGACGTATCATCTCCTAGATTTTTCAAAAAATGTTGTATCACCGTACCTGTATCGTACCAATACCCGTACCCTTATTGGTGCATCATAACATAATAGCTATGATCAAATGAAGTATATGGTTCAATCAAAATATATCCAAAAGGCCTTTCTAGAAAGCACAAGAATAATAAATCATCCTTATTCATGTCTTTTGATATGTAAAAAAAAAAAAAAAGTTGTTCAAGTAATATAGCACCTTAAGAATAGTGTTTGTATAATAAATCAATGTCCTTGTCATTTCCTTCCAGATCAAGCATTTAATTCTTATATTCATATTTATTTTAGTAAATAATTAAAATAAATTAAAAGCGATAGCGAGACTAGGTGTGCTTTTTTGCTTCAGCAAAAAGCTCCAAAAAAAGAGTCTTGAGACACACTTCATTAAGATTCACTTCAACCAGGTGAAGATTGGGGCTTTAAGTGTGCTTTTGATAACACCACCAAAAGGCCAGCCCGTTTTATCCAATACAAACTCCATAAGCCCAAAACTGAAGGAATATCCATTTTTACCTAATTCTAACTCTATATGGTCAAGGAGGTTTTCTATAGGAAAGCACGGATACAGCTAAATGGTTGTTGTACCCATGTCAGATGTGTATGCAACACAGCGTGCGGCTGGGGCACAGCTGCACGTGTGTCCCAGATTTTTTTTTTTTTTTTAATTTCAAAATATGGTCACCTAAAGAACAACGCCAACCCATCATAGTTCTTCTTCTTCTGTGTTTTCACAGATCTTCTTCTTCTTATTCTTCTTTGCCTCTGGTCCTTTATCTTCCTTTTGTTCTTTTTTGACTTTTTCGTTGCTCTTGTTTGGTTTCTCCACTTGTTTACCACTTATCTATTCCTTTTAGTTTTGTGGCTTGGGCACGTGACAAAGCATTGGAACTCTCAGACTTATCAAGTCTTGGACCCTTCTCCCAAGCCCAATTTGATATATGAATCACACACACACGCACACATAACTTGTGCCTTTTATTTCATTATCATATTATTGTTTTAATATTTTAACTTGTTCCCTCTTTTTTCACTTTTATATTCTTATTTCTAAACATCATTTAATATTTTAATTTTTTAACTTGTTCCCTTTTTTTTCAATTTTATATTCTTATCTCTAAACATCATTTAATAATTATATATTCACTTTATTATCCATTATTGCTCTTAAATTGATATATATTTAACATCATATGAAAAAAAAATACTTAACAATATATAAAAAAATATTTAATAATTAATTAATATATGTATTCTCACCATACCATATCCTACTTTTTCAAAAATTGCTGTGTCATCGTACTGTACCCATACCCGTACCCGTATCTGTGCAGGTGCTTCCTAGGTTTTCTAGTTTATGTTTAACACCAAACATTAGAATAACATCAAGAAGAAACCTACTTTGGCTACCTTCTATGTGGTCATTGTAAGCCCATACCCGCACCTGTATATGTGCAAGTGCTTCCTAGGTTTTCTAGTTTATGTTTAACACCAAATTAGAATAACATCAAGAAGAAACCAACTTTGGCTACCTTCTATGTGGTCCTCGTAAGAGCATTCACATCCTAGTGTCTAAAAAAATAGTCATTTTACCATCTAAAAGCATACTTTATCTTTTACAATACCATTTTACAACTCACACTACATATTTCTTATTTTTCACATCACACCAATATTATTCATTTATTTATTCTTTCTTTTCTCTCTTCCTCTATTTTTTTTCTCTTCCTCTGCGTGTCTCTCTCTGCTACCAACAACCGGTCTCTTCCTCTCCTCCGTCTCTCTCTCTATGCTACCCAGCAACCAAACCCATACCAAAATCAATCCTAGACCCAAAATCAACCCAACAAAATTCCAACAAACCCATACCAAAATCACCCAAAACCAACCAAAAAATCATAACAAACCCAAAACCATATCAAACCAAAACCACCAAACCCAACACTGCCAGCAACCACCTACAACCGAAACTCAGCCACCACCGAAACACCCAAATTAAACATCCACCATCCACCGAAACACCCAACCAAACAACTACCAACCACCGAAACACCCAACCAACACCACCCTTGAAACATCAAACTGCCGCCACCACCACCACCACCATTGGAACAAAGAACTGAAACACCAAAAACCAACCACCAACCACACCACCGAAACCCAAATCGCAACCACCAACCCACCTACCACCGAAACTCAGCCAGCCACCACCACTGAAACCCAAATCGCAACCCACCAACACAAAATCTCAACCCACTACCACCCAAATCACAACCCACTGACCCATTGCTGCTCCACAGCCCCGCCAATCCACCGCCACAAAATCGTGAGAGAGAAAAGAGAGAGTCGAATAGAGAAAAGAAAAGAGAGTCGTAAAGTGAGATAAGAGATAAGAGAGAAGAGAGAGAGCCAGAGAGTGAGTGGGAGTGTGGGGAATAGAAGAGAGAGAGGGAATAAAATAATATTATTTTAATTTTATATACATGCTACAGTAATTCCTATATAAACGAACGAACTTGCTGATTCTACTTGCTAAAATTTTTTAGCAATAGCCCCTTGGGTAAACCAAGTTTGGGCTTGTGTGAATCTAAAATAGCAATTTGGGGGGTTTTACACCCCCAATGATAATGCTCTAATACAACAATAAACAGCTTGGGGGTGGGGAAGATTTCAATTTTGAGGTGTACTTTTTTCTTAGATATGTGAAAATTCAATTTCAACCTCATTACTCGTCTTCCCCCAATAACATGCTTAACACCCCTCAAGACAGCCAATTGCTTGATCCCTAAAAGCACATATATGTACAAGATATGGATTATATGAACATATATGGGAATCCTACATGTCCACATGTGACAAAACACAATATTTTCATTATATTTTTATAAATTCCAACTTGTTAATATAAATGCAAGCATCCCTGCGTTGGACAAGAAAAGGAGGCACCAGCATGAAAAACTCACATCAAAAGCGTCAAACTTCAAAATAAACAAAGTCAGTTATACTTTGTGACACATATTCAAACGTGTCTAGAGTATCTAACAAGTAACAGATTAAGTTTCCAAGAAAAGAAATTTACCTGCAAATGTTTAGAGATGTTTATAAGTATCCAGTATAAATAAATTTCCTTGCAGAAGTATCCTAGCAACTTGGTTTGATCCTAAACATAAAGTGGTCCCAATCAACTTGGTTTCCTCCTAGTGTTTCCAATGGAGACATCCAAGTTTCAAATTCCCCTACCCCAACTATTGAATTTAAAAATAAAAAAGATTGTTGGATAAGGCAGTAAATGATGGTCACATGTCAAGGTTTAGTGTGGAAAATTCAGTGGGGAGTACTATGATGGCATCTCATCTTCTCTTTGCAGATGATACCTTGACTTTCTGCAATGCTGATCTTGATCAGCTACATTGGACTGGTGCTTATTTGGATTGAGGCGATTTTGGGTCTGAAAATAAACCTAGGCAAGTCGAAACTGGTGCCTGTGGGAGCGGTTCCTAATATTGAGGAGCTGGTGGATGTTTTAGGTTGCAAGTGGTGGGTTTGCTTCCAATGAAATACCTAGGTCTTCCTTTGGGTGCTAAATTCAAGAGGAGAAGATGATACACAATCCGATTTGGTGGTGGAAAGGAGGCTGGTGGGATGGAAACAGATATATATCCAAGGGAAGTAGAGTCACTTTAATTAAAATTACTCTTATCTTATTTGTTGACCTATTTTCTCTCTTTATTTCCCATTATGCTGATATGGCTAACCAAATTGAACCACTTCAGCAAAATATCTTATAGAGTGGTTTGGGGGATGAGTCAAAATTTCATCCGGTCAACTAGACTCAGATATGTGCTCCTCTTTCGGCAGGTGATTTGGCTATTACGAATTTGAGGCGTTTTAATGACGCCTTGCTAGGAAAGTGATTATGCAACTTTGGGATTGGGAGGGATGCACTTTGGATGAAAGTGACAGAGGTAAAATATGGATGTGAATGGGAGGTTGGTGTTCCAATTCAGCTCCTCGTCCTTATGGAGTAAGTTTGTGGAAGAATATTAGACAGGGTTAGCCCATTTTGTCATGTTCTATTTAGTTTGAGATTAGAGATGGGTCTAAGGTGAATTTTTAGTTTGAAATCGAGGATGGGTCTAAGCTGAAGTTTTGGCAAGATCGGTGATGTTGGGAGAGTTGTCTTGCAATGTGCTTTCCCAAGTTATTCACGATTAGCGGTGAGAAGGAAGCATGTGTGGCTAATCTTTTGAAGTTTAACAATGGGGTCCTCCACTAGGATGTCAATTTTATAAGAGCTGTGCAAGATTGGGAATTGGAGTCTTTGTTGAATTTCATGGATATTATTTATGGTGCGTCAGTGAGGAGTGGGAAGGATAAGATGTGTTGGGAACCGGATAAGAAAGAGGGTTTTCAACTTAGTGGTTTCCACAGGTCCTGCTCAAGGTAGTCAAAGACGAAAGGCGACCTTAAGGCGCCAAGGCCTTGTATCGCCCGAGGCGTGAGGCGACAAAAAGGCGCTAGCCCAAGTAAAGCGAGGCGCCAAATTCTTAATATATTTATTATACATATAGAACTTAAATCATATGTACCTAGTGTATTATAATATTATAATTAAGTGTTTTTCAATGTGTACCATGAAGAAATTAGGTCTATCAAATTATTCCAATACAGGATTAACATGGTTTAGGCTCTATTAGTTAGTTTTTACAATACGTTTTACAATAAGCTTCTATATAACAATAAGTCATACAAAACAAATTTGTAAATTAATTTAACTAACAATAGGTTTTATAACATGCCTTTTGAAATTAATAGTCAGTGAATGTGATATGAATCTTGCTCCCCCCCACCCCAGCCTCGCCCTCTCCACCCCCCTCCTCCACCCCACCCTCTCCCTCTCACCCTCCCTCAACCATCACCTTCCTTCTTTCCTTTTTTGCCACCCTCACATATTCCGTCTCCCTCCCCCTTTTGCTTTCCTCCACAGTTTGGGTTTTTCCCATATCCTTATCCCACTCCTCCACCACTGCCTTTGCCCTCCCCTTCCCCACCTCAGGGGTCTAACCAAGTTTTGCCTAAAAAGCCTACTCTTGTACCTGCACCTTTAATCACACCAAGTTTTCCCTCCATTGAAACCTCTCATAACATCCCACCCAAACCTATATCCTCTGTTCTTGGAGGCAGCAAGAGGTCTTTTCATATTGATGCCAAACATTTTTCTTTTTCTTTTGATGGGGGGCGGTCTGATTCATATGCTTTACATGAGACACGTCGAAATGTTAAGAGCTCGATTTGGGTTGGACGTAGGGGCTTGGAGTGGATACTTACTTGTCTCGAGGATATACGAGATTGGGTGCCTAGCCATGTTTTACTTCGTAAGAGATTTAGGGAGAATGGGAAGTTATTGGAGTTTTGTGGGAGATCTAACAAAGCTAGTCTGTTTGCTGTTATTGCAGTTTATTTTGGAGGGTCTAGGAGAGGTTGTATAATGATACCAGCAAGCTCTAATAGAGCTGACTGGTCTTTGTTTCAGAATGAGCTTAGGAATTTTTGCTCTGGTGCTAAATCATTATCTCTAGCCAAAGGTTCTTTTAATAATGGTGGTGGAGATGGTAAACTTGCTGGTGGTGGCTAGAGTGGGAAGTTTTTATCTAATTATGGTAATCAGCAAAAGATCAGAAATTTTGAAAAAATTGGAACATTTTTGGGGCAGAACGTGATGCATGGAAAACCTATAGAAAATGTTTCAGTTATAAAAGGCAATGTTTCAGCTTTTTCTGGCATACCCACGCGGGCTTTTCAATTTAAGTTGACTCTTGCTACTTTGGCATTGAGAGTGTGTAAGACTGAGAATGGGAGACGTTCTGTGACTTGGCTGGGTGATAAGGTGCTCAACTGGCCCAAGGTGTTAAGTGATGGGCCAGAAGTAACAAAACAGTCAGGTGGGCCTGTTGTAGCCCAAACTGAGGTGCAAATGGTTTCTCAATTGAAGGGCAGTTTGGTCAAGCCCAAAGTTCTTCAAGTGGAGTCTGATGCCCAGGCATCGTGGGTAGTGGGCGAGAGCTTAAGCGGGAGAAGGGGTGGAGATCCAGAGCCACCGATGTTAGCAACGGGGCCGGAACTGGATCGCGGTGCCTCTACCCTCACCGGCAACCCTGTGCATGTCGTCTCAGTGGTCTCACCATCGGCCAAAGAGCTGAGTGCGACGGAAACTGCCAAGCCTGGGTTCATCGAAGAGGAGATCCAGTCTTCGATGGCTGGGGAGTTCAGAAGAGGGAGGTTGATGAGGCCGAGGGGTCTGGGAAGGAGTTTCTTTCGCCTCAATGGCATCAGGGAGCAACCCAAAATCAGTTTTCTCCTCTGTTGGGCCTAGGTAGCGAGATGAGCTTGTGTTTTGGGGAGATAAAAAATTCTATGGAGGTATCACGGGAGAAGGGAGAAAAACCAGTACAGGATGGGACTGAGCTAGTACAAGATGGGTCTGAGTGCTTTATGCTTCAGTGGAAGCATAGTGAAGTTAATCCTAGTGGTTCTTCTCAAGGGGAGGAAGAGAGTGGCTTTTTGGAGTGTTCACCTTTATCTAAATGGGATCCTAAGGAACATAAGGAGTTGGAGGTGATCCAGGAAGTTGATGAGGAAGAGGCTCAAGGGTCAGAGGTAAAAAATTCGAAATGGGTATGTAGCCTAATGAAAATTTTTTGTAGAATAGTGGGTTTTCCTATTGTTAAGCATAAAGATCAATGTCTGGCTTTGTTTCATCTCCTTGAACAAGATTGCATTGGTGTTGTAAATGCTGGGACTTCTAAAGATATTGTGAGTTCAAGGCAGAAAGGGCTCAGGGAACTTAAAGGTTTGTTTTCTTCTGTCAATTATGAGGGGGTAGCATCTAAGGGGAGGAACAGAGATTCCTCAGTAGGCATGGGGTTGAATACCTGTGTTAGATGAATTTACGACTCTTATCTTGGAATGTTAGGGGATTAAACAATCCTCAGAAGCGGGAAGTTTGTAAAAATCTTCTCAAGGAGTGGAAGTGTGATACTGTTTGCTATCAAGAAACTAAGCTGGCTTCTATAAGCTCTTCTATTGTTCGAAGCCTTTGGGGTAGTCCGTTCCTAGACTGGGTTGCTCTAGATGCAGTCAACACTACAAGGGGGGTGTTACTGGTCTGGGACAAGAGAGTTTATGAAAAGGTTGATTGTGCTATTGGTCGGTTTTCTGTAAATGTTTTATTGTAAATGTTTTACTGAAAGGGGTTGTAGATGATTTTGTATGGGCTTGTTCAGGAGTGTATGGTCCTAATGATGATAGTCAACGGGGTGCTCTGTGGCAGGAGCTCTCAATGATGCACTCTAGGTGGAATACGACTTGGTGTGTGATTGGGGACTTCAATATCATTCGTTATCCAAGTGAGAGACTTGGCTGTAAGGCCTTTAGCCCGGCTATGTTTGCTTTTTCAGATTTCATTGAGGCTAACTATCTTGTGAACTTACCTCTTGAAAGGGCATCGTTTACTTGGTTTAGAGATTCAGGGATAGAGTGTATGTCAAGAATCGATAGAACCTTGGCATCGATGGATTGGGTAGATCATTTTGGGAATGTGTCTCAAAGGGTACTCCCTCGTGTTGTTTCTGACCATTGCCCTCTTTTGGTGGTGGCTAGTAGTGTTAATATAGGTCATAGTGCCTTTAAGTTTGAGACCATGTAGTTGAAAGAAGAGGGTTTTTGTAGAGAGGGTTCGGCAATGGTGGAATGGGTATTGCTTTGTGGGTTCTCCAAGCTTTATTCTGGCTCGTAAATTAAAAGCTCTAAAAGAAGATTTGAAAAAGTGGAATAAGGAGGAATTTGGGGATTTGGCCTTTAGGAAGAAATGTCTTTTATCTGAATTGATGGGTTTGGATGCTAGGGAGGACTTGTTAGGCCTTTCTCAGGAGGATCAAACTAGGCAATGTCAGATTAAAAGTGAGGTTGCACATCTTGCCTCTTTAGAGGAGATCTCTTGGAGACAAAAGTCCCGAATATTATTTGTGAAGGAGGGGGACAATAATACTCGTTTTTTTCATCAGGTTGCTAACTCCCATAGAAGATCTAACCATATTCGGGGTATAGAGGTGGATGGTGTTCTCTATGAGGATGAGGAAGTGGTGCGGTCTAAGGTGGTTCAGTTTTATCAGAGTTTGTACTCTGAGTCAGATACCTGGCATCCTTCTATGGATGGCTTAGAGTTTGCTTGTATTGAGGAGGATGAGCGGCTTGTTCTAGAGAGGGATTTTTCTAAGGAGGAAGTAGTTAAGGTTCTTCAAGAGATGGAGGGCGATAAAGCCCCAAGTCCTAACGGTTTCACTATGGCATTTTTTCAAAAATGCTGGAATGTAGTGGAATCAGATATTATGGCTTTTTTTTATCATTTCCATAGGAGCTCAGAGTTTGAACGGTCTCTGAATGCTTCTTTTCTTTCTTTGATTCACAAGAAGAATAATGCTTTGAATATCAAAGATTTTCGGCCTATCAGCTTAGTGGGCAGTGTGTATAAGCTATTGTCTAAAGTTTTAGCTAACAAATTGAGGTTGGTGTTGGATAAACTCATTTTGGAGTCGCAGAATTCTTTTGTTGGTGGCAAGCAGATTTTGGACTCGGTGCTTATTGCTAACGAATGTTTAGACAGTAAACTGAAGTGTCGTGCTCCAGGGGTGGTGTGTAAGTTAGACATCGAGAAAGCTTATGATCATGTAAATTGGGACTCCTTGTTTTATCTGTTGGAGAGGATGGGTTTTGGGGGCAGATGGAGGAGTTGGCTAAAGACTTGCGTCACTACCGTTCGATTCTCAGTTTTGGTTAATGGGTCTCCTACTGGTTTCTTTGGTAGCTCTAGAGGTCTAAGACAAAGAGACCCATTGTCTCCCCTCCTCTTTCTTTTGATCATGGAGGTTTTAAGTCGTATCCTGAAGAAAATTGAGGAAGGTGGTCTCATTCAGGGTTTTCATGTGGGTCCAAATAATCATACTGGTATTCGTATTTCTCACCTACTATTTGCTGATGACACTATTCTTTTTTGCGATGCTTCTCGAGAGCAGATCTTTTCCATTAGGCTAGTCTTGACCTGTTTTCAAGTTTTTACTAGTTTGAAGGTGAATATGGGGAAAAGTGAGATTGTCCCTATTGGGGAGGTGAGCAGTAGCCAGTCATTGGCTAATTTTCTTCAGTGCAGGGTGGGCAATTTGCTTATGATTTACTTGGGTATGCCACTGGGTTCTTTGTATAAAACAGCCGCTATTTGGAATCCGATTCTTGAGAGGTTGGAAAAGAAGCTTTCAGGCTGGAAACGGCTTTACCTGTCAAGGGTGGTAGACTCACATTGTTGAAAAATACCCTTTCAAGCCTTCCGACTTATTACCTTTCCCTTTTTACTATCCCTAAAGTTGTGGCGACTAGATTGGAATGTATTCAAAGGAATTTTTTATGGGATTCTTCAGTTGAGTGTTTCAAATATCCATTGGTGGCTTGGGAAAAGGTTTGTCTACCGCGCGAGTTGGGTGGTTTGGGAATTCGGAATTTGGCGTATTTTAATCAGGCCCTATTAGGGAAATGGCTTTGGAGGTATGGCCATGAAATCACTCATCTATGGCGGAGGGTCATAGCCATGAAATATGGGGAGGGGAAAGGGGGTTGGTGCTCTAGAGTTTGTAGAAGGGCTCATGGTTATGGTTTATGGCAGAGTATTAGTGAAGGGTGGGATAGTTTTGTTAAGCATTTGTCTTTTGTAGTGGGGGACGGTTCTTGTATTCTTTTTTGGCATGACAAATGGACTGGGGATGTCCCTCTTAAAATTCTTTATCCCCAGTTATTTTTGTGTTCTGCTAATAAAGAAGCTTATGTTTCTGAAGTGTTAGGCCCTCCCGTGGGTGTTAACAACAGAGTGTGGAGTTTAAGCTTTTTTAGGGATTTCAATGATTAGAAGTTAGCGGCTTCTTATTCCCTACTTCATTAATCCAAACCCGGATTCCTAGGGGAGATGGGGGTGACAGGCTTCGATGGGATCTTAATGGAAGTGGGAAGTTTGACACTTGGTCTTTTTATCATAAGATTCGAAATGCAACTCCTTCCACTTTCCCTTGGAAGGGCATTTGGAAAGTCAAGGTTACTAAAAGGGTGGTATTTTTTATGTGGACAGCAACTCATGGTCAGATTCTTACCTTGGATAATCTTTTGCTTCGTGGTCGCCCTTTGGCAAATCGTTGTCGTATGTGCTGTTGTAATGAGGAATCTGTGGATCACCTGTTACTTTTCTGTCCGATAGCTCATTCTTTGTGGACTCATATGCTTCAGTTGTTTAGGATCGATTGGGTCATGCCAGGTTCAGTTGCGGACTTATTATTTTGTTGGTACCATTGGCATGGGAAGCATAGCTCCGATATTTGGAATTTGGTTCCAAGCTATTTAATGTGGACTATTTGGACTGAACGGAATCGGTGTTCTTTTGAGGATAAGGGAAAAATTGTGGTTCAGTTATTAGATTTGTGCCAACGGACCCTCTTTGATTGGTCTCGGTGTTGGGGTTTTTCGGATTGTTTTACCCTTATGGAATTCCTTTCATCTATTAGCTTTTCTTAGTTTTTCTTAGTGGCTGCTTGTGTCTTTTTGTTCACTACCGTGAACCCTTTGTATTTTCATGCTTTTCCCTTATTAATAATATTTTCTTCTTACTTATCAAAAAAAAAAAAATTAATAGTCTAAAAATAGGTTTCACAACAAACTTCTATATAAAAATAATAATAATTAAAAAAAAACTTGAGGCTCTCGCCTTAGCGCCTTTTTCATGGCTTAAGGCGGCCGCCTTGCTTGCCTAGGCTCTAAAGGCGAGTGCCTTACTAAAGGCGCCTCGCCTTAGAGCCTTTGAGGCATCACCTCGCCTAGGCACCTAGGCGAGCGCCCGGCTTGCCTTTGACTACACCGGTCCTGCTTCATACTATTGTTCAGTCTTTTTCTTGGAAAAGCATATGAAAACCGAAGATTCCTTTTAGAGTTGCTTTCTTTGCTTCGACTATTATCCTAGGAAAATTTTGACAAGTGAAAATTTAAGAAGAAGGAATTTTTTGGATTCTAGATTGGTGTTATATTTGCAATTATAACAGGGAATCAATAGGTCACCAATTACTTCATTGCCCTATTGCTTTGGATTTGTGGTCTTTGGTGGTAGGTTTGTTTGGAGTTTCTTGGGTGATGCCGAAGTCTGTGGTTGAGTTATTAGCTAGTTGGCAAGGTCATTTTTGGGTGTCATAGAAATGGTTATATATGGATGGCTACCCTGCATTGCTTGATGTAATGTCTTTGGAGGGGGAAGAATAACTAGTGCTTTGAAGATAAAGATAGAACTTTGTCTGATCTAAAATTATTTTTCTTTAGAACTTTGTTGGATTGGTTGAGTATTACGTAGTCAATCTCAATGTTTGACTAGTGATTTGATGGATTTATGCAATTTGTGTGATTGATTGTATAGTCTCTAGTCGTATACTCCCTCTATAATTGGGTGGCTCTATTTTTTTAAATTAATAAAACTTTATTACTTAAAAATATATACATTGATGGACCAAAATCCACACGAACACACATAAAACAAAGACACTACAGAGCCTATACACATTGATGGGAGCAAAAATAGCCAGTCTCATGGAGATGAAATGATGATTGATGAGATGGACTGATGATTGATGAGATGGACCTCACATTGGTTGAAGCACAAGCAGAGTGGAGTGTGGAGCTGGATATATGGCTGGGTGGCCGGTTCCCAGCATAGAGAACCAGCCAATGAAGTTGGCGGTGACCACAATACTAGAGGGGCATGGCATCTGCCATGGCAACATGCCTTATTATACATCAACAATGGAGGATGCAAGTTGTAATCTAGGTATGGAAATTGACAAATTGACACAAAGGGAGGCCCCACAGGCTTGGAAATAGTTCCCTACAAAGACCCAACGAAAGTACCACCCTTAGCAAGTTGTACTCAAACAGAAACCCAAGGTGCAGAGGATAATAACAACTCAGACATGTCAGAGTGGGTAACGCACATATAATGGCCCTTTAGCAAATTCTTGGGAGTTTCATTTGAAGGCTTTGCAGAACAAGTTTTGCATTTGTTCGTAAAGATTAAACAATGCAAATAAAGGCACTTTAGCAAATTCTTAGGAGTTTCATTTAAAGGCTTTGAAGAACAAGTTTTGCATTTGTTCGTAAAGATTAAACAATACAACAAAATGCAAAATATAGCAGCCCAAGAGGTAAGTCGAAGCTATGTGGGAATAGAGGAATTTGGTTTGCACTATTAACAATGACAAATAAAAGTGAGGGTAGAGGAGCATCAGGAAGGGTCAGGGAGCTATAATTACAATCATCATGCAGTTAAAAACCTATCATGCAAAGTTCAGGGATTGAACGATAGCCAAAAATGAACAAAAATTAAAAACTTTTCTTAGAGGTTGGAATGCAGACTGTCTCCAAGAAACTAAAATGCAGCCGATCTACAAGTATTGTTAGAAGTATTTGGGAGAACACATTTGCACTTTGGGCTCTCCAAGAAACTAAAATGCAGTCAATCTACAAGTATTGTTAGAAGTACTTGGGGTAACACGTTTGCATGTTGGGCTCATTTGGAGCGCCAACTGGAGGAATAGGATATAGATGGTGATAAGGCACTAACACTTTGTATACTTTCAATCTAATAGGGTTGCACTAATTTAGATTTTTTTCCTTTCAATGGATTTTATTGCTTTTATATTATAAGCAATAAAATCCATTGGATTTGACCATAACATTTTTATGAAAGATTCAGTCCTGCCATGTAAATATATAATCTGGTGCCACTTGCCAATTGAGATATAACATAACTTCTGCTTCGAAGCTCGAGCCATGGCTAAAGTGTCTTAAATATATATATATATTATATATATACTTTTTTTTTAATAAGGAACCCCCTCAAGGTATGGGCTAGTGGGACCAACCTTGAGGGCCAAACCCCGGATGCTTACACACCCCCACTGAGTAGGCATATGGTAAATCGCGAAATGCCTCAACTAGAAGTCGAACCAAAGACTTCTGGGTTTACAATTAGTTCAGGCACTCTCCCTTACCACTGAGACTCCCTAGGTGAGGGCAGCGTCTTTAATATTTGTATAGCAACAAAAGGAGAAGTAATGCCCTAAATCATAGCTTACTCCTGTAAGTCATTAAGTTAACTTCCCCTATCAATCAACATCCTCCATATAGCAACTTGTGTTTTTTTTTAAATAGATACAATAGAATTTCAACCTATAATATCCGCTCCATAATTATTACTCTATACCATCAAGCCAAGACACCAATTGATTTTTGGTGTATGTAAAATTCAAACCCTAAATCTCTTATTCAACGATTAAGAAACTTTACCAATTGATTTGACTAAACCCCACTTGTGCTTTTTCTTTAAATTAAATTATAAACCCAAATTCTTTGTACAACTTCCAAGATATCTTGCACTTTTATCATTTATGCAAGCAAAATCCAAGTCATTTAACAAGTATATTTTTTTATAAGTAATAAATATTTTTTTTATTAAATAATTAGTGTAGAAGGGGGAGGTGAGGTTTGAACCCCAGACATTGGTCACCACAAAGGGTGCCAAAACCAATGAGCTATCACTCAAATCCCAAGATTTTTCCTTTTTAGAGTTTCTACATCAACAACAAAGCTTTAGTCCCAAATTTTGAGGTCACTATAGATCCTCAAGGACTAGCCAAGATCAGTCACATGTATTTAGTATCTGTAGCGGATCCATTCATAATAGAGTGACTTATTTTACACTAGCTGTCAAAGAGATTGCTATCAAAGAGATCAACTAAAAAAATTAGATGAACCCCCACTCCCCCATTTTTTTTTTTTTTTTAAAAAACATTGTACAAAATTCAAATAATCAGGAGTCATGAACCATATGCCACTATCAAATATGTAGCATGGATACGGACACGATACATAGTACGGTGACACGGCATTTCTTGAAAAATTAGGATACGACAATTAATTAATATTTATTTTTAGGTATATATATTTTATATTTGGACATAATTTATATTTATTTTGAATTTAAAAAGTAAGTAAAAACAATAATTCAATAACCAAAAAAAAAAAAGTCAAATAATAATATTCATATACAAACCAAAAATCAAAAAAGGGTCACAAACTAAGACCCATTGAATATCAAATAAAATTATAATTTTATAGTCATATGCTAACTACAAGGAAAAACAAAAAATAAGTAATAAGTAATAACCAAAACAAACACTGACCCGCCCAATAAATATAATAATATATTAACTAAAAGACAACAAACAAAGTAAACAATACACATTAGAAAAAGCAAAAATTAAAACAAAGAGTGAATTGAAGAGTCTAAGTGTAGTCGACAAATAGACTCATCAAAGAGTGAATGCGAGAGAAAGTGAGAAAGAGAGAGAGTTAGAAAGTGAGGGGGACTTATTGGTGCTCAGCGATGGTCCGATGGATGATCAATGGAGGACTGAGACTGAGATAGTGAGAAGTTGCCGATCTGTGGCTGAATCTGTTAAGCGGCGGTGATGTACCACAGTACCAAATCCAGAGCAAGAAACAGAGAAGAGGAGAACTATAGAAGTGAGAACGACTGGGTTAGAGTTGATTTCGAGGAGGATCACTACATGACATCAACTGGGGTGTGATTTTCCTTCTTCTACTTTTTTTCCTTTTTTTCCCCTGTTTTTGGCCTTTCCATGTCACAGATGTGTCCCAACCATGTCAGCAGCATATCCGAATTCAAAAAATGATTCTCCCCTGCTGAATACGTACTTGACACGTTTGTGTTCGTGTAAGAAACATATCCAACACCGGTACGTTTGTGTCCATGTTAGAAACGTATCCAACACCGTTAAATTGGCAATTTCGCCGTTCCTGTGCTTCCCAGGCATTAATATGCCTCTCATACAACCCTTTCCAACAAGAGAAGACCTCTATAACCAATTCACCATGTACAGCATCACCCATTGCACCCCAAAAGCAAAGAAAACAAATGCCCACAAATCATGCGCAATCTGGTACTGAATCAAAAGACAAAAGAAATCCTTATACATGCAACACCAGTATACCAATACCATATTCCTCTTATTATGGTTATCTATGGTCAAAATCTTATCCAACCCTACTATCCAAACAAAGAAAGCCCCTTTCTTGGGTACTTTGCCACCCCAAACACACTTCCACAGGAAATTTTAAATACTAATAGCGAGGCCCATCCTCCCCTCTAGAGCACAACAATGAAAGCAAAGATGAACACAAATTTTCTTTACCTACAGCCATGAGCCAATACAATAACTAGATACCCAAGAACAATGCTCTTGATACCATCCAATACTATTTGGGATTTTTTTTTCCCCTTTAAAATACTCTCATTCATTTATTTTGAGGTATTTAACAAGCTTGATATTAAAGAAATCCTGAAGCTAAAGAACTTTCAGCAGGGTTGTTTCTTTCAGATTGTATATATTCAATTAGTAATGTATTTAGCCCATATCAGACCTTTTGCAAACCTGTTCTACATCTTCAAGTATCTCAATATCACACTTCAATAAAGATTTCTGTAAAATACACAAGATGAATCAACACACCATGTATAACAAAAATATCATAGTAAGATCTGATTCACATATCAAAGATAGACTCTCCCCTTCAGTTCATATTTGTTTAAACTTGTTTTAGTTGTTTAAAAAAATTTAGTTTAGATGGATACAATAGGTCTCAGGTCTGATTCTTACTAAAGTTCTTACATACATAAGAGTACACTTACAATGCAGCCTTTCTCCCTTAAATTGCTAACATTGCTAAATCATGTAGCTGCATTGCTAGCTAAACCTTTGGGAAAGTCAAAAATTAATCCTTAGCTTAAACGTACTTAAACTAAACCCCATTCGTTCCCCAAATTTTACATTTAGTATTTAGCAATTACTTAATTTTTTTTTATATTAATTAAGCATATTTCACCTTGCAATCAGAGATTCTTCTAAAACTAAACGTGCACACTTCAAATACTAGAAATTCCAACCAAGTTGCATTAAAACAATCATGCTTGCTGACATTTTCGAGAACAACACTATATAATTATCCAGTGTTTGAAGTTCCCTACCTCCATAAAGCAAGATAGCAATTGATTGTTGCTCAATCAATCACACACCATTCCTACACCACAAGTATCCATCCCATCCTCCGAATAAAAAAAATAGTATTTTTGACCCCAAAAAAAAAAAAATATATATTGGAGCTTTTCTTATTCTAACTTTCAACAATCTTAATTGACACTAACTATAACCAAACAAAAGAACATAGAAAACATAATTCAACTCTATACAATCACAACACTAACTCCAAACAACAGAGCAACATGTTCAATTGATGAATGTAATGCAATCTAATGAACAATCAAACTAAAAACGAAATAATCAATTTTTTTTTAACAAAAATTATTATATGGGTTTTAGTTTTTCTCCAAAAAAATTTATAAATAATAAAAAAAAAAAATCATGAAAACGACAATCGCATAATAAAGTGAAAAAAAAAAAAAAACCGGGAGAGAGAGAGAGAGAGAAAGAGTGATAATATACGCACAAGGCCTTGTCGTTCACCGGCTTGGAAGGAGAGTTTCTGGTGGTTCATGGCCTGGGTATAGAGTTGGGAGAGAGAGTTAGCTGCGCTGCAAAACGACGCGTACATGGTCCGATCCACCTCGTCCAGGCTCGTCGCTGCGGACTTCCTCTTCTTAGCCATAGCTCAGCTGCTTAATTTTGTATTATTTTGGCGATCGGAGGAGAGAGTGGGTGTTCCTCTTTCTTTTTTACGTTTGTTATAATTACTAATTAGAAGAGGGCGATGCCAATGTAGAAGATGAAGGTGGGGGCCTTTTGTACTTTTATGGAGAGTTTCAGAAGGAAGAGGAGGGGACACATGACAGCTACCCTGGCGTGGCAATACAAGCCCACTTGCACAAATTGCTTCCCTACCAAATTTTATTTATTGCTATTGGACTTGGATTTTGTTTACAACTTTATTTTTAAAGCTTAAATAAGCCCAACCCAAAATTTTATAGGTGCAGGCTCCCCTATTTTTTTAAATTCATTCTTGGGTCTCTTCATGAGATTCTCAAACCCTCCTCAATCCCCTAGATAATATATTGCTACCATCAAGTCCACACCTCCCAAAATGGTTAACCTCTTTTTAATTTTGTTTCCAACTCAAAATCCTTGCATTTTAGCTATTGTAGATTGAGATTAAATTGAGTGAGGAGCTAGCGTAAAACACACGAGGAGCTAGCGTAAAAGGTGTGTTTTACGCCAGCCAATCCTAACCCGACACATCAGCAAAATAAATAAATAAACCATTTTCTCTCTTCCTCTCTCCTCTTCCCATCTCCCTCACTTTTCTAGAAATATTGAAGGCTTGAAGCAACGTTGAAGGAGCCACAATCTCTCTTTTTTTCATATCTCCCTCTTTTCTGTAAAATCCTCTAAAAGAACTGCAAATTTTACATAGAAATCCCAGCAAAGGGGCTATTCACGCACCCAAACCAACCATCAATGGAACTCACAACAAAATACAATGAGAAACCCATGCCACAAACTCAAATCCACCCAAAAAAAAAAAAAAGAATCAACCCAGCAGCTTCAACTAGCAACTTACAATACCCAAGCCACAAAGAACAACATAAACAACAATATTACTAAAAAAAACTCAAAACCACAATATAAAGCAATTTCACTTTACAGACCTTGCAACAGAAAACCTTCAAATGCATAGTTGAATAAAGATAAAAAAAAAATTAATTGAAAAAAAAAAGAGACAGAAGAAAAAAGTGACCTATGAATCTTGAACTAAAGATGAAAACAAAGGGATCTAAGGAAAAAGATGAAGAAGAAAGAGGTGTTGTGATGAGAGGTGTGAGAGATAAACTAAGGGGTAAAGAGGGAAAAGGGAAGAAAGAGATGAGCTTGTTATGAAAGAGAGAGAAAAGAACCTTAATTAGCTGATGTGTTGGGTCAGGATTGGCTAGCGTAAAACACACCCTTTACGCCAACTTCTGACCCAATTTAATCTCTTGTAGATTTTGTACCATAGATGACTTAAGCCCCTAATCCCCACTAACAACATTCAAGGAACCCATTACCAAGAAGAACTGATCAAGTAAGATATGCAAGAGAATTCAAACATTTTCACACCAAAAAAAAAAAAAAAAAAAAAAAAAAAAAAACCCTAAATAACCCTAGCTTTGCGTATGTAATCTCACTACTACATGGGTAGGAATTGATTGTTGTGTACCCAGGCAAGAGTTGGTGGAGTCTTTTATGGAAATTTTCTATCAAAAATTTGATGCAAGATTGATCCCACATCACTAGGAGAAAGTTTCGCACCCCGAATTTCAACTTCAAAAAAGCCTAACTAGCCCCATTTTCAAAACACAAGCAAGTATTCATCGAAATACGCATTAGAATCACTAAAAAGTGGTTTTAGAGTAAAAAAAAAGTGAGTTTTTTCTTTAAAAATTCTTTTTTCCCTTTTTTTTATAGTTCTTTGATTTCTTAGTCCTGCTTGGTCAAGGCCTTTCTCTGATCATTGGTCCTTTAGTTCAAAATTTTACTAAACTCTTTTTCTTTTCTTTTTTTGGGTATAATCTTCACACAAATCTACCAAGGGGAACAATTAAGATGAAGATTTGGTTTCTCTATTAGTGATAAACCTTATTTTCTTTTTCCTCTTCCATTCTTTTAAATTCTAATTGTAGGTGTTTTTTGTGTTAACGAACTGAAGCCTATTTTGCTATGCCTAGGCTATTTTGTTGTGGCTTGGAAAGTTGGGCCTGACCCAATATTCTAGCAGGACCGTGCTATAGGCCAGTTTGTGCACAAGCCCAGCATCCAAGAAGAGAGACAACAAAGATAAATACATACATACATACATACATACATATATATATGTATATATATATATATATATATCCGCAAGCATTAGCACACGTTTTATGGACTTACAAGTAAATGTCTTACAACATAAAGTTAGTCGTAGCAAATGGGTTAGTTACAGCAAAAAGATTCAGTTAGCAGAATAACCAATATAGCAAATATAATAAAGATGCTATGACAAAACAACTGATACAATAAATATAATAAAATTCCAGCAAGTAAAATTATGTATGCAAACGTTTGCGATGAAGGTGAGATGCTGAATCTCCCCGCAGGATGTGAACCAAAAGGAACCCAAACTCCAACCTGAATAACCTTACTATTGGACTATGCCATGAAAGTTGTGCATTCTGGAGAATGGGCCTAAATGGCTACTTGTTGCTGCTTCTAGGATTTTAAAGAGTGAGTTTGCTTAAGCGGGAGAGAAAAGATAGCCTATTGATGTATGCCTTTATGCCATGTTTTCTCTCTTTTCTTCTCACTTTTCCTTTTCCTTTCTCTCTATTATTTCTCTCTCAGTTCTTTATGCTTTCTTTCCTTGGGTCGCTCCTCCCCTTTCCATCTATGGCAACTGCCCTTATTTATAATGGGCTGGTCTTATAAGATTTCTCTTTTTTACTCCTAGGGTTTTACCAACTATTTCTGGTTTACCATGGACACCCCTTAATGGCTGCCCACCAACCCATTTGTTGCCCATCCACTACCACTACTGGACATGCCTAGTGCATTCTCTTTCTTCTACTACCCATTCCATGACAAGTTTCCCTTTGTTTGATCTTGCTATAAGCCTTTTTTCCTTTTGTTTGAACAGATAAGGCTTTGGGGTTTCTCGTTACCTACCTCTCTGGCATGCATTAAGTGGTGTCAACCGTCTACCACCTTGTAGACACTGCATTTTGTAACCCTTACGACTCAGGCCCCCGTTCCCCAATGATGCCCAAATTCCAAGGCCCAAGGTTGGTTTAGGGCTCAATCAGATGTTAAATTGACTTGAGATGTGTTAAAATGGAAAATATAACTTTTAATGAGAAAAAATCTATTTTTGGAAAATAAAGACCAAAGAAAACCCATGGTTTACATATGTAGGCACAAACCTGCGTACGCAGGCCACACGCCTGTGTACATAGGCGCAAGTCTACATACATAACTAGGGTTTCAGAGACATAAAAAAATGCAAGTTTTCTGCATTAAAGATTTAGGTTTGAAATGAATCTCACATCATCTGAGAGCCATTCCAAACCCCTATTTTTCAACTATATAAAGCCTTACATGGTACCTTTTCAAAGACACGGAAAATCCTAAGGAAAAACCTAAGATTCACTATAAATAATGAATCAAAAAGGAAGTTTTTCGTAAAACATCTTTAAGTTAATTTTATTTGATTGGGGCCTTTTCTAGCCTTGATCCTTTGAGTTTAAGATTACTAATCACGTTTCTATTGATTTGTGAATAGATTAACTAAGGGGAATGGTCAAAATCATGCTTGAAAGCTTCTTTTTTTGAAGTATTCTTTCAAACTTTTCTTTTTCAATTTTTGCCTTTAATCTGTTTCTTTGTTTAGTTTACGTTTATATATGTTTGTTTAGGTTAGTTTTAGGCTTTCTTTATGTTTTTAAGCATGTTAGGATGTTAGATTTATTTTTTTGTGCTTTGCTCTGTTTTGTTGTTAAAGTTTTTGGGCTGGTTTCCACGTACTCATAATCCTTTCTGCATGCACAGGCTTGATTATGCGTACACAGGTTTGTTCATGCATATGCATGATCCTGCCTAGAAACCCTACCTCTTTTATTTTGTTCTTTATCTCGTATTATGTGCTTTTGTTTTAGCTACTTTTTCACATTTTTATGGTCATGAGTCTTTGTTTCATAGTTTTGTTGTTTGTTTACCTTTCACACGTTGGTTGTTTGTTTACATGTTTAAATTAGGGTTTTCTCTTCCTTTCTTGTTTTAATGCCATGTACATTCATTTGCATACCCATTCATTGATGCCATAGGTGTTGTAATGCAAGGAGGTAAGTAAAGGTAAGTCATGCATTCGTATGTGCAAGCATGTTTGTTTGATAATATGTTTTGATGATGAGTATGAATGTATTTGGTGATCTTCATGTTCCCAATGTGATCCTTTGAGGTATGAATGCTTACAAGCCTTAGATGTGATATGATGACATGATGAATGCTAAGTTGATGAGATGTCATGATAGATGAATGCTAGGTTGATGAGATGTCATGATAGATGTATGCTAGGGTTTGTGATGAGATGATTGTCATGATAGATGTATGTTAGCTTTGCTTGATGAGCATGATTAGATGTATGGTTAGGGTTTGGGATAAATGATGTCATGTTATATGCTTAGATGTATGCTAGTGTGTGTGTGTGTGAGTTAGAATACAAGTATTGAGCATGCTTTTAATAAGGTTAAGATATAAGACACAATGAGAGGAAGCCAACTTTCGGGTTACGGCTGTTGAGGTCCAAAATATTACAAGTATTGAAATCCAAAACTAATGGGCCCTCAAAGATAAGAAAGGCCCAATCCTTGAGCCAAGGCCCGTTTAAAATGGGTGAAAGGCCCAAGCTCATGAATGGATAAGCCTTAGGCCTTAGAGAAGGAAGAAAAAGTAGAGGAACCTTGGCTCGGCCTTTGTGAGAAAAGCTCCCAAGAAGCCCAAAAAGAAACTAGACCAAGATACCTTGAAGCTGCCACAACTAGGGAGGGGATCCTCGGGAAGTGCAAGAGAGAATCAGCTGGGAGTTGGATAGCTCAGGGAAGCATGCTCATGGACACAAGGAACGAAAAAAGACATGTCTTATCAACCGCCTACAACTCAAAAGAAAAGGCTTTGGAAACAGATGATGACTTAGAAAGCAGTACTTGATGAAGGGAAGCTTGGTACCTCGGGAAGAGTAGGAAGGTGAACCATAAAGGAAGGTGGCTGAGAATCTTTCAGCCTGACAGGGAGAAATCTGCCTATTTGAAGAAAAAAGACAAACAGTGAGGCAGTCAAAAAGGAGTTCTAAAAAGTCTCTCTAGAAGCCTTGGAAAAATGAATTAAAAGCCAGCCCTCAAGACCCCCCAAAAGAGGAAGGTCAGCTGGGGACTTTTTTGGGAGAAAACCTCAAAAGAAATATATATTGAGAAAATGAGGAAAGGATTAGCCACCAATGTTGCTGACACAAATTGGTTCTGGTACCTAGGGTAGCAAATTGAGGGAATCAATGGCACACCAAAAACCCTAGGAATGTACTATAAAAAAAGGGATCAAGCCATCAACAAACCCATTCAACAACATTTAATCAGAGCAAAAAGATGCATTAGGGAGAATCACTAAACCTCAGAAAGATAGAGAAAAGAGAGAAACATTGTGAGGGATCCTGTGATGAGTGTTTCAAGATACAGTTGGATTCAAAGGGATTCAAATTTCACAAATCTTGAATGCCTACAAAGAGCTATCTAAGTCTATGATTTTTGAACTTATTTGAATCTCGTGACATATCCCAGTGAAAAATAGGATCCAATGTACTAAAAATTTAATACAATGACACATCACTGTATTTTCTGAGGATCTCAGACGTCCTTATTTGCACCTTTTAAATAATTATTTACTGTTCATCAGCCATTTATTTTACAATATGTATATGTTTGCATGTATGAACGTGTATTTGTTGTAAGGCCCATGTTTTGTGCACAAATTGGTTCATAATCAGCCCAATATAGCTGCGATGAACCAAGCCCAGTCCACCAACAAACAAATATAAGACTTTTGGAGGCCAAGGATCCTCGTTATCACTTGGGCCTGAGTACTGACCAAAAAAGGAACCCACAATAGCTTTGGGTGCCTAACACTTTTCCAAATCCGTACCTAAACTCCAAACCCATACCCTGGTAGTAAGATCAATGGTCCTTTCTCAAAAGAAAGTTATATTCATGGTTCCTAGACCATATAACTAGGTGGTGACTCCAACACTTTTTGTTGTGTCCACACACCCCTTTTAGGCAAAATGTCATCCCAGCAAAGCATTTTCCCAAAAGAGGCCTTAGCTGGAAACCAAAAATAGGCTCTTTTCCCCCCTCCACCAAACCACACCTTCTGAATCCCTTGACCATGGGCCCACTTTTCTTGTAATGGTTGGGTACAAGTTGGCGGTACTCCAGATGCTGTGTGTTTGCTTCGCTCCCTTTGTTTTTGTTTTCTTTCATTCCCACGTCATTTCTACCATTGCAAGTTAGTTTTGTTTCGTCCTGCTACATGTCCGCTCTACCCGTGCTTATCCTCTATGAAGAATGACGTGGGCTTTTCTCTTTGGGCTTACCATGTTTTCTTCTATCCCTTCTTGGGCTCGTGGGTTTGCTTGGCATGATTTCCTGCCAAATCGGTCCATTGGGCTTTCTTTCCTTTCTTTCTTTCTTCCTTAGGCTTTTATGGCCCATTTGCTTCTATCTTGCTTTGCATTTACCTCTTATTGTGCCTATGGGTCTATTTGCTATCATTTCTTGCCATGTTGGCCCAGTGGGCTTTATTTATTTCTTTCTTTCTTCTTTGGGCTTTTATGGTCCATTTGTTTCTATTTTGCATTGCTTTTACCTCTTCTTATTCATTTTTTGCTTGTTGTTGGGCCCTTTTTATCAAAAATGGGTATCAAGACTTATTTAATTAAGTTTTTTTTTATTACTTTAGTAGTTTAGTTTAGATCCTTTAGGTTGTATACATGTTTAGGCTAGATTAGTTTGATTGTAGGCTTTCTACCCCAAGGAGCATGTGTAGGCTCGACCTTATGTACCCATCTTAAGGAGCTTGTGTAGGCAACTTCGGTCATGTGTATGTAGGCTCATCTAGAATTTCAAACATTTTAACTTCACTTGTTTTGCTATTGTTCGTATGGTTTATAAATTTCAATTATATGTACTTATAAAAAATTATATTTAAAAAAAAAAAAAAAAAAACTTTCAATCATATGCGAGTAACATGCCTAGGGTTTGGGATTTCCTTCTAATAATAATAAGATGTTATGTAGGGTCATGTCATGGTTGGGTTACCATGATTTGCTTGGTGGTTAATGTTTGCTCTCATTTTTGTTGTGTAGCCTTAAAACAATCTTAACTAAACCTAGTCGAGCTAGTGAAGATTGAGAGTGTGAGGAAGCATGACACGAAGGACTTGAGCTCTTGGCCATACAAAAGTTGCTTAGTGCATGCATGCTCAGTACAAAGCCTACACATGAGGCCCTTACCATTGAAAGAGGTGAATACTACTCAGAATTTTGAAAAGGATGAGCACAAACATGGTCCCTTAGGCAAAAACTTGATTTTGATCATCTTTAACAAAGTTTGATTGGCTACTTCTACTTGGTTGTTTGTTTGGATTGTCCTAGTGAGGAGAAATGGCTTTGGATACTAAGTTATGAATAGAATTTATAAACGTGGATTTGTTGAACTACTTCTAGTTGTTGGTGGTGATACCTTTTGGGATATCAAACTGACACACAATTGTCTTTAACACAAAGTCCCTTAGTTGTTGCTTAGTTATATTTGTAAAGGCTTTGGCCTCAACCCATTTACTAAGGTAGTTGATGGCAACTCACGAAAAGCTTGACTCTATCTTCTCCTTCATGAGTGAAAAATCAGGTAAACAATACATATGTTGAGCTACCAAGGAAGTAATAACCCTAAATAGAAAAAAAAAAGAAAAAGAAAAAAGAAAGTAATATCTCTTTAAGAGTTTAGAGCAAGGCCTAATTGAAAATAAATTAAATGATTTATAATGTCCTGAAGACCTTTATGTCCATGCCATAATCGCTCCCTAGAGGAGTATGTGCTTTAAAATAGTAGAGGGCCCACAATGTTAATTCTTTGCAAACAACCATGGTGTTGAGATCAAAGATCGCTCTTTTTCTGATACTATAGGGAAGTCAATGCATCACTGACACATTGTGGGCACAAGGAAGTATGCCTCAACTGAGTAGACCGTGGCAGAGAAAAATGGAGTCGCCACCGAAATTAGGTGTAGGAACAATGTTAGGTACGGCTTGGGAAGGTGTTAAGTACCCAAGACCGCTCAACTTCTGGGCTGGCCACCATTATATGTTGTTAGGTCATATTTAATTAAAAAGTTTATTAAGAAAGCACTAATCTTTAACCTAAACATACATCATGCACTTAAGGAAATAACACACACAACATATTGAATATCACATCATAATATAAAAGGAAACAAATAAAACACAATAAAACATATTATATTATAAAAAAGGAAAAGATAACAATTAAATCATACACATAAGGAAATATTATAAAATAAACCAAACATGGTAAAAGACTCAAACCAACATGGTAAATAATTAACCTAAAACATAGTCAAACAGAATCAAATTACATATGAAAAATTATTTAAAAAAAATAAAAACAAGACTTTGCCCTAATCTAGGTTCGGGGTGCATACGCATACTCAACTATGCGCACGCATACTCGATGATGCGTACGCATCCTATAACACAGATTCGGAAAAATATATATCTTTACAAATTTAATCATTCAAAGATATAAACATAAAAATCAAGCAAGCATAATAGAACCCTAAACACTAAACTAAAATAAAGAAAATAAAACAAACATCAATATAAACAAATAAGCATGAAATAAAACAAACAATTATAATAATCTAACATTAACTCAATAAACATGTCAAACTTAAGAGGAATCATGTGAGAATGAACTAAAGAAACAAAAGAGAACAAAAACAAAATATACTAAGTCATTGTAGACACTCAATTTTGCACCCATGATTTAATCAAGGAGAATGACTTGAATAACCATCCATGTACCCTAAAAATCATCATTGCATTACCTACATCTTTTCGTTCATTGCATATCATAAAAATGATCTTGAGATTCTAACAGTCGCAACGGTGTTTTCGGTTTTCAAATCGAACCATCGGATCGAAAGATATCACATGATCAAGTTTGCACGGTCAACATGCATTGTGTCTAGGTAAGAACGACCACACATAATTGGTTTAAATTAATTTTGATTGGTTAAACCATTAAACTTAATTAAATAATTCTATGATTGGTTAATAATTCGTGTTTAAAATAGGATTGCATGCATAAGAATAAAATGGATGATTAGATAACAATAAAATTGTGGATAATTTGAACTTTATCAAGATTTATTTTAGGATATTTATCTACAAGATAATTGTTCTTAAATAGCCTGAATTATCTAGAAAGAGATGAAAAATCATAGACAGAGGATGAAAACATGTCTAGGTACAAGGACCGGTCAAAAAACCCTAGAAGAGGAGTCCAAACAGCACTCGAACACGAAAGAGTGTTTGGTGTCCAAAGGCCAATTCGGCACTTTTAGAGTGTTGAACAGCACTCTAAAAGGGCTAAATTTCCATGTTTTGGGCTTTGGCCCAACGGCCTTCGGGTGATGATAAGGCACACCCTTTTCAATCTTTTCACAAAAGGATGTGTCCAGATTCACATCCTAATCATCCATGCCTATTTTTTAGAGTCCTCTAACCTCTATAAATAGAGGCTGAACCTCATAATTTAACATATTTTTTTTACGCTCTGAGAGGCACATGTTTTGAGGCTCTCAAATTGCTGAGACTTGCTAATCCTCTCTGAGATTTGCTACTTAGGATTTTTAGGTTTCAAAGGTAACTAAATAAGTTTTTTTGAACCCTAAAACATCCTCTCAAGAACAAGGAAAGCTCATGCAAGAGGTTGTTTCCTTCACCCTATCTTTTCCTTATGATTCTTTTTATGTTGATGAATGTTTTTATCCATAACATAAATTATTAATTATTGTTTTGTTCAAAGCATGATTGTTTTTATGCAATTGTTATAGTCTCTTTCTTGAATATCAATAATCTGCATGTGAACAACTCTTTATCTTCAAAATAAAACAGATCTACGTCTTCTTTAAATGTATATCTGAATTTTTCTTCTAAATAAAACATATCTGCATCTTCCTTAGATGTAGATCGGATTTTTTTCTCAAAATAAAACAGATCTGCATCTTCTTTAGATGTAGATCTGACTTTTTATTCAATAAAATAGATCTGCATCTTCTTTAGATATAGATTTGAATTTTTCTTCACCATAAAACAAATCTGTATCTTCCTTAGATGTAGATCTGAATTTTTCTTCACAATAAAATAGATTTGCATCTTCATTAGATGTAGATCTGATTTTTTTCTCTAACATAAAACAGATCCATGTCTTCCTTAGATGTAGATCTGGATTTTTCTTAATCAAAACTGGTTTGTGTTTTCATTAGATGCAAATCCGAACATTTTTATCAAAAAAACAAATTTGTATCTTCCTTAGATACAGATTTGATTTTTTAATGCAAACAGATTTTTGAAATAAAGAAAAGATTAAACATGATTGTGTTTGTGTTTGTTTTATTTAATTCATGTTGCATAAATTTAAATTATGAGTGAAACTCTCTTCTTAAATAATTTTTCCATATTTTTTAAGACATATACAAAACATATCTGACTTTTCTATTATCAAAAACCATTTTTTTTTTTATCTCAAAACATATTTGATCTTTTATAAATCAAAAGCCATTTTTCTAAGTTCTCAGAAACAGATCCACATCTTCATTAGATGTAGATTTGAATTTTTCTTCACAATAAAACAGATCTACATCTTCATTAAATGTAGATCTGAATTTTTCTCTAACATAAAACAGATCTGCGTCTTCCTTAGATGTAGATCTGGATTTTTCTTAATCAAAACTGGTTTATGTCTTCATTAGATGCAAATTCGAACATTTTTATCAAAAAAACTAATTTGTATCTTCCTTAGATACAGATCTGATTTTTTAATGCATGCAAATTTTTGAAATAAAGAAATGATTAAACATGATTGTGTTTGTGTTTGTTTTGTTTTGTTCATGTTGCATAAATTTAAATTATGAGTGAAACTCTCTTCTTAAACAATTTTTTCCATATTTTTTAAGACATATACAAAACAGATCTGATTTTTCTGTTATCAAAAACCATTTTTTTTTGTTATCTTAAAACAGATTTGATCTTTTATAAATCAAAAGCCATTTTTCTAAGTTCTTAGAAACAGATCTGATACTTTTTCAATTCAAAAGACTTTGTTTTATGTAATAAACACTGATAATTCCTTGGATATCAGTGGGTTGACAAGACTCGAGCGATGATCTTTGGGCTATATCCTGTAATACAAAGAACACTGAATCAGAGGGGACCGGCCAAAAATCCTCCAATGATGAAGTTAGTTACTCTTGAACTCTCTGTAAGAAAGAAGTATTCTCTCAATAAATGAAATTGTCTGAATCCCCTTACCCTTCATCGAAGAAGCCTTATATAGTATGTGTGGAACGGTTATCTGTTTAGTAACCGTTCCCAATGTCGAGGAGTCCGGAGAATTGGGGGTAACTTCCATAACCACTGTGGAAGTTACCTGGGTTGGACGGGCCGGTGAACTCGTCCATCCTTAGTAAAGATGGACGAGACTTCCACGATGAACTCGTCCATCTTTAGTGAAAGATGGACGAGACCATCTTGGAAGGCTTGCCCTGCGTAAATGATGTGTAGATTCCATGAGGTATTGTTCGTCCATATATGGACGAGGTTCGCCAGAACGCTTGGAACTTTCTCTTCGCCTATCGTAGCTTCTTTCGTTGGACGAGACATATGGACGAGTTATGGACTTGGATGATTTGTGACACCATCAAACACAAATCTGAATTTTTATCTCCAAAAACCATTTTTTCTACATACTTCAAAACATATATGGTATTTTGACAAATCAAAATCAATTTTTTTTCCCAACAAAAACATATCTGAATTTTTTTTTTAATAAAAGAAGAGACTTCATTCATAAATAAATTTATGTGATTTAATTTTTCATTTACATGTTCAACGTATCATTTATGACATGCATAAAAAGGTACATTGGTCACAAAAGTCTAGAAGACCAGACTCTGTCTGGGTGAAATAGGTGTCTAACACCTTCTCATTCCGTAACCTAGCCTCCAAATTTAGATCTTTGGTTAAGTAGATCTAGCCTTGTCTTTATTTTTATTTTGGGTAGAATGTAACTAGGACAAAAAGACATGTAATTATTTGGTAGTTTGTAACTAGGACCCTAAGCCGTGTAATTTTTCAATTATGTAAACTTTTTTTTCAATTAATGAAGAGAACAATTCAGTCATGTATTTAGTTTTTCTTATTTTTTGTATAAAAAAATAAGTGACGACTCCATACCACTTACCCAAAAAGAGAGGTGCCCTAAAAAGCACACTCCAAAATCTCTCTTTTTTGAAAGGCGCCCAATTTTGGTGTTCTCTCACAATAGCAACTCCACTGGGGACATATTGAGGGCTAAGTTTCGTATTAAACTTAAGTGACCAAATATGTACTTTTGTTTTGTATGATTTTGCATGATATAGTTGTTTGTTTGTTTATTTATGTTTGATGGGATGTTGTATGATATGTTGTTGTTTGTATTGTTTGTTAAAAGTTTTCCCTAATTGTCATAGTGTGTGCCATCTAAACAACAATGTATGCACCCTTTTTCAACAACTTGTGCTGGTAGTAACCATGGATCATCGGTCTTCATTAGATTTGGGTACCTAGTGGCGAACTCACCAACTCATAGCCCAAAGTCACTGGATCATTTCCTATTGACTGTGAAGGACAAACCATGCCGTTTGGACCAATGCAATGTTCATTACATTACAAGTTGGGAGGTGTAACGTCCTAGCTATGGGAAACAATGAAACAACAAACTCACCTTACAACATAATGACTTAGAACCTACCCTTAGGTCGGTCCCGGTTAAAATTGCATTGCATGTTGTGTGTGTTTGTTTTGGTTGATTGATGGATGTGGATGGGGTCTTAGCTTTGATTAACCCGACCAAGGCTGTCATTAGGGGAGAATCTGGTCAAGATCTGAAGGAAGGCTGCAAAGAGAACCTAAGCTCGACACTCAAGCTAGTAGCTCAAGTTCTAAGCCCGTCACTCCCATCACAATACTAAAGCCTTCAAGCATAGAAGAAACTTCATTGTTGCAACATCACAACCTTATCTTTAACCTCCAAGATAGTTTAAGCCACAAGAAGTTTGAAGCTCCTAGCAATATGGCAGAAGAGGGAAAACACCCAAACACAGAGGAACCCATGAACACCCAATAGCTACTCAACACCATGGTAGCTAGTCGGATTCAGCTGAGGGAAGACATGAACCGTATGATGCAACAATTTCAGAATTCGAAAGGAAATCAAGAGGGGGACAATACTGATCATGATCCACTAGCCCTAGAGAATGAGAAGAAGATCAATGAAAGGATGAATAAAATGGAGGAGATGATTAGAAGAGCTCATAAGATGGAGGAACTTACGGACTACAATTCTCTCTCCCTGTTCCCTAATGCAAGGCTGCCACCCAAATTCAAGATGCCAACTCTAGACAAGTTTGATGGGACTGGCTACCCAAAGTCCCATCTAAAGATGTATATGAGGGCTATGCAGCCCTTAGGCGCGACCGAGGAAGTACTTACTCAGATGCTCCAAAATACACTGACCGGAGCCACTCTTAGGTGGTTCCTCAACATGGATAATGCAAGAGCAAGAAGTTGGGAGGACATCTGCCGTGAATTTCACAAGCAATACAAGTACAACATGGAGGTGGACATCACAAGAAGAGACCTTGAGACTACCAAGCAAGAGCCGAAAGAATCCTTCTCTACTTTCATTACCAAGTGGAGAGCCAAGGCTGCACAGATGATGAGTAGGTCGAGGGTGGAAGAATAGTTAGCCATGGTTATAAAAAAAACTTATTGCCTATATACCACAAGTATTTGTTTGCACAGTATTTTCCCCATTTTAAAGCTTTAATTGCTATTGGAACCCAAATTGAGGATGTTATAAACAATGGTACTATAAAGACTGATGACCTTCCAAGGTTTAGAAAGAATGTAGGGTCTAATTCTAAGGCTGCAGAAATTTCCAATATTCATAAAAATGATCCTTATTAATTGATTGCACCCATTGCACCCATGCAAGTACCACAAGAGCCTAAGTCTAGGAGAGAATTTCATGAGTTGTACATGCCCATAAGCCAAGTGTTTGATAAGCTAAAAGCAAAAGGGTTACTGAAACCCTTAGACCCAAGACCAATTCCAAACCCCTTTGCTTTCAAGGTTTGATATGAATAAAAGATGTGCCTACCACCAAGTCCCTGATCATGAAACTGACCATTGTTTCACCCTTCATCATGCAATTTAAGACTTAATAGATAACAAAGTCATTGCGCCGCCTACAAGGCCAAGCATCACTAACAATCCCTTGCCCAATCACAATTTTGGGAAAGGACTAAGGATTAATTGCTTGATGACCGAAGAAGAGAATAAGGAAGACCCGTCCAACTTGATCTATGACCTACTCGAGTGATTCATGATGACATGGGAAGAATTAATGGATAGGACATCTATTATTGCCACAGGATATGACATATGGAATGAAATACCAGAACCCAAGAACTACCCAACACTTATAAATGGGGGGAGACAATTCAAACCCCAAGAGGATAGTCAAACATCTACAAATGGGGGGAGACACTTCAAACCCCAAGTGAATAACCAAACACCCATAAGTGGGGGGAGACATTTAAAACCCCAAAACACTGATCCCAATGATCCAACTAAAATTGCCCACATCACAAGAGGGGAGACACTTCAAACCCCTACATTTAGAGACAAACAGCCCAGTGGAAGCTTTGAACAAATCCACCTAATAGATACCTGCTGAAGAAGATGAAGTCCTCAAGCAATTACAGAAGACACAAGCCAACATATCCTTATGGGGTTTACTCATGACCTCATATAAACACCGACAAAACCTAGTAGACTTGCTCAACCAAATCCAAGTCCCTACAACCACAACCTCTCAAGATCTGAATGCTATGATTGGGTCCATAAATAGGGAACTCACTATTTCCTATTCTAACAAGGATCTGACCAAAAAGGAGAAGTGCCATAACGATCAATTGCATATCATTGTAGATGCCATGGGGAAGAGGATACCGATGGTTTTGGTAGATGATGGAAGTGACTTGAACGTATGTCCTTTGAAGACTACAAGTTGCTTTAATCTAAGCATTGAAGACTTTGTGCCTACTGATCAACATGTGAGGGCATACGATAACAGAAGAAGAGAAGTCTTGGGAACCATAACATTAGAGCTTACCATTGGACCGATGGTCAAGAAGGTGGATTTTCAAGTCTTTAATATAGCCTCATGCTTCAATATGCTCCTTGGGCGACCATGGATCCATGACACAAAAGCCGTACCTTTCTCTCTATATCAAAAGGTTCAGTTTCCACATGAAAGGGCTATTGTGACCATCTATGGGGATACTTTGACTGTGCCTAAACTTGTTTATGGTATTGATTCTGAAAAAGAGCCATTGACTTTAGATGGCTTTGAGATTGAGAGGCATGGTTTTGAAAAGAGAGAAGAAAAAGTTAATAATATCCCAATGGACTTTGCTCCTTATGGCAATAACAATGTGGTAGCGATGATGAGGAGAACGAACTACCTTCCTACGATGAATTTGGGGAGAGCTGTGAAGAAGCCAACTGTTCAAGACTTGGTAATTCCTACTATCACACCACCTTTTGGGCTAGGCTATAAGCCTACTTATGATGATTTGTTAGAGATGGAAGTGAGAAAGATGGCTCGAAACAAAACCAAAGCAAAAGGACTTCCTTGTCCTCTAGAACCTCTGAAACCCTACACTCCTACATTGAATAGGAAGTTTGTAAAAGTTAGAGAAAATCAACGTTATTAGGGATTCCTAGAACCGAGATTCAATCCTATAACAAAGACAATGGTGCCCAGTTTCGAGATACTACTTGATTGCAACAACAAGGTTCCAAAATTGAAGAAGGAAGATACAACTTGGGTTCCTACTGAATGGGCTGATCACATGGATCCTGATGCCATGACTATGCTCTTTGGAGATCATATCTATAACATAGAAGAAGAAGAATATTGGGAGGCCTGCAAGCATACATTGAAGAGCCTGTATGAACTAAGAGCCAATGATGGAGACGAGGAAGGGGGAACAACCCCTAGTGATAGAGAAGATGAGAATGCAGACCTATTCTGTGAGGAATATGGTATCGATGTGGACTACTATAATCAAGATATTGAAGATGATGTCAAAGCTAACAGGTGAAGCGACACTAATAGTGATCAATACAGGCTAATAAATGTGTTAGAGAATGTAAGAGAGGAGAATGCACAAGCCAATCAAATGTATCATGATGAATATCCCTATGGGCATCTTTCAGATTGGAGCGATATCACTAATGTTAGTTCAAGGTCTGGCCCTAGGTATGACAAGCATGGTAGAAACGTTCCAGAATTGGGGTCGTATTATGATTCGGAACCAAATTCACCAACCCTACATACTGAAGATGAGGATGACATAGATGCCAGGTTGGCCGCTCTAGACCAAAAGCTGATGGTCCATAGTCTCCGAATCATGACACCGGAGAATGCTGATCGTAATGAGGAGAGAATGGAAGAAAGTGAGTCAGAGCATCTCCCTTAGTACACTGACTTGGGCAACAGTGGCAAACACGATCTATTTGATTAATGGATGGATAACATAGAGCGCCTGGATGCTTTTGTAACTAACAAGCCTACAGACATGGAGGTTAAAGAAGAAGTTACAGATTATATGGATGTGGATCTCACAGTACTGATGCTGAGGGAAGAAAGAGCTTACTGGGAGACACCTGCCATTGTGGAAGCCACGACCGAGTTGAAGAACTGGGCATGGGAGGGAGCCACCCACCCCATGGAAGACTCTGTAAGGAAGATCAAAACCGTTAAGTCAGTTACTTTTACCAAGAAGATCAAGACCACCGAGCCAATCACTCCTGCCAAGAACATTGTTTCCATTCCTATTGAGTCTATTTTTGCTAGTGTTTGTATTCCTGTCAAATCTGTTTGTGATAGTTTTCCAGTTGAGTCTGTTGAATCTATAGAGTCTGCTAAAAACTCTTTCCCTTTTAATATGATTTCTAATTCTACTTATTTGCTAGCTTTGAATATTTTTATTTCTGAAATTGGTAAAGAAACTCTTAATAAAAAGGAATTAAAACATGGATACCTAGAACCTATTAAAAAAGAAACCCAACCTATTAACCTGGGAACTGATGATGATCCGAAAATGATCCAAGTGGGCAATACCTTAACCACTTCAGAGAAAGATGCATTAGTGGCACTGTTGATAGAGTTCAAAGAGAACTTTGTCTGGTCATATGAAGACATGCCTGGGATTGATACTGATATAGTACAACACTGCATCCCAATAGCTCCAACCATGAAGTCGGTCAAGCAGAAATTGAGAAGAATGAAGCCAAAGTAGACTCTCAAGATCAAAGAAGAAGTAGAAAAATAGTACAATGCAGGATTCTTAAGAGTAGTTAACTATCCAAAGTGGTTAACTAATGTGGTTTCGGTATCGAAGAAGGATGGGAAAGTCCGAATGTGTGTAGATTTCCGAGATCTAAATAAAGCTAGTCCAAAAGATGACTTTCCATCGCCTCACATTGACGTCCTGGTTGATAACACAACAGGGCATGCATTGCTCTTGTTTATGGATGGATTTTTAGGATATAATCAGATTAAGATGGCTCCAAAAGATATGGAGAAAACCTCCTTTATCACTCCATGGGGGACATATTGCTACAAGGTCATGCCATTTGGCTTTAAAAATGTTGGTGCTACCTACCAACAAGCAACCACTACTTTGTTGCATGATTTGATCCACAAAGAAGTAGAAGTTTATGTTGAAGTCCAAGGACCGTGAAGGGCATATGCCGACTTTAAGGAAGTTCTTTGAAAGAATCTGATTCTACAAGTTGTGGTTGAATCCAAAGAAATGTACTTTTGGAATCATATCCGGAAAAATGTTAGGGTTTATGGTTAGCCAGAGAGGAATAGAAGTTGATCCTGACAAAATCAAGGCAATTGTAGAGATGAAGCATCCAAAAACTGAAAAGGAGATCCAAGGATTTCTGGGGAGAATACAGTACATCAGCAGGTTCATAGCCCAACTCACTATGACATGTGAACCAATATTCTGACTGCTCAAGAAGGAGGTCCCAACAATATGGAATGAACAATGCCAAGAAGCCTTTGAAAAGATCAAGAGTTATCTGATGAAACCACCAATACTTGTCCCACCAGTTCCTGAAAAGTCATTGTTGTTGTATCTTACCACTACAGATACAACAATGAGGGCTTTACTTGTTCAATACCTAGAGAAGACTAGAAAGGAGAATGCAATATACTACATCAGCAAGAAGATGTTGCCTTATGAAGAGAAGTACTCACCATTAGAGAAGACATGTGTAGCACTTGTATGAGCAACCCGTAAACTCAGAGAATTTGATATTAAGTATGTGACTCAGAAATCTATGAAGGGGAGAGCAATTGCCGATCACTTAGCCTATTGTTCACCAAAAAAAGCTAAAAAGATCCAAGAAGACTTTCTAGATAAAGACATTATGGGGATTGAAGTAGAATCATGGAAGATATATTTTGATGGAGCAACAAATCAAAACAAAGTGGAATTGGAGTTCTTTTAATTTCTTCAAAAGGGACACACATTCCATTTTCTGGTAGACTCAATTTCCTTGCCACCAACAATGCCACAGAATATGAAGCTTGCATCATGGGTCTACAAGCAGCCCTAGGCCTTGGAGTAAAAGAGTTAGAGGTGTACGGAGACTCAGCATTAATAATCTCTCAGGTACAGAATAAGTGGAAGATCAAAGAAGAAAGACTTATGCCTTATCATCAATGTCTTCAAAAGTGAGCATCAAAATTCAGCAAGATCCAATACCAATACATGCTGAGGATGCAGAATCAAATTGCAGATGTTTTAGCAACCATGGCATCCATGATGGATGGGCCAAAAGAAGATGAAGCTAGACCGATAGTGTTGGAACAAAAAAAAGAACCAACCTACTGCATGACAATAGAAGAAGATGAGGAAAAGAATAGGGAAGGTGAATGTTATTCAGACATCTTACAATACCTCAAGGATGGGACATACCCGAAGCCTGCAGACAAGAATGATCAGTTAACCATCCGAAGGTTATCCATTAATTACATCATTTATGGAGAAAAGCTTTACAGAAGATCATATGATGGAATTCATCTCATTTGTGTAACCGTTAAGGAAGCACAGCAAATAATGGAAGAGGTTCGTGAGCCAAGTTATGGGCCACATATGAATGCACACATGCTATCAAAGAAGATAATGAGATAGAGCTATTACTGGATTACTATGGAAGCTGACTATGTGGCTCATGTTCGAAAATGCCATCAATGTCAAGTCCATGGAAATTTGAAACATATGCCACCCATGCCACTACATACTATGACAACACCCTGGCCATTCTCTACATAAGGAATAGACATTATTGGGAAGATTCACCCTACAACATTCAATGGCCATGAATTTATACTTGTAGCCATTGACTACTTTACTAAATGGGTAGAAGCTGCTTCATACAAAATTTTGAATTCAAAGAAAGTTGCTCAATTCATTCAGACCAATATCATCTACAGATACGGGGTCCTGCATGAAATTATCTCAGACAATAGGTTGCACTTTAAAGGAGAAATGGAGAAGCTACTACGACAGTTCAATATTTGACACCACAAGTCTTCACTTTATCGCCCCCAAACCAATGGAGCAGTTGAGGCTGCTAATAAGAACATAAGGCGAATCTTGAAGAAGAATACAAAAAACTATAAGGACTAGCACTTATAGTTGCCCTATGCACTTTGGGGGTACAGAACATCAATTTGATCTTCCACGGGAGTCACTCCTTATTCATTGGTGTATGGGATGAAGGCAATCCTTCCCATTGAGATGGGTGTCCATTCACTAAGGACAGTACTGGAGAGTGAAATCTTTGAAGCAGATTGGTTGCAAAGTAGATATGATCAGTTGTGCATGCTAGATGAGAAAAAACTCAAAGCCTTGTATCATATTCAAGGTTACCAAAAGAGGCTTAGGAAAGCTTTTGACAAGAAAGTGAGAACCAGAGATTTGAAATTGAGGGACTTAGTGTTGAAGGAAATTTGAGCCCCAGTTCAAGATGCAAATGGGAAGTTCAAGCAAAATTAGGCAGGCCCATACATTATCAAGCAGATATACTTTGGGGGAGCAGTAAGATTGATGGACTTAGATGCAAACCCTTTCACTGAGCCAACCAACATGGATCAATTGAAGAAATACCAAGTCTAAGGTGGTTATAAATTATGTTGTTTCCCTTCTTAAGTTTGACTAAAAAAAAAAAAAGCTCGCTAGGTTGAAAACCCAAAAGGGCGGTCTAGGCAAAAATTAGAGCAAACAAAAAAAAGAAAAAAAAAAAGGTAGGTTGAAAACCCGAAAGGGCAGTCTATGCAAAAGGAGAGTTAAAAAAAAAAAAAAAAAAAAAAAAGTGAGAGAGCCTACTAGGTTGAAAACCCAAAAGGACGACCTAGGAAAAAGTTAAGGCGAATAAATAAATAAAAACCATCATCATCAATGAACTACGTGATGACCTGATCCTTCTATCAAAGGGGTATGTAGGCAACCATGCATTGGTTCGATCACAATTTCCCAAACCCACCATTTGCCCATTAACCAAAATTATCAAAAATTCAACCATTCCACTAAACCATGTCATTACACAAAATACAAAAGCCCAAATCCTAAGCCAAACCATAAAAGAACCAAACCCTAAAAGCCTACACCTTAAACAGGACCCTTAACTTGCAAATCCTAAATAATTCCTAAACATAAGAGTTTTTACATCAACTTCTAAATAAGCAAGTTCAAAGCCAAAAATAAGAAGGTCAGTTTGTCTTCAGTCTTTTCTTTTTCTGTTAGTCATTGATTTCTTCTGTGATAGGTACTTTCTTATCACTGTCCCTTCTTTTGAATTCATAGTTGTCTTCATCGAGTTTTTCCTGGTTATCTTTGAGAAATTGCTTTCCCATAGCAACCATCTCAGTTTACTTGTCAACAATCTTATCTATCAACCAGTTAGAGTATTCTGTAGTCATCTTGTGAAAGGGAACCTTGACAAAAGTTTAGTTCACTCGGTCAGCCATCTCTAAACCCAATAGCATGTTCTTTACAGAAGTAGGATTTGTGTCCACAAGAGAGAGAGGTCTTCTTCTTTTGCCATTAGGTATTCCTTGCTCATATTTGAATTGCCTCAAGAGTCTATCTCCCTTGTAGAAAGTTGCCCTCTGCAACCCAACAAGGAAGATATGATATGACCTTAGAGACCTTAGTAGAGGGGGTGGGCTCTTCCACCAATAACAGTCCCATTGAATTGAGGTATTGGATTTCTTGTCTAAGAATTTCACCTAGTCACTCTCAGTTTGGCACTCAGTTTTGATTAAAGCCCTGTTAAGAAAACTGTTAGGCCCATAATTACTGGTTGTAGGCTTGGCAATCATGTCTAGTCGTTCCATAGCCATATCTGCAAAGTCAAAGGACTCCCTGAGAAGTTCTTAGTTTCTCCACCTTGAAATACAACATCCAATCCTAGAAGAGTTTCTGCCAAGATCAAAGAAATAGGATTATCACCATCCTTAATTTGATTCATAACACTTATGGCTTGGGCATCCACAAAACCGCGCCTTCCAGAACAAAGAAAAAGTTTTCCCACCACGCATAAAGCCAAACCGAAGTTTTTCTGCATATTGTTGGTCACTCCATAGGTGCATTTGTCAATCAACCGAGAGATAATGGCACAAAGATTCACCATATGACTTTCAATCATACTATAGGGAATGGAAGTAGGAAGACTGAGAGCATCAGACAAAGATTCCTTATACCGGGGATCACAAAAAACCACTACGGATTTTTTGTTAGGATCATAGCCCAGAATAGCAAAAAACTCTTCAATTGTTGGACAGAGTTCAGCAGTATTAAACCGAAACACATGATCTTCGGGATCCCAGAATATTACAACAGTACGAATGAAGTCCCACTTGATTTTGACATTCCTCAGAGCCTTGATTCCCTCTAATTTGAAGGCTGCAAAATTGGTTTTAGTACTGAAATCAAAGCTACGAACCTGTCTGTTGATATCATGAATTGTTGAATGAGAAAAATTATGATTGCTAGCCATGGATGTCTTTTGCTTGTGATTATTATGTTTTACTAACCTTTATGCAGAGATTTGTCGCAGGAGAATTCATTTAAATAACTTGCATAAATTCCTAATCAAGTTTGAAATAGATTTCAGAGAGTTTGTACTTGACTAGGAGAGTATTTCATGATCACAAACGAAGTAAAAATCTTTCAAAAAACGCAACAACGTGAAACGCGCATCGGAAAAGCATGAGGAGTTGGCCCACCATGACATAAGCGTCGCGGCGTGGCCAAGTGCAATTCGGCACTCCAAAAGTGCCGAACGGCACTCCTCATTTGCCAAGTGGCACGCATCCCCTCGGTCCTACACTTATGCAATTCCATGTAGTTTTACATTCTCTTGTAATTTCTTAAGACCGTTTGACACTCAAAAAGATTTTTTTTAGGTCAAACTTAGGCTTTCGAACATGTCTAACTCACTTGTTTTCAAAAATCATCACTTGCATCATTGCTTTCAAAAATTGATCAAATCAAGTTTTTTTAAGACTAGTAGATTTATGTTCCAAACTAGGGGCATTCGCCCATGCCTCATTCATTTTCAAATAACAAAAGATCATCATCTCAAAACAAAACAAAAAGAAAATAAAAAAAAATCATCATTGTTAAGATTTCCAAAAATCATGCATTCATTTTAAACTAGGGGCATTCAACTCCACCTCATTCAAGTAAGTGCAAATTCAAACAGAGCCAAGCAAGATAAGTTTAAATTAGTACTACAAGATCTTATCATGTGAATTCTAAACTTGTCTTAGTTAAAGTTTCTACATGATCCGAGGTGATGCCAAGGACAAAGAGCTAAACATGGGAAATAATACAAGATTGTCTAAGGAACACTTCCTTTTGTTTTGCAGGAAAAATAAAAATAAAAGTCATACATCATTAGGACTCAAAGTCCGCCTGCGTGAGGATCTCCTTGATCCACCTCTAAAGGAGCCACCTTCAGTGTTTCCTTCCTGACTTGCGAAAAAGTGAGGATCGTACTTACGGTTTTCAAGTTTGAGGCTCTTGATCCTTTCCTCTAAAGCTCTCCTACTAGTGTCAGCAGTTTCCATTTGATGTGCCTGAAAAGTCAGTAAAATCAGGTGTTAATTCCATTATCAAGCAAAGTTCAAGCCAAAGACACTTAGAAAGCAACATGGTATACCTAGTTCGAATCATTGAGCACATATTGGGAGGACTGAGTGCGAGCCAATGACTACAAACCTCCAATCATCCGTATGCTTTCTTCCATAAGATCCACATCAACCTGAAGCACAACTCTACTAGATTAAGAGCCACTTATCCAATTAAGAAGAAAAAAGGACAAAGAACTAAGCATTCAAAAACATACTGGATTGGGCCAAGGAACATTTGGTAGATGCTCTGGCCTAGTCAAAGGCATGGAATTATATGTTCCATCAGGATTCATCACACCATACTGCCATGCCAGAAAATGAGGATAAGTCTCCATGAAGGAACTAGAAGAACTACCAGCATGATGAGAAGAGGGAATCTCTTCCTCTTCCTCTCCCCCTTCCTCCCCTTCAAAAGCAGGAGGCTGAAAATCCAACATGTAAATATTGTTACCAAGTAGAATTATGGAAAATGAATTTGCAGAACAAAAGTTTGATCTTAGAAGGGAAGAGAAATATCGTTCTGCCAATCACCAAGATACCAATACTTTCAATGCCCACATTCAAACAATACTTGACGGCCATTCAGTTCTAGAGCATGCTCACACTCAACATACCCCTCACATCCAGCCCAAGGATTTAAGTTCATCTGAAAAATCACAAAAAGGAACTTAGAAAGAGAAGAGACTGAATCATAACCAAGTGCCAAATATTTAAAAAGGAAAAGAAAGAAGGAATTCACATCATCAATGGTCAGATTGTCAATCACCAAGATCCAAATCTCCAAAGAACACCTGGAAGGTATAAACAAACGATGTTTGGGCAACCAACGGAGAAATCTAGGAAAAATGCTAGTAACCTCCCCCCGAATTTCTGGACCAACCCCAAAATACTCATACATCCAAACCTGAAAACTTTACAACATCATTACAACATAGCCAAAATGATTTTCCACAACCAACACATAGCCAAATAAATACCAAACCCCACCTGCCATACAAATGGAGCCCCACCCAAGCTTGAAAGGCTCCGCTTAGAGAGTTGGGTCATGAAATGCATCAGAGTAGCATAGGCCATGCTGCCCCAGTCATAATTTCAGATTTGTTAAATTTCAGATTTTATTTTTTATGAAAATAAAAAATCATAAAAAAAAAACCAATCTCTCTTTCAAATTTACAAAATATTATTTTTTAGGAAATATATGAGTAAGATATTTCCTAAAATATATCTTAAGTTTGATTTAAAATACTTTCATTCTATTGTCTTCAAGGTTCTATTATTGTATTGTTACCAAATAAATGAATAGTAATAAGTATTTCATTACAGCGTCTTGTATTCTTTGTAATACATATTCTTATTCCTATGTAATTACTGTTACAATCTATCAAAAATGCCCTAAGTGATTTTCACAGACCCCTTCATAGATTTCCCTCAACACAATCACCATGATGATCAAATGCTAGATCTAAGATTGTCACTAATCACATTTAGTCACTTGGATGTGTTTAGCCATTGTTTAAACCACGATGAGGCCAATTCTTCTTTCCCAGACCCTTGGACCTCTAAGGAGCAAGTCTAAAGTTTTAAAAATATTTCATATGTTTTTATTTGACAATTTTAATCTCATCATATTACGTACTCTTTTATTTTTATATTTTTAACTATTTAATAGGTTTTATAAATTAGAAAGACATAAATGCAAAAACACCTCCTAAGGATTGGGTTAATTGCAAAAACAACCCATGATTTTCAATTATATCATTGAGTTTTTCATATATTCCAAATTGAATCTTGGACTAGCTTCTTGTAGCTCTTATAAAATAAAAAGAAAAAAGCACCTAATCATCATATGGGGTGTTTTTGCTTTTTTTTTTTTTTTTCCATTAGGAGCCAAAATTCACGTATGCTTGCTCTGCAATGAAAAAAATAATTGGCTGGCTGCCTGCAACACATTCCACGACCTCCCTCTCTCTCTCAAATGCCAAATCAAGAAAATGAAAAAGCAACAACCAAAAAAAAAAAAAAAAAAAAAAAACTTGCAAACTCACAACGCTTTTTGTTTATCTAAAAAAGTCTAAACTGACTGCTTTTGCTTTCACAATTCACAATTCACAAACAAACGCATCATAAATATCAATATCAATATCAATATCAAATCCAACCTTTTACCTCCTCAGGCTGGTACTTGTATTCTACGAGACTACCACTACCACTTTTCTTTATTTACGTGTAGCTCTAACTCTCTCAGCCTCACCCCTCATTGCTGCTGCTTCTTCTTCTTCTTCTTCGCCGGTACGTGTTCTATGTTCGTTTCCAAACCCTACAATTTCTCTCATTTTTCCATAGATCTTACGCTTGCTCTATTCCCGAAATTCTAGATCTGATTCTTAATTCTTTAAGATTTTTTGGGTGAGATTGTCTAATTTTTGCGTCATTCTTATAGATCTGTTTCTCTCATTCATGTTGCATCTATTAAGGAAATCTGCCTCTTTTTTTATGATTACATTTCCATTGATCCTCAGAGAGAGAGAGAGAGAGAGCTTAAATAGAAAAAATTGGCTGCCTAAAATGGAAAGATGAGTAGTACGGTTCTGTAATATTTGGAGCGTGATCTCTTTTGCTTAAGCTCAGTTAAACTTTAAAAAGAAGGTTTTTCTGAATTGTGCTTTAAATTGGTGACGAGGAAGCTGAATTTTTATTTTTTTATTTTTTTTATTTTTTGCTAATACCAAATTTGTGCTACACCTCCTACCTATATTCAAGTGTATATCTTATAACTTAGCTGATGATATATAAAATTAAAGGCCAAAGTTTGGTTCCCCAATTAAATAAAACAATTTAATTGGGGGATCTAACTTACGTTGTAAATTAAAATTAATTCTCGTTGTGCACTTACTAAGCATGGTTATGGTTATGTTATATCCTCGCATGAATTGGTTCTATCCCAGAGAATAATAATGATCATCATAATTTATAATTTATAATAATAATAATATATGAGAAATCAAATGTTAATCTTCCATACTTTTCCACAAATATATTTTGCCCGCAGGTAATATTAGACCTCTATCTTTAACTTTAGTTGTTGCCTTTTTGCTATTGGATTTGGATGACAGAATACAATGTGATAATGATGCATGATGTTCTACATTAACTGATTAACATGATCATACATTAAAATTTTGATTGTGCACAGAAAAGCATGCAATGGTGATATGGATAATATTCTGGCATTACAATTGAAATTTCAAATTTTAATCATTTTCATTTGTTTTTCTGACTCTTTCCAATTTTTTCTTTGTAGAATAATTTGTTGCTAAGTGAGTTGAACAACTCTTGGACTTTCGCTCAGATGTGGATAGATTTCTTAATGTAATCTGAGGGTTAAGGACTCTATACACTTGGCAATTACTATAAGCAACACATAATAATAATAATGGCTCCCGCTAGCAAGGCTGATAAGAAGGCTTCTGTAGATGCAGCTGCTTGGATGTTTAATGTTGTTACCTCTGTTGGGATTATCATTGTCAATAAAGCCTTGATGGCTACTTACGGCTTCAGTTTCGGTAAAGTATTCCTAAATTATTTCTTTTTTTATTTTTCTCTCTCTTGATCTATGTTGCCTTTTCCGGTAACTTTATCACATTATCTCTTTAGCTTCAAAAGTATCTGTTTATCCATTTAACAACCTTTGTGCACTTAATGTTCTAATTCTTTCTCTCTTCTTAGTGCATTCTTTTTCTCCTTTAAATAGCTTGCTGCAAGTAATTGTGTTGGAGTTGGGAGGGATCATTTTGCTTGGTTACTAGGCTTTCAGTTAATGGATATTGTGCAACTCCTACTGGATTAGAATAGGGCTTTCCTTCTTCATCTTCTTCCTAATGTTTTGTATTTTGTTCATTCCTAATATCAACAGTTTTCTCTGATCATGTTAGTCTATGATCTTCTTCATGTTTCTATTGCCTTTAATCCTGTATGGTATGAGTTCTGTTTTCTGTTTTTCGTTTTTCCAGCATTCCTCTGATTATGTCTTTTTGGTTTTGTTCTCCATTATGTATCTAATCTCAAAGGTTTGGACCGTCTCCATCTTATTTCTGCTTGGAGCCTGCATGTTGGGACCTTCAAATGACCCTTTTTTCTTAATAAAAAGATATCTTCCTTGATTTTATTGTCCATGTTTCCAGAAGTTGTGCCTTTTATCCTTAATTTTATTAGAGAGAACCTATATAGCTGGGTGCTCTGTTTTTGGTGAGTTATTTAGACAATTTAAATATTATCCTTTTTACACAGGGTTAGAGGGAATACAGTTTAAATATTATTAGGTTATCAGGGATGGCATTCACTGATTTAATATATATTTTTTAATAAGTCATTCAATGATCTAATGCTACCGGACTCTCAAGTTTTATTACCTATTCATTTGGAAATCAATGCAAGGAAGCTTTGCACATCCCCCCCACCCCCCTGCCCCCCACTCTCTTTTCTCTCGTCTCTGTGGTTGAATTAGATTCTTACCATAGTGAAAGCTCTGATTCAAAAGTTGGAATTATTTGTTTGCTAATCTGTCAAGCTGTGATTCTCTTTTGGTTTGTATCTGGCTATCTGCTGTTCCTCTTAGATCAGAGTGTCTAGTTTGTTCATTGGTTATAATCTTAAGTTATTTGTCTTACAACATCTTCATTCTTCTGTTTCCTTTTGTCCCTCTAATTATGACAATTATGGCCCAAAAGAAATGTGGATTTTATCTTTCATGTTAGTTCTAACTGACAAAGCATTGATGGATAGTCTTCAATAAGGGACTGACAATTAGATGTGTTGTACTGAGATGCTGTCACCCTAGTGTCTAAAAATTAGTCAGAGCATGATGGAAAGGTATTCAATGCTGCATCATATATGCCTACAAAATGATAGTTAAACTTGTGAGCTGGAATTCCCTAAAAACTATCTTGATGAAAAAAACTGAATTGGAGCTTGGGGCAAAGAATAAATAGTTTCTGAGTGCCATGTGAACAATGTATTCCAATCAAACTAAAATGAGATAACAATGTGATTATTCATGAGTAAGGAGCATGATTTAGGTCAATGAGTTTAAGTTTAAACAGTGCTTCCTTCCCCCATGAGAATGTGGTAGAGTGGTTGTTTATGCAACAAACCAATTAAAACCAAGAAAAGTAGAAAGCAGGATTTAGGAGCAAGTAGCAGGTGGGGTGCTTCAAGCATACTGGTTGAGTGGTATAAGTAGACATGACTGCAGGGGACTTGTGCACAAGAAGAATCCTTAATAGTCCCTGCTAATTGATGATCCAAGCAAGACTTGAGTACAGTGACATTAATAACTTAGTGAGGGCAGCTTTGTTTTAGATTTGGGATGGCTAACAATTCAGGAAGGAAATTTAAGGAAATGAATTGAGCCATAGAGAAATGATTAAGTGATTACATGTAATTTTCAACATAGCCAGTTGATCAATAGGAGTGCAGTTGTACGTTCAATAGTTTGGATGAGGCATGGTGGTGCTAGCAATGATGTCCTGTTTAATGACCTTTGAGTCCATAAATCAGTGATTTTGATAAGCAATTTGAAGAAAAATGTAATCAATAGGAGTGCAGTTTGGTAAGCAATTTGAAAAATATGTTATAGTATAAGGATATTGCGCATCATTTGTTTGTTCACAGTTCTAAGTAGTTGCTATCTTTTGCAGCTACAACATTAACTGGTTTGCATTTTGCAACAACAACTCTGATGATAGTTGTCCTACGGTGGTTGGGATATATCCAATCCTCTCATCTACCATTCTCGGAGCTTCTAAAATTTGTTATCTTTGCTAACTTCTCTATTGTTGGAATGAACGTTAGTCTAATGTGGAACTCTGTTGGATTCTATCAGGTAAGTTTCTGTATGATCTAATTTATGATTTCATTCTGGCAATCTATTGGATGATTTTTGAATGTTATTCTCTGTTTTATTTACAGATTGCTAAGTTGAGTATGATCCCTGTATCCTGCCTTTTGGAAGTTGTGCTGGACAAAATTCGATACTCTAGAGACACGAAACTGAGCATTGCAGTTGTTCTATTGGGTGTTGGTGTTTGCACTGTCACCGATGTGAGTGTTAATACCAGAGGCTTCATTGCAGCCTTTATAGCTGTCTGGAGCACTGCTCTGCAACAATATGTAAGTAGTCAATACCTCTACGCATGTGCAGTTACATATGTTGGAGTCTGCTAGATTGAGACACATATTAATATTATGTTCAATTGAGTGCACACACACCGTACGAAATATAGTGTTAATTACATTCTAAATTGTCTATCTACAAACTCTCTTTTGACAAACTCATAAACAGAATTCTCTCTTTTAAATTCTTTTTTTTATTGTTCAAAAGACTCATCTTATTTTTGTGTCAAATTTCTGCATGCAGTATGTTCATTTTCTTCAACGGAAATATTCACTAGGCTCTTTCAACCTTTTGGGACATACTGCTCCAGCACAGGCTGCTTCATTGCTGTTAATAGGCCCCTTTCTAGATTACTGGTTGACAACCAAAAGAGTTGACGCGTATGACTATAATGTGTGGTCTTTGGTAAGTACAGCAGCAATTTATGGTCTGTCTTCCATGATTCTTATATGAAGTGATTGTTTTTTACTTATTAAAAAAAAAAAGTAATTGTTTTTTTATCATCATCATATGCAAATCAAAATTTCATGTTTTAAACTATCGTGTTATAGGCATAACAAACATCAGTGACATATACTGTCATTTGCTCTTTATGCAATCAATTAAAAAGATCCTCAACTGCTTTCCCCAGTTATGAGAGGAACTTTAAAAAGTTACTGTTCATGGCATCCAAATGGAACATTAAATGTCATTTTCTCAACATTCTAAACCAAACTCCCTCCCTCTCTCTCTCTCTCTCTCTCTCTCTCTCTCTCTCTCGATTTTTTCAAGCAAGAATGACCCAAAAAGCACTTTCTTATATTTTTCTGTCTAGCAAGCAAACTTTTTTGTACATTTGTTTTTTGTGGCTCTTATTTAAAAAGACCACGATAGCTCCTATAGTGTCTTTTTACTACATCTCAATGTGGCGGTGTTGGAATACATGACATTTGTGCACCCGGTTTATTTACATGCATAACGGGGGTGAATGTCTTTTGTCTTACATTATCTGATTTTAATAGTACTATAACTCACAATTCCGCTGTAACTTGCTCTTACCAGATGTTTATAATTCTTTCATGCACTATTGCTGTGGGGACCAACCTCAGCCAATTCATTTGCATAGGAAGATTTACGGCTGTGTCTTTTCAAGTACTTGGTCATATGAAGACAATCCTTGTTTTGATTATGGGATTCTTCTTTTTTGGGAAGGAGGGTCTTAATTTGCATGTGGTTTTGGGAATGATAATAGCGGTAGTTGGAATGATATGGTACGGAAATGCCTCATCTAAGCCTGGTGGAAAGGAGCGTAGGAGCTACTCACTCCCTACTTCCAGACAACAAAAACACAGTGGTTTATCAGAATCTACTGAACTTGATGGGAAAGTGTAAGGTTCCTTAGGAAAAATTGAGCATACAAAGATAGCTGATTCCAGGAAGCTGTTGATTGAGATTAAAAACCACCCATTTGATTCTAATTATTTTTGAACTTTCCTTAGTTTCATATCTTTATTTTTAAATTTCCCCATCAAAGGAATGGATATTCCTGGATGGGCTTAGATTCCCTACAAATTTTTCTGTTTCACGAGTATAATTTATAGTAATCAATTCTTTTTGTGCTATTTATTTCCAAACTATGTGTACCTACGATATTCTTTCTTCTGACTCACCATTAAACTCATTGAATGGTCACATCTTAAGTTGAAAGTTAAAAGCCAATTTTGATAGTTTGGTAATTTTGGATGAAGCTTGTCTGCTTATTGAATGAATTTTAAGTCTAACAAGTTGATAAGCTGCTCATGTTGGCATATGTGAGAAGGAAGCCATACATGCCAAACTCTGCAAATATGGAGAAAGCAATCGGCTCCGTTTATTCCCATTTTGGATGTTAAGATTTTATTTGATTTTTTCCTCGGAAATTCAGATTTTTTTTTTTTGGTTGTATTCTGAGCTTTATGTCCATGGGAAGAGCAAGACTAGAAATACAAATTTTTTTACTACTTTTATCCTAACTTATTGAGTTAGCAAAGTAAGTTATCAAGTTGTGATTGGTGAAACATTACTTTTACATGAACTTATCATTAATACAAATTTTATTCTATATACCAATCACTGAAAAAGTTGGGTAAATTTTTTTTGTATCCCTATACTTACTGTAATAGGAATTGTTAGAATTTTGAGTTTTTTTACCATTTTCCTTTTTGGTTCTCTGTTGAATTTTATAATTGAGGTATTTTTTAGCAAATATTCGAAAGAGCTTTAGCACCACGCTTCCTAAAGCACCACGCTTCGTAAAACTATTCGGTAGAAATTGTCACATGTTTTAGCAAATATTCGAAAGAGCTTTAGCACTAGTATCAGATATGTTAAATGCTAATTTTTAACATTAAACACACCAAATAATATACTTACATTAGATGTGTCAAATGCCAAAAAAATTTAGTGTTTGTGACCACGCTTCTATCAATAGTAACACTTATACTAATAGAAACGTACAATCACAAATGCAAAAATTAAAACTTTTTTTTTATTCAACTCTCTCTCTCTCTCTTAGAAAGCTTTATTCTCTCTCTTGGCAAATCAAGTATGGTGGAGTGGTTTATGGATTTTCGGTGGCATGGGTCGTTTGCTAGTTTGTTGGTGGAGATCAATGTTGGTTTGCTGTTGAAGTTTAGTGTGGTGGAGATGAATCCAATCCTGGAGATGGTGGGTTTGTTTTGGTTGTGGGATAGGTTGTGGATCGTGGGTTTTTTTTGTTGTAGATTGTTGATTTTGTTTGGTTTTAGAATGGGTTTTAAGAGTTGTGATTGTGAATGGTGGATTTGTTTTGGTTTTGGGATGAATTTGGGGTCCTTGTTTGTGGGTTTTGATGGTGGTGGTGATGGTGGGTTGTGGGTTTGAGGTGGTGATGGGTTGTGGGGATGGTGGTTTGAGGTGATCATTGATTTTTTTTTTTCCTGGTAGTGGCGAGCTTTCATAGATAGAGGTATAATCAGATGAAGAGGAAGATAGACAAGAGAGAATTTCAGAGAAGAAAGAGACAAAGGAAGAGAAAGAAAGAGATAAATGAATAGCATGTGAAAATAGAATATGGTATTGCTACTTTTTTTCCATAAAAAAATAGCAAAAGTTTGTTTTTGTGGTTTAAGATAGCATTCAGATTGATATAATGGGTCTGTTTGGATAGAACTTATTTTGCTGAAACTTAAAACTGAAAACTGAAAACACTGTAGCAAAATAATTTTTAAATGTGTGAATAGTGCTGTGGGACCCATTTTTAATGAAAAAGTTGATAAAAAATGTAATTTGTGGGTCCGTAAACAGTGCATATGTGCACTGTTCACTACAGAAAGTAACCGCAAAGTCAACAATTGCGGTTACTGTTCATTGAACAGTAACCGCAATACTCCAAATGAAAACGCGTGAAAAAAAAAAAAAAAAAAAACAGAAACGTAACGCAAACGCAAAAAGCTGGATCCAAACCCAGCCAATATAGCAAAAATATGTTTTTGTGGTTTAAGATATCAATTGAAAATTTTAAGCTTTTAGCTTTTAATAAATATAATGAATTGATATAAATGTTTATACTTCTTTTAAAAAATGACGCTCAATGGGTTTCCATTTTTAAAGAGAGGTAATTGTAGAGCGTTTGAGGACTGAAGAGGATGGAGCATGAAGTATCGCACGGTTCTACCCGCAAAAGTGTATCCAACTCGAGGACTTCATTGACCTGAGAAGGGAGGAAGATGCGAGATAACACTTTGGGAGAATCCATTTTGAGAAAAAAAAGGATCATGGAAAGGGCCAATACGGTGGAAGGAAGCTTTCTGTAAAGGGTATATCTTCCCTACCGCATTGAATGCACTGCAACAACCTTATCAGCTACATTGATGAGGAGCTGACATCTGAACAGTAGTTTCACAGCTAGCAGCCCCTTCTATCACCTTCAGCAGAACTCTGATGGCACAAGTGACCTAAGAAAAACCCTAAGGCATACAAGTAAAGAGTTAGGATGCAAAGAGGAAGGATATATAAGAGAGGGGAACCTCATAGTTAAAAGGGGGATTATTCTCTAAGGATGAAAAAAACAAGAAAGTGAACAGTGAATTATTTGGTATAGAATTTGTGTCATTCATATATAAGAACTAGTCCTCGAACTCACCCGAGGACTGCAATATCCTCAATTGTTACTTAAATTGTCTTTCTTCATTACTTTAGATTCCTCGGCTTTAGACCTGAACTTAGTCCCAAATTTATGGTAGAACTATTTTCCCACTCTCTATAAAAATACTAGAGTGTAAACTTAGTTTGAGGGACAAAGCATCACTGTTCTTAGTGGGCTTTGGCCATCAATTTCCTAGTACATACAACAACAACAACAACAACAATAATAATAATAATAATATTTATTATTATTATTATTGAATTAATTGGATTCAAGTATAAAAATACAAAACATTTTTTAATATATATATACACCGTCGTTTGTCCTTTCACAAATTTAAAAGCTTTTTATCAGTTTAATTATCTAATGAGTGATAGTAATTACTTTAGATTATAAGTTAGCTTTTATTTATTTATTTATTTTTGCTACAACAAAACATTAATCAATTTATTTTATTTAGTTTTTAGATTTTATGGAATACTTTTAGCAAAAAAAAAAAAAAGAAATAAATAAATAAACTATTCCAAAACACCTAGTTTGAAAAATGCTTTAAATGCTAAAAGAATTTATAGTTAAATCTCTTTATCACAAAAACTCCACAACTAGCTTTTTATTTTCTTTTCGCAAATGATAGTCTTCTCTTTTGCAGGGCAAATATTAAAGAATATGGCAAGGTGTTGGAAATTTTGAATATGTATGAGATGGCCTCGGGGAAAAAGGTTAATAGGAGCAAGACATCTTTATTTTTAGCAAATGCACTTCAGCTGAATTAAAGCATGAGATAAAGGTGGCTTTGGATGTGCCTGAAATAATGCAGTATGAGAGGTACTTGAGCCTCCCTTCCTTTGTGGGTAAAGGGAAAAAAGCGAGTTTTAGCTACATTAAGGAGAGGGTATGGAGGAAATTGCAAGGATGGGAAGGAAAATTACTAACTCAAGCAGGTAGGGAAGTGTTGTTGAAGGCAGTTATTCAAACTAGCCCCACTTACACAATGGGATGTTTTAAAATACCCATTGGATTGTGCAATGAAATTGAAGTTCTAATCAAGAAATTTTGGTGGGGACAACAAGGTGAGTGAAGAAAAGTTTATTGGGTGAAGTGAGAAGATATGACAAAATCCAAGATGGTTGGTGGAATGGGGTTTAGAGATCTAGCCATGTTCAATGATTCTTTGCTAGCAAAACAAGCTTGGCGACTTTTGCACAATAAAACCTCTCTCTTCTATAAGGTTTTCAAGGCTTGTTTTTTCCCCAATACCACAATTAGGGATGAAAGTTCAAAAACGTGTATAAAAGACCTTTGAACGTTTAGACCCCCAAATAACAACTTAATCAATTCAAGCAATATGTCAAACAACTAGTGTGCGGAAACTTAACATATGCTATCATACGAAATTGATTAAATACTATCTAAGCCATCACAAAATAAAATCCACAGCAGATAATTTAAAGGCAAAGATAGAGGAAGGAAGATGCAAACACAAAGACAACACGCGATGTGTTATCGAAGAGGAAACCGAAGTCCTCGGCGAAAAACCTCTCCGCCGCCCTCCAAGCGGTAATCAATCCACTAGAAAATATAGTTGGGATACAAGGACAGCAATAGACCCTCCAAGCCTAATCTACCCAGTGCACCTAAGCCCTCCAAGCTTCTTGCTCCAACGAGGTTGCGCCGAACCTTTTTCTTTTCTAGCTTTCCGGATTCCGCTACTAGACCATAGCATCAACCAATGAAGATTGGTTCCTTCCTAACTGCTTCCCAGAAATCCAAACAGCAGACTCACAATGATGATAATGGTGAGAACCTGGTTTGGTATAAAGCCTCTCAAGGATTTAACAATGGAGAGGAAGAGAGTTGAGGAATTTGAAGAGATTCTAAGGTAGAGATTGTGGGTGAAACAATCTGGTTTTTCTTTAGGGTTTCTCTCTCAAAATTCTCTCTGGAAGCTCTCTTTCAATCGTGGGTAATAGGGGTATTTATACTGGAGTGGAGAGGAATGTGAAACGTCAGAATTCTACAAAACAGGGGTGGCTCGCGGCTTGACCTCGCGGCTTGACTAAGTCGCGAGATCCAGTCGCGAGATAACCGTATGGCCAGTTGTCCTGTTTTGTCCTGTAGTGCACCAGCTAGCAGACTGTTCACCTTCCAGCATGCTTGGCACGTGAGGTTGCTTCTGGCGGCTTTAAGCCGCGAGTCACCCGCGAGACCCAGCCGCGACACTCTGTTTTCTTGCACACTCTTGAGCAAACTTCACTCTATCTCACTCACTACCCTTACATCAAACCCACCTAAATACAGGGTTACTAAATGCTGAATTACAAGCAAATTTGGCACGGAATAAAGCCAATTAGATGGTTGAATAAATTCAACCTTACAATCTCCCCCTTTGGCTATTCCGTGACAAAACCCTAAAAACAACTCTAGACTTAACATGTGAGTTGGGAACAGTTGAACAAAACTCACTCACACCTAACTCTAGAAGCTGTGAAGCACTTGAATCATATGAACATAATACTCCTGAAACACAACAATACACCATGATCATTGTAAGCAGAAAATTATAAAATGCATATGAAACAGGCAATATTTGATCAAGCAAAGATGGAGTTATGAAACAAATCATGGCTTGATCAACCAAGTGAACACCACAAGGTAGTGATCACAGTGCTCATTCACACTTGGAATGAACACAAGAACATACAAGTTAACAAGCACAAGGCAAGACACTTATATGCACAACACTCAACCAATGCATATCACACAAGGCATATGCATCTAGGAACAATCCTACACGGGCACAAGAGTGACAGTACATAAACCAAAATGCATAACATTTAGATTAAAGTACTGATTTAAACATAGCATAAAGGCTGCACTAGGCAAGGTACATACCATAAAGCCTACAAACATGCACAAGACATAAACCCTAAAAGCTTACATAAGCACATGGGTACAAACATAAAGCATCCTGAATAACAGTTTACAAAACACAATATATCAACTTAAAGAGAAGAAGAATGTAAAGACACTCCCCCTTAGATAAAGACACTCCCCCTTTGATCATGCCTATCTCTCCCCCTTTTTGTCATGGAATAGGCCAAATGATCAGTGTTCAGGCTGAGTGGTGAAGCTGTCAAGTTTTGCGGACAAAACATCAATCTGATCCTGCATAGCTTTCATCCTCTCAGAGTGCTCAGTCTGGACTTCTCTGATCCCATCAAGTCTTTCCAGAATGATTTGGAAAGCATCTGGAGGAGTATCTGAAGAAGTTGATGCTCTGGGTCTTTTGCCACTCCTCCTGGGTGTTGAGGTTGATGGATGCCCGGCTGCCTCTGCTTCAATCTCCATTGGGACACCTTCTCCTTCATCACCTTCATCTTCTTCTCCTGGAAGTCTAACACTTATCCTTTTGCAGGTAAGCCTGTTAATTGCAGAAGGTGTGGACATGGGACTGATGTCTTGTGGGATAGGAACACCCTTCCTTCTAAAAATCCTCATAAGCAAACTGGGAAAGATCAGTTTTGGTCTAGAGGTTGTTCTTGTCTCATCCACAATGATGTCATATATGTGGGAACTTATGTCTATGAAGTTCTTTTCTTTGAGATCCATCAGAAAGATTGCTCTAGCACAATTGATGGTAGTCAACTTCTTAATGGGATAGAGGTTAAACATCATGATGATTGTTAGGCACCTCATGTCCACTGGAAAGGCAGTGGTATTCAAACATTTTCCTTCTCTCTGCCCCCCTATCCTTTGTTGAACTGTTTCAATGGATACACTCCTATCCTTGTAGTTGATAAACTCCTCATCATCTAATCCTTCAAGTCCTAGTGCCTCATCTATGACATGAGCATCTACAATGAATTCTTTCCCTCTAACCCAGCAGCTTAACTCATTCTCCTTTATCACAGCATTTGAGTAAAATTCCCTAATCAGGGGTTCACAAACTACAGGGAAATCACTCAGAAGTTTTTCCCATCCTCTACCTTCAAAGCAACTGGGGATAAAGGTTTGTCTTAAATCCTCCAAATCAACAAATCTCTCTTGAATAATTCCTGCACTCAAGAAGATATCCCTGTATCTCTCAAAGTGATGAACTGACCTAAAAAGCTTAGAATCCATTTTCAACCTTTTGTCAGCCTTCTTTGCAGTAGTTTTCTTCTTAGGAGGTGAGGGAGCCATCTGTGATCAATCAGAAGAGGCCACAACAATACAGAGCAATATACGTGTAAAACAAGTTAGTCTCATGTAATTATCAAAGAGATATCATCCATACAACTGAACTTGAAGCATTTAAACACAGGCTATTTAGATCAATCACATGGAAAAACAAGCCTAAGATAGGAAATACACATAACAGCATCAGATATAGAAACTAACTTAAAGGCAGTTATATGTCAATGAGACAAAAAACTGAAAATGATATGACACATAAACAGTATTGTGAAACACACATATGCTCCCAAAAGATTAACACAAAAGAGCAGGCAAATTTAGCACATTAAACTCACAACCCCAAAAAAAATTGAAACAGCTCAACAGCTCAAAGAACAGTGAAAGTCAACGAATCACATAGCTAAGCACAGAATGAAGAGTAATAGTGAAACAACTAAGAACAAATCACTTCTAGCAGCAGCATACCCAATCTAAGCGTGAACAGGGAGCAAATTCCGAAACAAAAAAAAACATTTCTAAAACACAAATATATGCGAAAGATCAAAGGGAAAAACACAAAATCAAGTAGAAAAGAGTGGCAGAACAGAAACCCCATACCTGTGACTTGAAGATTTTGAGCTACAAGTATGCAACAATGGAGATTGGAAATGGGAGCACGGAGTGTTTGGGAGGGAGAAGATGAACAGTCACAAATATTCGAGGGAAAACTGAAACAAGTTTTAAAAACTGCCCTTATTTCTGCAAAACACGCGATTTTCGCGACTGGATTAAGTCGCCACACAGTCGCCAGCTCAAGCCGCCAAAACACACAAGACCAAAAATTTGAAAAATTTTTCTAAGTGTTTTTCGCGACTGGAAGGTCTACCCGCGAGTGAGTCGCGAGCTGAGCCGCGAAAATCTCTGAGTAACCTCGCGACTGGACCTTCCACTCGCGAACAAGTCGCCAGAAATTACCAGCGAAGGTGCGACTGAGGCTCGCGACTTGACATACCCGCGACTGAGTCGCCAAAACAGAGCAAAACAGGATTTTTGAAATTTTCAGATTTTTCAAGCAAAATACTTTCCAAAAACACCTAAAATACTCAAAAATTTTTTTGAGCTTGAATTAACAAAGATTGAGCATGTGAAAACACATTTCATCAAGTACAATCACACAAATGAAAATGGCATTTATTGAACATAAACTTGTGTGTTGTGTGTGAATATCAACAATGAGATAGTCCTTCGTCTAATGTGAAGCTTCAATGATCAATTCAACCAAGGCATACACAATTAGCACTAGATCATGTGACCCATCTCAATTATAGAAATATGTATATATGACCTCCCACATAAACTTGATAACATGATTTGGAGCTTTACATTTGACTCCACTTTCAATCATAACATTTGATCTTTTTGATCTTTTGAGTCAATCACCTCTCATTGTGAGAGTGATATAGGATATTTCACTTTAATGAACAAGCCTTTGGCTTTTTGAATGAACAATCACTTTAATATAAGGTCGCTTACCCTTTTTCCTAGTCAAATACTAGAGTGTGCGACAGGCTTTTGCAGCTCAATATCTCTTTTCATTTGGAGATTTACATTTGGTGAGCTCTTTTTAGCAAAACAAAAATAAAGAGTGGGAAGATATATAGACACAAGTCTATGCAAGTCTCAAGATCAACAAAACCATTCACTAATCATTCATGACAAGTTTGAAGATCTATTTACAACAATCACAAAGATTTCAAGATTTTTCCCACTGTGATATAAGTGCATAAAGACAAGCAATGCTCGAAAATGCACAAAGCCATTAGCACAAAGGTACAAGGCTAAACAAGTTTTGAGACAAAAACTCAACAAAGTCAATCAAGCTTTTGATTTTCTATTTTTATGTGTTTTTTGGATTTTTGACACAAGAAACAAAAAGATTGATAAAACAAAACTAAAGAAATGTACAAAAAGACAAACAAACAACCAACAGCAAAAATAGCAAGCAAAACAATCAAACATAGTCACAAAGCATAGGAAGTATTGATGCATGGACATGTTGTAATGCTTATGCATGAGTACCCTTATTCACCCTCACGTCACTTGCATTTGGGGTGATTTCCTTATAGGATTGGGTACGGGAGTTAGGGCTTTCAAACCTTCGTGAGAAGCTTTCCAAGCAGTTGGTGAATGCACCAATCATCTTTATCACGTTCATCATTCCGGGATCACCATTCTGATCTCTAGATTGATCTCCAGCCCAACTTCTTCTCTCATTTCTAGGTCCTCCTGACCTTTGAGGGGTTGCACTATTCTTTGCTCTCAGCTTTTGGCAATTTGGTCGAGTATGCCCTTGAAGTCCGCAGTAGTGGCACACATAAGTTCCTCTAGGACCTCTTTGTGGTCGAGGACGTGACTTGGCACGAGATTCAGATCTGTCTGCAAACTGATTGCGAGGATTTAACATTCGTTGGTTTACCAAATTCTTCTTCTCCTCCACCTCGAGCTTCTCACCAGTAAGGTTAGCTACAATTGGAGCTTCAGCCTTTACAAACTTCACTCCTTTACTAACATTTCCAGACGAACTACCTCCTCCGGTATATCCCAATCCGGATTTGTCTGAGAAGCTCTTTTGAGATGATATAACATCATCTAGCTTCTTGGTGGTAACCCTCTCTACTTTAGCATTAGCTTGCACAACCTCACTCTCAAGAAACCTTACTTTTGTGTAAGCTTCGGACAACTCTCCATTCAAAGTTTCTATCTCACACTTGGCCTCCCTATATCGGATTAGGAGACTTTTGTAGTCCTCCTCAGCCTTCTTCATTTTTCTCACAGCAGCCTTGGCCACCCTTGTGTATTCCCCGGACTTCTCCAAAAGTAAGTTATAATTCTCCTGAAGGTTCGCGTTGCTTCCATCTACTTCAGCATCCGATTCTTCAACAATTCCTAGTGATTCATCATCACTATGTTCTCCAAGATCTTGCACAAGCAGATTCAGTTCATCTGACGACTCAACATGAGCAATAGTCATAAAAGCCGAATAGTTCCCCTCTCCATCACAGCTCTCTTCAGACTCTGAGTCAGACGAATCCGAGTCACTCAAGGTCGTGGCATACACTTTACCTTTCGATTTCAAATAATTCGGACATTCCTTTTTGAAGTGTCCATGCCCGTTACATTCGAAACAAGTGACACCTTGTGTAGGTTGGGATTCTTTTCCATCTTTCCTTTTGAATTCCCTTTTCTCCCTTCCAGAACTTTGGAATTTTCTTTTATCATCAAATTTTCCATTATTTTTGAATTTCAAAAACTTTTTGAAATTTTTGACAAGGTATGCAACATCTTTGTCAACCACATCTTCTCCCGATGAGTCTTGATCTTCCACCTTCTCATTAATGGTCTTTAGAGCAAGAGATTTACTCTTCCGTTGATTGGGCAGCGACATCTCATAAGTCTGCAGAGAACCCACCAGCTCTTGCACTTTGATGTCATCGAGGTCCTTGCTCTCTTCTATTGCTGTCACTTTAGCTCGAAAACTTTCCGGCAATGATCGAAGGATCTTTCTTACAATCTTCGAGTCCTCCGTTTTCTCCCCCAAGTTGAACTTGCTGACAACCACTTCATTTAACTTCCCATAGAAAGAGTCAAATGACTCATCCTCACTCATTTTGAGCTCCTCAAACCGAGTGGTCAGCATTTGTAACTTGGTGTCTTTCACTTTCTTCGTGCCTTCATAGGTAGTTTCCAAAATCTCCCATGCTTCTTTGGCCACGGTAATATGAGAAATCCTGTGAAATTCATCTGGAGACACACCACAGAAAATAGCATTAAGTGCTTTACTGTTAGCATTAGATGCAGCAAGTGCTGCCTTATCCCATGTGGATTTTGCTGCCTCTGGTTTGGTCCAACCAATCTCAACAGCATCCCAAACGGATTCATCAATAGAACACAGAAAAGCTCTCATTCGAACCTTCCAAAAAGCATAATTACTACCATCAAAATATGGAGGTGCATTTAGGGATTGAGACCTATCCATCTCAAAAGGGAGTCAAGGATCACACAATGGTAATGAAACCAATATCAGTGTACCCGCTCTGATACCAATTGAAAGTTCAAAAACGTGTATAAAAGACCTTTGAACGTTTAGACCCCCAAATAACAACTTAATCAATTCAAGCAATATGTCAAACAACTAGTGTGCGGAAACTTAACATATGCTATCATACGAAATTGATTAAATACTATCTAAGCCATCACAAAATAAAATCCACAGCAGATAATTTAAAGGCAAAGATAGAGGAAGGAAGATGCAAACACAAAGACAACACGCGATGTGTTATCGAAGAGGAAACCGAAGTCCTCGGCGAAAAACCTCTCCGCCGCCCTCCAAGCGGTAATCAATCCACTAGAAAATATAGTTGGGATACAAGGACAGCAATAGACCCTCCAAGCCTAATCTACCCAGTGCACCTAAGCCCTCCAAGCTTCTTGCTCCAACGAGGTTGCGCCGAACCTTTTTCTTTTCTAGCTTCCCGGATTCCGCTACTAGACCATAGCATCAACCAATGAAGATTGGTTCCTTCCTAACTGCTTCCCAGAAATCCAAACAGCTGACTCACAATGATGATAATGGTGAGAACCTGGTTTGGTATAAAGCCTCTCAAGGATTTAACAATGGAGAGGAAGAGAGTTGAGGAATTTGAAGAGATTCTAAGGTAGAGATTGTGGGTGAAACAATCTGGTTTTTCTTTAGGGTTTCTCTCTCAAAAATCTCTCTGGAAGCTCTCTTTCAATCGTGGGTAATAGGGGTATTTATACTGGAGTGGAGAGGAATGTGAAACGTCAGAATTCTACAAAACAGGGGTGGCTCGCGGCTTGACTAAGTCGCGAGATCCAGTCGCGAGATAACCGTATGGCCAGTTGTCCTGTTTTGTCCTGTAGTGCTCCAGCTAGCAGACTGTTCACCTTCCAGCATGCTTGGCACGTGAGGTTGCTTCTGGCGGCTTGAAGCCGCGAGTCACCCGCGAGACCCAGCCGCGACACTCTGTTTTCTTGCACACTCTTGAGCAAACTTCACTCTATCTCACTCACTACCCTTACATCAAACCCACCTAAATACAGGGTTACTAAATGCTGAATTACAAGAAAATTTGGCACGGAATAAAGCCAATTAGATGGTTGAATAAATTCAACCTTACAATCTCCCCCTTTGGCTATTCTGTGACAAAACCCTAAAACAGACTGTAGACTTAATATGTGAGATGGGAACAGTTGAACAAAACTCACTCACACCTAACTCTAGAAGCTGTGAAGCACTTGAATCATATGAACATAATACTCCTGAAACACAACAATACACCATGATCATTGTAAGCAGAAAATTATAAAATGCATATGAAACAGGCAATATTTGATCAAGCAAAGATGGAGTTATGAAACAAACCATGGCTTGATCAACCAAGTGAACACCACAAGGTAGTGATCACAGTGCTCATTCACACTTGGAATGAACACAAGAACATACAAGTTATCAAGCACAAGGCAAGACACTTATATGCACAACACTCAACCAATGCATATCACACAAGGCATATGCATCTAGGAACAATCCTACACGGGCACAAGAGTGACAGTACATAAACCAAAATGCATAACATTTAGATTAAAGTACTGATTTAAACATAGCATAAAGGCTGCACTAGGCAAGGTACATACCATAAAGCCTACAAACATGCACAAGACATAAACCCTAAAAGCTTACATAAGCACATGGGTACAAACATAAAGCATCCTGAATAACAGTTTACAAAACACAATATATCAACTTAAAGAGAAGAAGAATGTAAAGACACTCCCCCTTAGATAAAGACACTCCCCCTTTGATCATGCCTATCTCTCCCCCTTTTTGTCATGGAATAGGCCAAATGATCAGTGTTCAGGCTGAGTGGTGAAGCTGTCAAGTTTTGCGGACAAAACATCAATCTGATCCTGCATAGCTTTCATCCTCTCAGAGTGCTCAGTCTGGACTTCTCTGATCCCATCAAGTCTTTCCAGAATGATTTGGAAAGCATCTGGAGGAGTATCTGAAGAAGTTGATGCTCTGGGTCTTTTGCCACTCCTCCTGGGTGTTGAGGTTGATGGATGCCCGGCTGCCTCTGCTTCAATCTCCATTGGGACACCTTCTCCTTCATCACCTTCATCTTCTTCTCCTGGAAGTCTAACACTTATCCTTTTGCAGGTAAGCCTGTTAATTGCAGAAGGTGTGGACATGGGACTGATGTCTTGTGGGATAGGAACACCCTTCCTTCTAAAAATCCTCATAAGCAAACTGGGAAAGATCAGTTTTGGTCTAGAGGTTGTTCTTGTCTCATCCACAATGATGTCATATATGTGGGAACTTATGTCTATGAAGTTCTTTTCTTTGAGATCCATCAGAAAGATTGCTCTAGCACAATTGATGGTAGTCAACTTCTTAATGGGATAGAGGTTAAACATCATGATGATTGTTAGGCACCTCATGTCCACTGGAAAGGCAGTGGTATTCAAACATTTTCCTTCTCTCTGCCCCCCTATCCTTTGTTGAACTGTTTCAATGGATACACTCCTATCCTTGTAGTTGATAAACTCCTCATCATCTAAGCCTTCAAGTCCTAGTGCCTCATCTATGACATGAGCATCTACAATGAATTCTTTCCCTCTAACCCAGCAGCTTAACTCATTTTCCTTTAGAGACTACTAGAGAGAACCATTTAATATTAAGGGTGAGTTTGGTTCAGCTTTTTGTAAAAGTGCATAATGAAAAAGTGGAGTTTTCAAAAAGTGCATATTCAAAAAGCTAAGTGTTTGGTAAAAACTGTTAAAAAGTGCTTTTTGAAAAAGCTGAGTGTTTGGCTAGCACTTATAAAAGTGGCAGTTTGAGGGATAAATTACCAAAAAGGACAATGTATATATAAGGGAGTTTATTTCATACTTAAATCAACTACTTCGTATACTTAAATCAATTTTTCTCTTTCAAAAAAAATATATTTTTCTCATCAATATTAACTAATAATAACTTACTACTTAAGATTTATTGTGAAAGTATTGTGAAATTATTATGATAATTGAAACTGATTTTAATTTGAACATACTATTACAATTATTTTTTTCTCTTTCTAAAAAAATTATTTTTTTCTCACCAATATTTGCTAATAATAACCTACTACTTAAGATTTATTGTGAAAGTATTGTAAAAATATTGTGATAGCATTTCTCAATTTTAATTTCTTATTTTTTATTTTATCTTTTTCCTTTTTTTTTTCTTTTCATCCGTATTTTCTTCTTTTTTTTTCTTTTTTTTTCCTTTTCTTTTTTTAGATGGAGATCTCTCAGCCACTCATTCTCAGCCTCACTTATCAGCCACAAAACACTTTCTTTGACCCTATTAGAACAATAAAGTAACACTTCTTCGTCCACCCAAAACCACAAAGCCACCTGTGTGTGTGTGTTTTTTTTTTTTTTTTGTTTGCTCTGCTTTCTTAGCTGACACTGTGTAAGCTCTCAACCCCAAGAAGAAAACCCATCTAAGTTTTCACTCACTTCCACAAGTTTTCTTCATCTGCGTCTATTTCTTTAGCTGAATCAAGAACTGGGTCTTCCTTGTTTTCTCAACTAACCTCACAAGGTGTGTGCTTTTCTTCAACTCTTATTTTTTTGTGTTGTTTAATGTGGTTTTATGAGTCTTGTACCATGATATTATTGCTTTTTTTAGCAGAGTTTTGGGTCCTTTTGACAAAAGGCAAGAGAGACTTTTACCACGGAGAGGGCAGAGCAGAGAGAAGAGATAAGAGGAATGAGGATCAAGCGTCTCACGGATCTATTGAAGGGTAATTTATTGAAGGGTAATTTGGTAATGGTCAAGATGTTCCAACGGATAGTTGAAAACGTGCAGTGGCTTTTTCCAATATGCTGGGTTGAGCTAGCTTTTATTCCTTGCGCGTTTTCTTCATAATCACAAAACGTAACTTTTTGTTAAAAGTTGCGTTTCAAGTTTACCAAACGCCCATTTTCACTTTGCTTTCTTCAAAACGTGCTTTTTGGACTGAAAACGTGGAAACAAACGCACACTAAATTAAATTAAAAGAAAAAAATAGTTGTAGGAAAGAAAAATACCGCTGCTTTCCAACGGCAATATATCTCAAAATCACAGAGCAGACATTATTGTTTCTTTTATCAATTCTGTCTCTCTCAAAGAGATTTAATTCTGTTAATATACAGTTTAATCCTCATGGAGTTGGAGTTCAAAAGCTTTCTCATTCAAGAAGATGAGTACTGGGAAACATTAATTGTTCGTATCTCCTCTTAATTCTATATATGACTTATTATTCCATCTCTGAAGCAAATTTGTCGCTCAAAGATTTGTCCACTGATGATGATCACTCCTCGCTTGCACTTGAACATGTACAGACAGACAATCTACCATCTGATGAGAGCTTCTTTAACGCACTCGTGGATCAAACTTTGGACGTGGAAACTACTTTTGGTCACGACGATATCTCTTTTCTTCATACCCTTTCGGAGCAACGTTCTTATTGTGACAAGAATCAACAAGTACCATATGGATCTTCTTGTTGCATTGACAAGTTTGAGATTGACGTCATATTGGCCTGGTGGTGCTGATTTCTCCCTAAAACTTCTTTCTCTTCAACATTTTCTGAGGGTTCTACATTCTAAAGCATCTTCAATGATGGCGGCTCACAACTCTAGTAAAGAATTAATTCAATGCGAGACAGATCCACATGATTTTAATTGATTAATTTGCTAATTGTTTGGATGGTTCTAACAAAATATTATATAAGATCTTTAGTTTTTATTAATTGGCTTCTGTTAGAGCTGGAGTGATATATATGATTATTATTCTGGTGCTTATATAATAATATTGATTGTTCATACGCACATTGATCGCACAAGCTAGTGAACTTCATAGTTGTATTAGTCTTTTCTTTTCTTTTTTAAATAGTAAATAATATTTTCCTACTTTGTATCACACTTTTCTGAATATATTTGTCTATTTAGTCCTAATAAGGATGGACTGTGCTTCATCAAATTGGTAGGTATTGCTGATTTCTCCCTTCAACTTCTTTCTCTCCAAGATTTTATTAGAGTGCTTCTGCATTAATTTAAAAGCATCTAAGATTAAGTACGGCTCACAACTGATCTGATAAAAGAATTAAGGGAACTGACTCAATGCGATTCTGAGATTGATAATGTATATACAGATTCATAAAGGTTCTTGACTAGCTACATTTGTGAAGGCAAAATACTAATTTATTAGGTTTTTATTTTTATGTCTCGCTTCTCTTATTGTATGGAAAAAATTTTAATGGTATGGCAATTACTATTTAGGTTCAGGTGGTTTTTTCATGAAGATTAGGCTGGTTTGCTATATTGATATTGAAACCATGTTAGTTTTCTTCTCTTTAATACAGTCATTAGTTTTTTTTTTTTTTAGAACAATAGTCTTTTTCTTTTTTTTTTGGAAATAAGACTCACCGTTAATTTTCATCAAATAATAATACTTTGTTTATTTAATGAAATAAAACGACAATGAGCTTGTGCTACTACTTTCTACTGAACTTGATTAAGATTTCATTTATGCATGGGCTCCATTTCTCATAATTAATAATTAAGAACATCTAACCGAGAATATTAAGCTGGGACAGTACTCCATAGTGATTTCTCTAGTTCAACTTCAATATAGTCAACCACCAAATGTTTGATCAAAATTCTCTTAAGAGGTAGTGTAATTCTGACTTTGGTGACTTCATATAAGTTAGTTGTTTCTTAGAAACCAAAAGATTTTTTTTTTTTTTTGTTGAAAAATTTGTAGTTTATATTGTATTATTATACACTTTTGATAAATGTATACAACATTATAAACATTTGTTTAGTCTACAATTTTTTTTTTTTTTTTGGATACTATAAGAAAACATACAAGCAGATTCCATAGGGTGCCGTAAGAACAAAAACAGAATATTTAGAGGCTACATCCTCTCTGCATTCAACTCCCATATATATATATATATATATATATATATATATTTCCACACCATTGCATCCCTCCAACTTAATTGGTTTCTTCTTATGATCTTATCACATCCCAACATACAAACTTCTTTTGTCAGCTCAGCACAACAACACCGTTCAGTTGCCAAGCTTGTATTCTTGATATTATCAAAATTTTGGGTTTTTCACTTTTTTGTTCTAGGTCTTGATTTTATTTTGTTAATTGGTTCCATTTGGGTTATCAAACTTTTGAGGTTTTTTTTTTGGGTTTTTGGGATTTTCAGAATTTTGAGGCTCTTTATTGTTTTAATGTTTAATCTAAGTTTTTGTCAAAAAAAAAAAAAAAAGTTTTCTCTAAGTTTAAAGCAATACTTTTTTTTTCCTATTTTAGAAACAAATACACACAGAGACATACATTCAAGGAAGAGAAAGAAAAAAAATAACACAAAAACATATCGCAAACTCAACTCAAAAACTGCAGTTACTTTAAAGCACTAAAAAAGAGCTTTATGGCTCTTAAAACTCTTTAGTAAATATTGTCACATGTGTAGCAATTTTTGCATAAACAATTTATGTGAATCCAATAAATTTAAATTTAAATTATTTAAAAGCTTTTTAGTACAATTTTATAGCTTTTAATAAAAATAATGAATTGATATCAATATTTATACTTAATTTTAAAAATGACGCTCAATGAGCTTCTATTTTTCAATTTAGTTACAAACAAGGGATAAAATTTCAAAATGCTTTATTATTATAGTTTGCAAAATAATGTAAATGCTAAAAGTACAGATTTTAGTCAAATCTCCTATCACAAAAACTCCACTACTAAGTATCCATTTGGATCCACGATTGCGTTTCTTTCCTTTTTTTTTTTTTTTTTTTCCCAGCCGCATGTTTTGACTTTTCAACAGTGAACAGTGTACTGTATATTATTCACACATTTAAAAATTATTTTGATACAGTATTTTCAGTTTTCAATTTTAGCAAAATAAGTTCTATCTAAACGGACTTTAAAGCTTTGACTTTCTGCAAAAATACGAAATGTGCCCCCGGCCACTTAATTTTGATTATTATTGGACTTAACTAGGAGTATTGTAATATAGAGATTTTTAATTGCTGGTAAACTTAAATCAACTTGATTAAAATTGAAATTTTAATTAATTGAAATCACGTTATCATAACTCAAAATCATCACAATTATTTTAAAAATAATCTCGAAGGGTATAAAAATTGAAATTCAAACAAATGAAAATTTAATGACTATTTTCCTTTAAAAAAAAAAAAATGAAAAGTTTACCTTTTTTTTTTTCCTTCTTTCTTACAGAGAAAGAAAGCAATTTCCTACTTTCTCACTACCGCCTCTCCATATCCTTTTGGTTGAAGGAAAGAAAAATATAGCGCCTGGCTTATTTAAAAGCTTGAACCCCAAGTTTCCAACGGCATTATTTACAAAATCACAAAGCCAGTTTTGTTTCTATTATCAACCCCTAACCCACGTTCTCTCTCTCTCTCTCTCTCTCTCTTAAATATTTGATTCTGTTTACAGTTTGATCATGGAGTTCAACAGCTTTTCCATTCAAGAAGACGAGTACTGGGGAATATTGATATCTCCTCTTAATTCTACTACTACTACTTCCATCTCTGAAACAGAATATTTGTCAATCAAAGAGTTTTCCTCTATTGATGATGATCAGTACTCCTCGCTTGTGCTTGAACATGTACAGACATACAATCTACCATCTGATGAGAGCTTCTTTAACGCACTTGTGGATCAAACTTCGGACGTGGAAACTACTTTTGGTCACGATATCTCTCTTCTTCATACCCTTTTGAAGCAACATTCTTGTGACAAGAAGCAAGAAGTACTATATGGTTCTTCTTGTTGCATTGACAAGTTTGAGATTGACGTCTTATTGGGTGGTACTGATTTCTCCCTACAACTTCTTTCTCTTCAAGATTTTCTGAGGGTTCTACATTCTAAAGCATCTTATCTTAATTAAAGGACAGCAACTCTGATAAAGAATTATGGGGCACATGATTTTTGTTTAATTTGTTAATTGTTAATTTGGATCTTTGGATAGTTATAGCAATTTATATTCTACAAGATCTTTAGTTTTCATTCGCTTCTGTTTAGAGTGATATGGCAATCAGTATTTTGTTTTATGGTTAGTTTTAACTTCCCTTTTGTTTCTGGAGATAGATTACACAGACCTGGTGACTACTGGCTTGCTATATTGACTTCGAAATCTTGTTAATTTTCTTCTCTTTAATACAATGTCATTATTACTCATGGACATGGTATATATGATTATTATTCTGGTACTTAATATTTATTGTAGCACTCTACCTCATTGCTTCTTTGAAACCCAATACACACCCAGTGAACTTCCTACTTGTTATTCTGAGAAATTATTGTGTATTCCCGGAGTATCATAAATGTGTACTCTCTCCTCTCACATGAATGGTGGGTCTTACTAATTAAATTCATGGTGGGACCCACCATTCATGTGAGAGGGGGAAGTACGCATTTATAGTACTCCGGGAGTATCTAATAATTTTCCAGTTATTCAGTCTTTTCTTTAAAAATTAAAATTAAAACTCTATTTTTTAATCAAATCTTTTCCTTTCCCGGCTAGATTTAGTTCCATCAACGTCTGCATGTATTCTGAATATATTTGTTTATTTAGTCTTAAAGGATGGACTATGCTTCATCAAATTGGAGGGCCTCATTTAGTCTTAGAATATTGTCCAAAGAATCAAAAATTCTGCATTAATAGAGTGATGCTAAATACACAATATTTTTCACAATATTTTTTTTTCCATTATAGTAATCAATTCTTTTTGTGCTATTTATTTCCAAATTGTGTACCTACAATATTCATTCTTCTAACTCGCCATTAAATTTATTGAATGATCACATCTTAAGTTGAAGAATAAAAGCCAATTTTAATTTTTAATAGTTTAGCTTAATTAGTATAGATGTGGCTAACGTTTTTCTAATATCATTATCACCAATATGTATCAAAGCTTATCTAGTAGCCCAATGTGGGTTTAGAGAGATTGTCTCTCAACATAGGCCCAGACGAGAATATCAAAGATTTAATTATGGAAGATTGTGATACTCCAGACTTATATTGAATTAGTTAAGTAGGTATTGTGTGTGCTATGACCCACAACATCCTGAATTGATCTGGGCAATTTATAAACAATTACAAAGAACTTTAATTACATACTAAACTAATAAATTTGAGGTAAAGTATAGATGTGGTTGGTGTTTTTTTTTTCTTTAGTAATTAAAAATGAAATTAGCTAATAACTATGATTTGTGAGTAGCACAACCCTTAACTTCTATCTAAAATTCTTTTATGAATTTTGAAATTTCTTTTTATGATTCATCCCAACATGAAATTTGATTTGACAGAATTTTAAATTATGTGACATGGCTAGCTTTTGTATATAACCGGATCTACCAATTGCGTTTTCAAGTAATAAGAATATGTCCCATACATCGAACTCTTGTTCTCCTTGCAATCTCATCTAGATTTGGTCAACTAGCTAGTTAGATTCCAAAATATATGCATGCTTCTTTTTCAAAATCTTACAAACATTTAAAAAATTATTATGTTTCAAATAATAGGATTTAACATCACATTATGTTTGCTAAGAGACTTGTAGTTCAATTGGTTAGTATTTTTAGATATCTCCAAAGAAAACATCAAGAGTTCAAATTCTTGTAATTTAACTAGCAAATCTTGGTATTTCTAATGGACTAAACGTATAGTATTTAAATCCCTCCTCTCTCTTTGTAACTATTGAATTTATTAAACTATTGAATTTATTAAAAAATCTACACCCTTAAACTAGACACTTAGGTCAATAATTACTAGACAAAACATTGGAAATAACCCATTCTCGACCTCTTTTCATAGGTTGTAACATTTTTACGTACAAACCATGAACTAGTTAGTTCGAGAATTTCTGCCCAATGATTCATCAAACTTATTAGGAGCATCTTGATGTTGAGCTTGAAGGTTCAATATCGCTTCCATTTTTGTGAAATTGGTGATAAGGCATGCTATATATTCATACTAGATTTCATGCCCTAACAATAGAATTAATGCTCCATTATACAGCTTACAATATATAAAAAAGAAGCAGTAGGATTCCTAAATCTAGATCATGGTAAATACTCCATAATCCATATGCATGTCATAAACCATAGGACCCATCCACTGATCCATACAAACCCTTTTCAGCCCTGTATATAGGAATGAGGCTCCAACTTTCCAAGTGTGGAGGAGACAGTTCTAAAAACTTATTCGAAAGGAAGTGGACATGGTGGTATTGCTACGGCTCGTCTTTTACCTTCACATCGATCCAAAGCTTTGAGATGAGCCGAACCAATATCACTCTTGTATGCTTCTTTGCATAGCTAGCTTCTTCTTCTTCTTCTTTGGTTTTATTGTAGAGTTGAAGCCGCCATCAGCGGCTTACGTGATCAATAATACCTTTGGATTCCCTGCTGCAAAGCAGATTTGCGTAATTCATTTTTGTCTCCATTGGGATATCGGAATTCTATAAAGTTTTTTTCTGCGGCAATGTTGATTTTATTTGATTTTTTTTTTTTTTTTTTATCTAGATTTTATTTGATTTTTGGTATTGGGTTAATAGGTATTGCTAAAGTTTTGAGATTTATTGTTTTTTAGTTCTAGCTATATTTGATTTTAATAATTAGATTTAAGTGGGTTTATTGGAATTTTGAGGATTTTTTCAATATAGGGACCGTTAGCATTTTGGGTTTTTGCTTCTTTTGTGCTTTAGCTCTCCTTGATTTTGATAATTGGGTATTATTTGGGTTATTGAAATTGTGATATTTTTTGTTGAGGTAATGCTGATTGTTCTTGAATTTTGGTATTATATTTTAGGGATTGTCAGACTTGTGAATTTTTTTTTGTTGTTGTTTTTTTTTTTTTTTTTTTTTTTTTTTTTTTTTTTTGAGATAGAGAAAAAATTGTTAGATCTTTGATTGTTGGGCTTAACTCGGATTACCGGAATTTTTTTATTTTTAATTTTGGCAAGAATTTTGGTAAAGTTAAATCTACATGATTTAAAAATTTTAGTCTTAATTAATTGAAATCACCTAATTTAATTCAAAAGCCGCACTTAATTTTTATTCTTATTATTGCACCCAAATTAAATATTTTGCTCTTAATTTATTACTTTATAATTTTTAATAAACTGTTCCTTGTTATATAAAGCGAGCCATTAAAAGAAATTATTTAAATTTTTAGATTTTTAATTTTAGTATTTTTTTTTTTTCTTGCCTCCATAGCTAGGTTAGAATTGTATTGTATTGTATTTATATTTAAAAATTAAATAATAAAAAATTGGCCATATTTTTTTAGAGATAGTTTCAACATTCAACCTATGACTCTATTTTTATATTAACTAACTTGTAATCTTATGCATATACATAGATATACAATAAGATGCATAATATAATTCATATATATATATATATATATATATAATTTAAATACTATTGATAGTCATTTTTATATTTTGTTAACTCTTTAAAAACAATTTGTAAGGATAATATTAGGTATAAAATTAATGTAAATTGTCCTTTTAAAAAAAAAATTTATTGTGAAGCACTTTTTTTTTTTTTTAGGATTCATTTATTTTGGACTCTTTGATTTTTGTACTTAATAACTCACTTTGATGAATATTTATGATGTGGTCCCATATTTGATTCTAAAATTAAAAATATGAAACTTTTTAAGAATAAATAATTTATGACACATGACGCAAAATTGAAATTCTAATTTAAGTTTCTCTCAGCTTCACTTATCATTATATACTAGACTAGTGTTGGCATTACCATTGCGTGATTAGTTGTAGAATAGTATTCATATCAGTTCTAGACAAAGTGTCATCATTATTGGTTTACTTTTTCCTGTGTGCGCAAGGAAACTACGTAACAAGTAACATTCACTCACTTCGCTATCCCTGTCTATTCTCTCATCGCTCAAGACCTTAGTACAGCAACATTTCTATTGCTTCGACCTCATTTACTCAAACACAGCCCAAAACTTGCTCATTAAATAGAATCAGCATGGAAGAGGATCTTAATTATTCACTTGTAGGAATTTTTGTAAGCATTATTTTTGTTCAGAGTTTATTATTGGTGTGTTCTGTGAGTCCAAGTTATTTTAAATAAATTAAAAAATTATTATTATTATTATTATTATTATTATTGCAAAATCAAAATGTAAGATATTTTGTATTTTAAAACAATAATTCTTTATCTTTAGAAACATTGTTTTCTTCTTCCAAAAAAAAATAATAATAATAATTGGGTATTTTTCTTTTAAAAAAAATGAGTTGATTTAAAATGAATGGAAATTCATTAGTCCCTTTGAGAGGAGTAATGAAATTCAATTAAAATCTTGATTTCTGATGGTTCATTGGAAAGATTATCAGTCATACATTTATGCATGGGAGGATCCTACAAGATGATTGTGGAATTTTCAATTATTAAATATAATAATTTTATTTTAATAAATAAATAAGTAAATTGATTATTGAAAAACCCAATCCCAATTGAAATTATCCTTACTACTTAAGAAAAACTAGCTTGTAATCCCATACATATACATGGAGACACTTAAAGATATACAATAAGATGCATAATATAATTCATATATATATATATATATATAAAATTTAAAGAACTTTGTTAACAGGTGCCGATTAGCACTTGTTAATGAACCAGCTGTGATTCATTTATGATCTATCACAAATCTCACTGCAGGAAATTGGCAAAGTTTTACTTTTCAGCAGTGGTTTATCACAAAATGATTTGACTTTCACCATCTAAACTGACACACATTTAATACATATTCATTTTTTTCCACATCCCTAAAAAAACTTGAATAACTTATTTTAAATTTTATCACATTAACGGGTGTTGTACAACACCCGTTAACAGCACCCTAATTTAAATACTATTAGTAGTCATTTTTATATTTTGTTAACTCTTTAAAAAATTTGTAAGAATATAATTAGGTATAAAATGTAAATTGTCCATTTAAAAAAATAAATTTATTGTGAAGCATTTTTTTTAATTCATTTATTCTAGACTTTTTAGTTTTTGTACTTAATAACTTACTTAGATTAATATTTATGATGTGGTCCCACATTTGATCCTAAAATTAAGAAATAAAACTCTTTAAGAATAAATAATTTATGACACATGGCATAAAATTAGAACTTTAATTTGGAATTTTAATTTGAATTTCTCTCAACTTCACCTATTATTATATATATAGATATAGATATATAAATTGGTTTTTGCGTAGGCAGGGTTCAAATCTCTCAATGATAAAAGATTTTAACAATTGAAATCAATTAATTCAAGCATCACATAATTTTTGTTTTTATTTTTTAAGTGCTCCCAAAACAAATATTTTGCTCTTCATTACCTTATAATTTTTTATAATAAATAATTTCTATGTTCCTTAATTATAGGGGTGAAGGTGGAAAATAATCATAAAGTAGGCCATTAAAAAAAAAACAGTGAGGCGTAATTAATCCCAAAATATAGTAGCTGAAGTTACCACCGCCTTCCCATAATATAATCCGGTTTTACACTGAAAACCGCCTCAAGTTTATTAATTTTATATATTTAAAAGCCCAACCCCAAGTTTCCAACAGCTATATTATCCCATTATTTGCAAAATCACAAAGCCAGTGTCTTTGATCAACCCTAACCCCCCAACACAAAACACTCTCTTGCATTCAAAGATTTTGGTTCTGTTTACAGTTTGATCATGGAGTTCAATAGCTTTCCCATTCAAGAAGATGAGTACTTTGGAACATTATTCATATCTCCTCTTAATTCTATGACTTCCATCTCTGAAGCAGATTTGTCACTCAAGGATTTTTCCTCTGATGATGATCACTCCTCGCTTGCGCTTGCACATATACAGACATTCAATCTACCATCTGATGAGAGTTTCTTTAATGCACTCGTAGATCAAACTTCAAACGTGGAAACTTTTGGTCATGATAATGATATCTCTCTTCATACCCATTTGGAGCAACTTTCTTATTGTGACAAGAATCAAGAACTATGTGGTTCTTGTTGCATTGACAAGGTTGAGATTGACGTGCTATTGGGTGGTGCTGATTTCTCCCTGCAACTTCTTTCTCTTCAAGATTTCCTCAGGGTTCTAGTTCTACAATAATATTTCAAAGCATCCCAGATGAAGCCGGCTGATCACAAGTCACAACAACTCCGCTAAAGAATCAATCAAGGGTGCCAATTTAATACGATTCTGAGATTCATAATGTATAAGCAGGCCCAAGGAATTTTGTTTTATTTAATTTGTTCGGATCCGAAGGTTTTGACTTGGTATATTAGTTTTTTTTTTTTTTTTTTTTTTTTTTGAGAAGGACTTCTCTACTGAGCTTGATTGTAAACTGGCACATTGATCTCTACAGTACATGTTAACAATTACAAAGTTAACAATTAAAAAGCTTGTTCTAGTTCAAGATACAAGATTGTAAGGTAGTAGGAAATAGTGGTAGTAGAAATAAGGAACTTTCTCTCAAAGAAGGCTTCTAAGAAAAGAAGTTCTAAGGGGAGAAAATTCTGAAGTAAAAGCTTGTTCTAAACTTAAGGGGACAACCCCCCCTTAGATAGGCAAAATTCAGAGTGAACAGTGTTATGAATAGTAACAAGTGAATAGTAATGAATGAACAGTGACAGGTAAATATTGACAGGTGAATAGTGATAGATGAATAGTTAAAGTGAATTTTTCCACTTTTTGACTCATTTTTGGGGAATCATCCGTGGAGTTTAGAGACCTACAATTTTAGGGTCTAGGCCATATTATTAATGTCTTTTTGTGCCAAAAGAAACCAATAAGCACTATCCTTCAGAAGCATTGGCATTGTTGTCTTCTTGTGCTAAAGGAAATCAAATGAGCACTAGTATTGGGAATCTTCAGAAGTATCGTATTGGTGAAAAACAGGCTTTTAGTAGTGGTAAATATTGAAGTGTTTTGGCCGTTGTGCAAGCCAGACAAATAGGAGAATCAAAATCTTCCGCCAAATCTGGGGTACCTTGAAACAATTCCTGATTTTCAGCAATTTTTTATATTTGATGAAATGATAATGTTTTTACTTTTTATTGGTGAAAATTTAAATGATGGTTTGAGGGGTAGTGGCCAAGAATTGGTATTGATTGTACACTGGCGCATTGATACAAGTTATTCGGTTTTTAAAAAAAATATGTGCGCGTAACGAGGACACATACATGTAGTTGCATGTGCTGCCAGTCCCAGAGAGGACATATACATGTAGTTTGGCATTAAGACAATACCTAGGAAATCGCTCTACTTCTCTACTGAGCTTGATTTCATTTATGCATGGCCTCCATTATTTCTTATTACAACATCTAGCCAAGTTTATTGGGTTGGACACTCCTGCGTGATTTCTGTGCTCCACTGAGGTCTGAGATGTAGTTGGGCATGTTCCCAATTCAACCTCAATATGGTCAGCCAGCAGGTGTTTGACCAAAAGTCTCTTAAGCTACTGTGTAATCCTGACTTTGAAGACTGCTGAGGAGGTCCATCGCAGCATCATATACGAATTTGATTTCAGTGCATTTGTAAGCCCAGACATAGTCCTAGGGGTGTGCATGTATACTTTTGAATACCTCTTTGTCCTAAGGATGGACTATGCTTCAATGAAATTGATGGGCCTCATTTAGTAATAGAACATTAAATTGAAAGCGGAGGAAAAGCTTCGTCGGCTAAAAACCCCACAAGAGGCAAAAATGCAAGTTTATATACGTGTTTTTGCTGAAAAATGCAAGTTTTATATGGACATATATTCAAGTACTTTTTAGAAATCTGAACCAGTAACATGAACTAGGAGAAATTAAAGTAGCGAAAGGGTAAGAGTCGTTACTGAATTCTCCTTCATTCACACCTGAACACATATGGGAGAAACTGGTTCCACACATCCAGCTCATTGCGTAATTGACATTTACGAATAAGAGAAAAGCTTTTGCGAAACTAATGTGAGCAGAATTTTTCAGCTTATCTCTACTTTCAGCTTATTTTTGCTACTAGTTTTGAGTTCCACTGCACTTTTTGATACTATTCACAAATCTCACTGCACTATTTAGCTAACTTTTACTTTTATCTATAATACTTTCAACAACAAAATTTCAATTTCAACTAAATAAGATGTTCTCAAACATACACCCAATAGGAAAATAAACAAGGATCCAGTTAATGTTGGTCACTTTTATGGAAAATTAAAGAGCTGTTTAAAATGTTGTTCACTTTTTCATTTCTAATAACTTTTCTCTCTTTCCTGTGTCTCATCTCCCTCTCTGCAAGTCCAAGCATGAACAATTCACTGAAATCAATGCAAACCCATCTAAATCAAAGCAAAATTGTTATTTTTTTTAGTTGAGACAAAAATTGTATTAATGAATCCAAAGAATAAGTATTATACAACTGAGATTTAGCAAGCCCGTTCTCCAGACAAGAAAGAAGCGAAAGAAAAAATTAAAAGAACTAGTGGAGAGAGGCCGAGAGAAAATAACACGAAAATACAAGGAAAGAAGCCATATTGCATCATTGGTTATCCAAACCCAGAAAAAAGAACAAGAAAAGACCGAAACAAAAACCCACCAACCCAAAAGAAAGATCCACCACAATCCAACCTCCAAGAGAGAGAGAGAAAGAATAAGCTCGTGACAGAAAGAGCATGAGATCTGAAACCATAAGGGCCAGGTCCAGAGAGAAAGAGAGGAGTTTACTCGTGAAAGAGAGCCGACTGTTTGTGTGGTCAATATCAGTGAGTGCTACAGTTTTCTAGCTAATTACAATAATGTCACTGGACAATATAAATCAAAAATTGAAAACTAATCTTAAGAAGTCCTCTGAATGCAGTGTTTAAACACCTCAAAATTGAGAATCATGACTCAGACACTCCTAAAAATACACTCCTACCAAACAGGCCCCAAAGCTCCAAACAATAAGAATTTGTCCCCATACCTTGCTGGCCTGGCCTGGCCTTGCCCTGATATTTGTGATGTCCAAATATAATCAGTAGAAATCCTCATCGTGTTAAGAAAACAATCATCCTTCACTGTAATTTATTAACGAATTTACAAACCAGAACTTCCAGCCATGATATATCTAGCTAGCCTACTTGGCCCCATACCTCGTCTTTCACGTCTCATTAAGTTGAACATTCCAATTACTTGAGATCAAGCAAGGTATGAACATTCAGGTTGGTGTTTTAAGCGTAAATTTCTTCTTAATATGGTACCAATCAAGGATTGGAAAGCATATATAGAGATGGATGCATTTATCAATTGCTTGATATATAATGCAACTCTGCAGATGGACTACACTAGATAGAACCATAGAAAAACCAAAATTGACCAAATATGATAATAGGGTTACAGGCTTAAAAACACAACCACAGTGAAACACCCAACCACAGCCCACAGTAACAAAAATCTAAAAATGTCCAATCAAACATACTAAAGAGCCAAAAATCTGGATTGCCAAACCATATATATTTAGTTTGGAACAAAGAAAAAAAAAAAAAATCTCAGCGCTTTTTAGAGACACCAACAGTCTTTCCCCTGCGGCCTGTAGTCTTGGTGTGTTGGCCACGAACACGAAGGCCCCAGTAGTGCCTCAGACCACGATGGTTCCTGCATACAACTCTCAAGAGTCAGCTCTATCTTATGTTTCACAAGCCAAAACTTAAAATGCAACCTTTTATGGTATTAAGAAAATGATATTCTAGCACCAGACATGTTTCTTTCACCAGCAGAGAGTAGAAAGTATCAGGCAAGACATATGTTATATTGGCAACTATGAACACAGAAACCACACTAACAGCTAGTAAGAGTGATTAAACAAGTTTGAGAACATTCTGGAACACTCCACTGAATTGTTTGAGAAAGCAACTGCCACAGATTAAATGTCTTTTAGATAAAATATTTTGCACCAATATACCAAATGTATGAAGAACAATTGTCAACAACTCCTCTGATCATTCTAAGGATGGTAAGTATTATCCAACAAGGGCAAAACTTAAATAAAATTCGGTTATGTAGTTCATTCGTTAACGCAACCAACATGATTAAATATAATTGGGAAACCTAAGGTACAGGTCCTTGTACCCTTCCAAAAATTTACAAAACATCCATCAAATATTTTATTTCATTTCACATGACTCCTAGGGAAAGAATCTCAAATCAATTCCATGAGTTCTAAGGGTTGACTGCCAAGAAACAAATCTTAAAACAAAAGTAAAACACCATTCCTAGGTCTCAAGAATCAATAACTTATATAGTACACAAACTGCAGTTAATAACTCTCTTTTTTTCTTCTCAATTAAACCATGAGCATCAAAACAGGACTCAAACATGTAAGAGACAAAGTAAAGAGTGTCCATGTAAAAAGTGATTGTTCACCACTCACAATCGACCATATTAGCAAATTGTGAAATTGGGTGTCCCTATATTATAAGGGATTGTCGTCCACCAATCACAATCGAGTGAAACTGGGTGTGTCCCTAAACATACAATTCCATTCCATATAAAGAGAGAGATGAATTAAAAAAAGAAGAAAAGAGAGAGAGAGTAGCGGACCTGATCTTCTTCAAGCGTTCCAAATCATCTCTCAACTTCATATCAAGAGCATTGGAAACGACCTGAGAGTACTTTCCATCCTTGTAATCCTTCTTCCTATTCAAAAACCAGTCTGGGATTTTGAACTGACGAGGGTTGGCAACAATAGTCATCAGATTGTCCAGCTCAGCTGCACTCAATTCCCCAGCTCTAACAACAACAAAAACAAAAAAACAAATTCAAAATCAATACGAGCAAATATTATATAAGATTTGAAACAACAAAAAAATATATATATCAAATCTAAGACCTCTTGTTCATGTCGACATCGGCCTTCTTGCAGACGAGGTTGGCGAAGCGGCGACCGATACCTTTGATGGAGGTGAGAGCGAACATGATTTTCTGCTTTCCATCCACATTTGTGTTCAGCACACGAAGGATGTGCTGAAAATCCTCGTTTGCCACCAGAGACTGCGCGCATTTTTCACACTCTCAAAAATCAACATTCTAAATCTAAATCTAAATCTAAGTAGGGTTATAGAACTATGATGACAGAGAGAGAAAATATAATTTACCATTTTGCAGAAGAGACCACCGTGAGGCTGTTTGCGACGGACGCCGTGAATGAGAGAAACCGCTTTCTTGCTTTTCTTTCTTTACTTTTTCTCATCTCTGCCTTCTTATTCTCTTATATACAGTACTCATTAGGGTTTTCCACTTTCTACCTTTTTTACCATTTTGCCCTCCCTCCCTCAATATGAAGGGTTTTCCTTTTCTTTTTTTCTTTTTCTTTTTTTAATTAATGTTTCCGATATAATAAACCACACAAAATTTTTTTTTTTTTTTTTTTTGTTACCACTTTTTCAACACTATAGTTACAGCAGCACATGCAAGACATGCGGAAAAAGAAGAATGATTAAGGTTAATTTTAAATTTTATTTATATCATAAAATAAATATATAAATTATTTGATTCTTAAAGTATATAGTGATTTACATTAATAAAAAAAATATATTAATTTTAAAAATTTTGATAATTATATCATAAAAAATCATTTTAGTTTTTGAAGCACATAGAGATATATATTAATTAAAATTTTAAAATTTTAATAATTATATCATAAAAAGTTAATCTCATTCAAATGAAAATTTTGATCAACCACAAAGTTAGGATAACTATTTAAGATATAAATATCTATTTTATTATAATAGTTTTTTAGTACCTATTTGTTATATGCAATACATCGACTCACTAAAAATTTCTAAAAATGATAATGAATATCATCATCCTCCAACAATAAACAATTGAGTTTTGCTAAGAAAATAACAAAAAAAAAATTAAAAAGATAAAAAAAAAAGACATATGTCATCAAATTTTCCATTAGATAAATTATAAGTTTCGAAAATTTAAACCTAGAAAATCAATGTTCTTTGGATAACAAATAAAACACCTTATATCATCATTCCAACTTTCTAAGAATTATTACCATCTAAAACTAAAAATATGTGAAGAAAATTTTTGGGATGTTATAATTTAGTGGGAGTATTTTAGACATTACATAATAAAATATTTTAAGAATCATAAACTTTCATTAGGATTTAACTGACATATTTGCTATTTTCCAAGGAAAAATTGCTTGATTTTAAAGTTTAAGGAGGAATTGTAAACTACTCCAAACATAAATAATGATAAGTGTTTTGATTGAAAAGTGTTTTTATCCTAAGTTTTTGTTTTTATTTTTGTGTGTAAACTATGTATTTTTACTTAAAATGGTACGCAAAGAAAACAAAATACAAAAAATCAACCTAAGAAAATTGTATGTGAAACAGTGAATTTTGGCTCAACAAAACTAACTAAACCAACAAAAAAAATTCTAAAAACACAACAAAATGACACAACATTTCATAATACCTTTATAATTTTGTTATATTTTATTTTGACTTGTAAAGAATTGACAACTCAGCAATTTTGAAAAATATTGTAACGACAACAAAATGTCTTAACAGTTTCACACAAAAAATATTATGTCCACGACATTTTCACAACAAATCATAAGTAGTAGATTATTACATGTTGTTATTGGTGGGCAAAAAAGTAGTTTCATTGGTAAGTTTAAATTATAACTAATAACAATTTACCACCTATGATTTGTTATGAAAGTATTTTAAAAAATATTGTGGATGTAACACTTCTTTTTTCACAATACATTTATTTTCAGTTGTGGTTGATTCCAATATGATATTTTATTATTTTATTTTGACCTATAAGGAATTAACACTTCAACAATTATGAAAATATTGTGTCAATTTATTGTGTTAATATAGACAAATAAACAAAAAATGTAGCAAATCTACTACAGCTTTATGCATTCACCCCACAACCCCCCCACCCCCCAAAAAAAAAAAAAGTGGCTAGCAAAACAATGAAAATTGAACAAATCAAAACTACTGTAGAGAAGCTACTATATCTTTTTTCATTCACTCTTTTTATATATAGATGGTCAAGGTACTTATAAAAGTGATTTATCTACTTCTCCTCTAAAATTTCTTAGATGCTTCCTCTCTTCTCAAAAAAAAAATAATAATAATAATTTTTAGATGCTTTATCTACTTTTAACTTGTATTTTTTAATTATATTTAATCAATATAATAAAAATTAGTATTATTTTTTTTAATGATCATAATAAATTCAATCTTATAGTTCATTTATCAATGTAATTATATGGTTAAATTCAATTGGAGAATCTAAAAAAGTAAAAATTTAACCCAAAGTGATAGTAATGCGTTTGTATGAAAGTAATATTATTTTAATAATAACTTGTCACTTTAATAAATTGTGAGTGAAAATTGTCACAATATATACACAAAATAATTTACTTTGTGATCTATAAATATGAACAACAACAAAATGAATGTCATTTGAGATGGTGAGGTCAATTTAGTGAAGCTCAATGAAGGGGTTTTTTTTTTTTTAGGGGTATGACTGTATGGCGCATATGTGAACTAAGAGTCTTTCTTTTCTTTTTTCTTTTTCTTTTTTTCTTGTTTGATAAGAAACTTTGAAAAACTTTCATTAAACTGAAACCTCATACAGATTTGGTACATCTTTAAGCACTTGTTCAGCAATACAAGGCAGGATATCCTCAACCCACACATTACAATCTAAGACAGAAAAGGCCTTCCTCGCCAACTGATGCGCAACTGCATTCACTTCTCTATGTGCATGAGCAACCTTTCATGCCTTGAAGCAACGCAGGCTTAACTTAACTTCACCCCTTCAACAACTTTGGAAATGGACCACGACATTGATTTTGCATTCAACAGGGCAGATACCACCAATTGAGAGTCACTTTCAATTTCAATTTCCTTCAGGCCTAAATCCTAAGCAAGCTCAATACCTTCCTGCATAGCTATAGCTTCTGTCTCTAATGCCTTCAGTGGGAGCTTAATCCGCTTACTTATTGCGCCCATCATACAGCCAACCTCATTCCTGATAACCACTCCAATCCCATAGCAGCCATTCTCTTTAAACAATGCCCCATCTGTATTGATCTTGTACCAGCCCCTCCTTGGGGGGGGGGGGGGGGGACCATTGAAGGTTGGGACTATTTGGGTTTTTACCTGGATTATGGGAATCTTGCCTAAATTCCTTCATGTAATCAAAGACTTCCTTTGTGATCCTAGCTGCATTCTTACGCTGCCTCCCATACTTGACAGCATTCCTATGGTTCCAAAGACTCTAAGCCGTGACAGCAAAGAGTTCCTAGTCAATGTTAGGCTTCTTCTCAATTATTTCCCAAACTAGCTCAATGAATTCCTGCATCTGGTTTGGTATATAGGGAAGTTTTAGCCTTGATTCAATCCACACTTTTGATGCTAACTTGCAGCCCCATAATATATAACCTGAGGATTCACTTAAGCCACACTGATCACAACAATCCTCAATGCTAATTCCCCTAGACTTCAACCTGTGTTTTGTCAGAAGGATATTTCTACATGAGCGCCACATGAACTGTTTGATTTTATTTGGGCAGTTTAGATTCCAAATCAGCTTCCATAGGGTCTACACCCGTGATTTATCAGATGTTCTCCCAGCATCAGCCTTAATATTTCGATTCTTCAACCATTTTTGAGCCACCTTGTAAGCACTTTTCACTGAGAATCTTCCATTGTTAGTCCATGCCCAAATCAAGGAATCTTCCAACAAATGAGGGCTAGTGGAGATCCCTAAAATCACCTCAGCTTCATGAGGGAGGAAGGAGCATCTCACCTTGTCTGCATTCCAGGAACTCGTCTCCCTATCTAGGAGGCAGGACACCTTCATGAAAGGGCTACTCCGCAGCCTCCGCCACCCCGCCAACCTTCTGTTCATTCTTTGCAACCTCACTCTGCTTCCTTTTTCCCTTTCGTCTTTTTTGCTCTAACGTGTTTGGGTCCAAGTCGCTCAAAGGACTAGAGTTCTCTCTCTTTTGTTTTATTAGGCTTTCACCTGTTGTGGGCTTGTTGTTTTGATTTCCCCATGTCAATCCTTTCCAATGTTTGGTCGTTGGGCCTATTTTTTCTGCAACCCAGCCCACTAATGGGTCAAACGTCATTGCCATTGGGCCCAACACGGGTGTAGGGTCACCTTCCTTCACCTCAGATCTAGGTAGGATGGAATTTGGCCCCTATTTGTATTCAAAATTGGGCTCTCCCTTTTGAATCTTGGAACCTTCCCACTGCATATTTGCCCCTAGTTTTGTCTGGGGACTTTTTGAGCCTAAGGACACTTCACTAAAATGGGCTACCTTCTCTTCAACCTTCCCTGTCACCCTGTTAACCTTACCTCATTCGTGAAAGTCCTCTTCCATGCCTTTTAACTTTTCTGACATTGCTACCACACCCAATGAAGCGTTAGGCTCCATGCCTGAGGGCAACTGCACGTGACTCTTGCCGCTTCCATCCCCTGCAACAGCCAACCGTGACAGCTCCGTTTGCTTTTCCGAACCTTCTCTGGTGACCTTTTGGTTCGAAACAAACTCCCTTCCGATTCCAACCTAGGTTGATGCCCACCCATTCTTTCTCCATGTGTCCCCTCTCAACCAAGCCCCATATTGAAAACTTTCTTCTTCAAGCCTGCTCTTCTCCGCCCAGCCTTCACAATGGTCTTTAATGGCATGGTTTAGTAAACCACATCCATAACAAAAATTTGGAAGTCTTTCGTACTTAAAATTCACCCACCTGCTTTCCCCTCCTTCAACGTTTATCTTCTTCCTTCAAATCAGTTTTTTAGTAACATCCATTCGCACCCATACACGCAGGAACTTGCCCCATTGTACCCTTGACTCAGCCACATCCACCTCCATTACCTCCCCCAGCTTCGATCCGATAGTCACACCCGTTTCTCTAGTTCTACTCTTTAGGGGGAGGTTATAAATTTGAATCCAGAAAGGCGCCCACTTCAAAACAATGTCCTTAGGGACAAGCTCCCCCTCGAAATCTTGCATGAGGACCAATTGCTTTTCAAAACTCCATGGACACATGTCGAGGATTCTCTACTTATCCTTACCATCCCCAAATTCTACAAGGAAAAGCTCATTCTCTATTTCCGAAATTTTAACCCCTCTAGTTGGCTTCCACAGCATCCTCATTTTTTTCCTCAGCACATCCAGACTCACACATCTGGACGTAAAGACCTTTATTACTACACAGTTCCTCCCTACGGCCCTCACATCTTTAGTGCAGTTGTTGCCCAGTTCAATGTCTTCATCTTCCTCCTCTGTAAAAGACAATTTGCTCCACAACTTTTCAAGATCCTCAGCCATAGTAGACTCTAGCTATCTAGGACTCTTACACCACTTATTTACTTCGGTGACTAAACAAAATGGCACACGACCTCACACCAGGGAGATCACTTAAACTCCTGAAAGGATAGTACAGGACTCTCCACTGCCACCACATGCACTAGGCATGAGAGCACATACTAGTTAGGACTAGTGTGTTTTGGTTGTTGTTTAATTAATGCCCCCCTTACACAAAGTTTTGGGAGTGAAAAGATGAAAGATAATAGAGGTAGTAAATGTATGATCCAATAGGCAAGGAGTTTTAACCATTCTTCGTAGTTCTTAGCTAAGAATGGCAAGTTCGTTTTCCTTAATTCATTTGGTCACATCTCCTAATTGGTACAAGACATTCAAACAGCTTGATAATGAATGCCTTGTCACCATTTGGGTTATTTTATTCTTGCTCATGTATTGAGCTTAGAGCAAAGAAAGCCTCATCAACTTAAGCAATGCCAATGGTGAAGAATGTATAATGGAGCTTACTTCCTCCACACAAATTCGTCAGAGATCCAAGAGGTAGGAGAAGACATGCGAAGCTCCCTGCTTCTCAGTTAAATTGAGGTTGTTGGAACTTTGTTAGACATATTCTTTCTTTTGCTCTCCAAACTACGATTTTTCAAATTTCTCTTATCGCGATTTATGTGATTAGTTCATGGATCAAATTGTTTCATTTTCATGATGAAGTTTGGTGAAGGGAAGAAGAAATATAGAGGATTTTTCATCATTTATGGAGCTTCGATCATCACTTCTCAAAGCCTGGCTAAAGCTTCGTGAGGAAGGAACAAATTCCTTTTTCTTTTTCTTTTTTTCCCTTTTCGATTCTCAATTAGTCAATGGTTCTTGTCTCATTTCTAGTATCAGCAACAATAGGCTACAAAGGGAAACTTTTGAATTATTAGCCACATGTCAAGCCCTTATTCTACATGGTGTTTTGGTCCAACTATCAGTCGATGTAATTTGAACAAGAGAATAAGGCCATGTTTGGTTTTAGCATCACTCAAAACTTAGTTCCATAACTCAAAACTCTAACCCATAGCTCATATTCTATCCTCTATTTTTCTCTTAAGTCACTCAACAATGTGTTTGGCTCAAATATTGGGTCTAGATTTTAGCTTAAAAACTCAACTTTAACTCAAAAATGTGGAGCCTACGTGTCTATTTTTTATAGAACGATAACAGTACCCTTGTCACAACAACTTGCTTGATATTTTCTCTCTCACCACTCTTTTTTCAATTTTTTTTTCTAAAACACTCCTACTTCCTCTTTCATTTCTCTCTCTCCCCAATGCATCAGAGTGAAGGACAAACACAACCCAGCTCATAAACCCACAAATACCAATTTTGAAACAAACCCCAAAACCCAAAACAAAAACGACTTGTGGGCATATGCTTTCTAGCTTGGGCAGATCTTGCAAATTAAGCCAGTGTTTAGGTTGAAGATGAGAAAGAGAGGAGGGAGAGAGAGCACGGGTTATAGGAATTTAGGAGAGGGACCATTGGCCTTTAAGTGCGGTCTGACAAAGAGATGGATCCCACTTGGCTACTTAAAATCACAAAAATGCCACTATAACTCATTTTCCATCACCTGAAAACATCAAAATCTTGTTCTCAATTTTCACAATTCAAACTCAATTTTTTGAGTATTAAGTTATGGGAACAAACCCAAACAAGCTAAATTGTGGTGGGGCCCACAAAAAGTGAGAATTGAGTTATCAAATTGAGAAATGAGTGATGAAAACACACAAACCAAACATAGCCTAACTAATCCAACAATTCTTAGTTTATTTCTTAAGCTTATTTTATCATCTTTTTACGAGCTGGGCTTCATTGCTTTTGCCTTTAAGCTGGAGCTACAGAGTGGGCCAAGTCTTTTTAGTGAGAGGAGTGGCCCAAATGACTTTTTTTCTTTTTTTCTTTTTTTTTCTTGTGTGGCCTTTTCCTTTTCTCTTTGGTTTCGAGTGATGTGGGTCTTTTTGGGCCCTTACTCCCAACAGGTGAGATGATAAAATTATGCTGTGTAGTTTTGTGAGGAACCAAAATAATTAGGCCTTAAGCCCGGTTGGTTTTCATAGGGAAATTTTTAGGCCTTTGGTTTAGTGAAGTATGGTGGGGTCTTTTAGCTCATTTCGTGAAGTGGTGTTTATAGTTATTGGCCCAAAAATTCATATAAGTGATGAAACAAATGTGTTGGACAAAGCCCAACCCGTGTTGTATAAAGGATAATTTTATTGGGCCTATTCCCCGTTTTCTGATTTTTTTGGTATTTTTTTGCTAACTAAGCAAATATTACTCAATGAGATTGGACCACATGATGTGGAAAAAAAAAAAAAAGTCCCTAAACACATGTTAAGACATTATGGAGGTTTAAAAGTGACTATACAAACAAAGTTGATTAAAATACAATGTTGTTATCACCTTAATATACTTATTATTGTAAAAAACCTACAAGCTCTCTAAAATTGATTGGTGATGAATGAATGAGAGCTGAGTTGTTACAGAATAATTACAGAGACTGAGTTTATATACAATCCTATAGAGAGAAGAAAATACCTAAAATAGAAAATTAGTTTTGGAGGGAAAAGATTTCCAGCTAATCACTGATCAACACGTGGAGCCTCTGACAAACGGCTATAGCTGATGGCACGTGAGATAGAAGCATGTCTTCACTTAAGCAATGCATCGTCGTTTTTATGGGGCCCGAATCATGAATATAACAAAACGGTGCCGTATCAATCCAATTTAGGAATTCTTCATGTAAATCAAACACTGCCGTTTCATGCTTGACTTTCTCTTCATTTTCAACACTTATAATCCATATATAATTTTTCCCCCTTGATTATGCATTCTTTGTTTGATTTTATCCTTTTTTTTTTTAATGTTAAAATACTATAGGAATAATGTAGATACTGTAAAATAGTTTAGTAATGAAAGGCACTGAAATTTTTTTTAACAGCCTTATTCTGCTTAGAAATGTAAGTAGTAGCACTGAAAAATTATTTTAATTTTTTTGTGTGTAGTAAGCGTGTATGTAGCAAGTCAGCATCATCAAGGGTAAAGCTGAAATAAAACCTTTGTATGATCTTCCTCCAAATGTTGTGTTAGCAACATACTCGATTGAATTGAGTAATGCTATGGACACATAAAGATGCATAACTTTGTGCCATAACTTGCCACGTAGTGAGTTGTGATTGGTGAATGTGTGATGGTAGGCCATGTGGAGACAGACTTTCACCACTCACAACTCGCCACATGGCAAGTTCTGACACAAAGTTGTGTATTTTATGTGTCTCTAGCATTACTCGATTGAACTTCTCAATTTTCGTAGTGTATGTAAGAAGTAGCGGTCTACTTCTTCCATAGCATTAGGTCAGGTTGAATTATATGCTTAAATTCTAATAAGGAGCAATTGCATTGCATCAAACCGAGGACCCTTCCTCCTTCCCCCCTAAGAAGTGTTATATGTAGTACAGTTATAATTCAATCATAGTCGATTTCTTGTTGGAGTTAATTTATTAGCATTTTATACCACAAATCACTACTTAGTTAACTGAGGCAATATCGAACCTGTTCGATCCCTATCACCAATATCATAATACTGGTTTTTAAAGTTCTATACTTTACAGAGGTTTACTTGTACAAAATAGAAGCACATCTACCTCCAACTCCCAAAACTATGTTCACGTCAATGCAATGAACTGAATCAATGCTTTCAACTATTAGTTTATTAGCATAAAACATTTTTTTACAATTTTGGGGTAGTTTTTGTAAATCGCAGAAAATAATTTCCTTTGATTAACATTTTCAGTTGCACCAAGCACTAAAATTATTTTCCAAAAAATGTTTTATGCTAAAACAAACAGGTTTTAGGAGCGTAATTCAAGAATATTACGAAAATCTCTTCATACTGTACATTCTAAATTAATAGAGCAATTATAATGGTGCTAACAGATACCATCAAACTAGGGAATAAAAAAATATTGATACATATGAAAAACCCATAGGGGTTTACCTAATTGTCCAAAGATCTCATGAGATCTATGAGGTCTTGGGCTCAAACCTCCTAGCCAATATCTTGGAATCATCCCAAGAGATTTTTTTCTATAAAAAAGAAAATCCCAACACAGAGTGTAAGCCTTCCCTCCACATGGCAAATTTGAGTTAAGAGATAGACCTACAACAATTTTTATTCATTGCAAGAATGATACAAGTGAAGTATTTGTACTTTAAAGATTTCATTATTACACTCTTGAAGCATGTTCACATTCAAAGTATTTAGACAACTAGTTTACCCGAAGTACCAACCAACTTGTTGCTAAAGTTACACCCTTCGTTAGGATTGAATAGTTGTGTATAGCTATTATAGTAAGGCTACCTTGCCCTTGGCCAATGGCCAACCTACTGTCACTGGTAGACCTAAAACATAAACGAACAATATTAACAATCTTTTCTACTTATTATTGGTTAAACGAGATTTTAAATAACATGATACTATATGTATGTGTATATATATATATATATATATATATATATATATGTTCAGATTTAGGAAAATACATAATTTTTATTTTAAAATGAATCCTCTTCATTCTTATAGTGAAGAGGATCCTAATTGGGGGAACAAGGAACATGATAGGGAATTCATTGCTTTATATTCCACCATCTGACTATTGAAATGCGAAACATATATTACACAATGGTATGATGCAATAATCAAAGAGAAATCACCATACACAAACATCAGTACAAAATACAATCACATGGAACTTCAAGCAGAATACACATGATCTATGATTTTCTTGCCAGACAGATCAAGCATCATACTCGCACCATTCCTGTAGAGTTGGGGTCACAACTCCAACATTTTTCATGTAAAAAATGTTGGCTGGTTCATAAGAGGTAGTCCATGTCAGTCGGGTATCATATTAGCAAGCTAAAATCCTTGACGGCAAGTAAATTTAAATGAGAGGTGAAAGTGCAAGAAATTTTATACGTTAATAATAAGTAACAACAGTATATCACATACCTGCATCTGCCTGCTAGACAAATACGACAGTCATCAACCAAGCAATAACATCCGTACCACATGTATTTAAAAATGCAAAATGTCAAAAATTTGCAAGAACAGATCACCCACTACCATCATGCTAGATATGGTCCTAAATAAATGTCTATGACAACATAAACCAAGACAACTGCATATAGAATAATGGCCAGGAAATATCATGTTGGAGCAATTTTATAGTGCTAAAACTGCCTCATAGGGTTTGTCCTTTTGAGAATGTTAGCATTTGAAATCTTTTTTGTCTTGTTTCTAGTATAGGTTGATTATCTTAGGCCTTAGCTAATAAAGATCCCAATTTCAACATACATTTCTAAGTTCTAACTCTGTATTGCACATGATTCAGTTCTAAAACCTCTCTTTTTTGATAATCAGTTGTAAAATCTCTCTAGTCTGTCATTTTGGTGTTCCCTTCATTTCAACTTGCCTGATTCTACAACAGCATGATTTTTATCCAAATTTATTGAAACCTTCAAATTCAACTATTACAATTTTCTCCTACCACAGCCCTCCACCAACCTTCTTCCTTTCTTGTTTTCTCTCTATCAAAGGGTTGACGTGAAAGATTGTAGTTTTCAATTAGCAATCACTTGAAATTTTGCTCTTAAAATAGGAAATTAAAACATATAAGACGGTCTAGTTTTGCTTTTCTTCTGCAACAGACATTTGTGTATACCTTGATCACTTCTATTTACCATAGGGATTAGCCTTCACTACCTGGCTTCAGTTGCCGTTTTACAGCTTCCTGCTTGCCTTTCTCTTTGACAGAGAAGTCATGCTCTCTCAAAGCCTCACAGGTGGAAGTTAGGTGATTTTAGCTGCTTTGAGTTTCAATCCTGACCTTCACATCTGTAATCACTAATTTCAAACCCTTAGATCTACAAGGCCCTTCTACATTTTGTGCAGCTAAATACATTATAAAGCTCTCCTTGTTACATATCAATACCTCATGTCATGTGTATACAGCGTTGGATAGATTTGTACATCATGCTCCAAGTTGAAATATGAAATAGCACATTATTTAAATGCAAAGCTTGCTGCACGTTAATGTATCATGCTAAGAAAATTTCTAGAAATTGCATAAATGACATACCCTACTATCAATTTTTCAAAGCTTTCATAAAACGTGTTGATATTTTGCCCATCATTTCTCTGAATTTTTATTAGATCATAGAAGCTCAATATATCATTTATACTCCAGTTAAATCGAGTATCAATGTTCAACTTTCTTCAACAACAAAAAAGGACAACTTTCTTCACACGAACATAATACAAAAAAGTGAATCTTTACGTCAAGAAGGGTTTGTTTTGTCCCAAGGAGACATGCTTGAATGGAAATCCTCGTAGAGTCGTAGTGGTCTTCTTTTGTCTGACTTGGAGCATAACCAAACCCAAGTAGCCAGATCTTACTGTTTTTTTTTTTTTTTTTTCCAAAACTCTACCTATTGTGGCATAAACATATTCTGATACTACTCAGGAACCATACTAAAAAATAAAAACCAAACAACAATATAAAGGGAGCAGTCCTAATACTGCTATCTACTCAGGAACCATACTAAAAAATAAAAACCAAACAACAATATAAAGGGAGCAGTCCTAATACTGCTATGTTTTGTCCCTTCGAAGCTTCAGCAAATGAGAGCTTTTGGGGGAATCCTATTAGCCATAGTCCAATTCTCAATAAACTCATTCTTCGAAAAAAAAAAAAATGTTAAAGTTGTTCTCATAAGCAAGATTTCTATATCAAAAAAGAGAAAGAACGATTTTATAAGATCATTTGAAGAAGATGATATAAAAACTTAAATAATAATAATAATAATCAATATGTCTACGTTACAATGTTTTGTTAATTACCTATTGCAGTCAAGATCATCTGCTAAGATAGGAAACCAAAATACAAGTTTCTGCAAATGCAGTATGAATTGAATGAAATAACACATTATAATAGTTGTTTACTTACCAGCATGTATGTCAGGTGTGGGCGTGTAGCAGCAGCCGTGGCATCAAAAATAACAGAAACAGATTGTTAATCCAATGCTAAAGCGTCAAAGGCAGTCTGCCTGATGCAATTTGGAGTTTGAACACCAAGAAGCAGAGGTTCAAACTAGAAGCTGTAAATACAAACTTAACATGCATGCAGCACTATCTATAAAAAGTTTAAATCTCCAGATTCTAAGGTTCACAAACCAGCGATATATAATCAGATTATTAATCCCAGCACCCTGAAGTAAAGAATGAAGGTGTGTAGCAAAGAAAGCACTAAAGCGCGTCTTCACCAATTTATATAGTCTCCTTCTTTGACCAACAGACCATCAAGATCAACCAGTTCCGCACCCACACTTCCCTTAACAGCCGGACCCACTTTCCCAGCAGCATACCAGTCAGTGTCGGCAGAAGAGTTCAACATCTCTTCCTTCCTAGTGCATCATGCTCACGAACAAGCTAAAACCCTTTTTTTTTTTTTTTTTAATATGATCATCACCATCAATGCCATCGAATTTATTAAGAAAAACAAAAAGAAACATTCACAATCAATAAATTAAAATGCCTAATTTAACCACTCTACCATAAGGTTACTAGTGTATCATTCAATAATACTAATAAATTGAATTTTATTATTATTATTCGAAGAAACCATAATCCCCTATTATTATTGTAACAACAATTTCTATATTGTCGTACTCATCAAATATTTAAAATTGGAATTCTTCCACGTTGATGAAAAGATGAAGGAGAGTAACTTGAGATAGTTCAATCATATCCAAAAGATTAAAAAAATTGATTCAAGTATAATTAATTCAAGTTGAAGGAACGAAAAATGTAGAAAAAGATAATTAAAAAAAAAAAAAATTAGTAGAAGTAATAAAAAATGATGTCTTTTTTTTTTTTTTTTTTTTTTTTTGAGAATTAAAAGGTAAAAAATACATGTAGAGGACCCTAACTAATTTGTTGAAAATCGCCAACCCCAAAATTTGAGATTAAAACTTGTTGTTGTTGCTTCTTTGGTATTTGTTTGTTTCGCACCAAGTAAAGTGTTTTTTAAATATTGTGAGGCCTCTTATGAAGTTCAAAGTGGCTAGAGGTGATTCTATTTTTCTTTGGTTTGATAATTGGCATATAGATGGGCCTCTGTATCAGAAGCATGAGCATTAGAGCATAGAATGGTTAATGACACTGGCAGGAATTTAAACGCTAAGTTGTTCGACTCCAGCATGATTCAAAATGGGCAACTCCTCGAGCAAAGTCAGAGCAGCTTGTTCAAATTCAAAGTAGCTTATTTGAAATCCAAATTTATGATAGAGGACAATCATGCCAGTAAGTAGGAGTGCCTACTAGGCTACTACTACTAATGGAAATTGGAAAGTTTTATTGCTAATAGGATGAATTGTGCTGTTGTTGATTGGTGGAATGGTATTTGGTTCTCTAGTCACATTCCAAAGCATTCCTTTATCTCACGATTAGCCATCGACAGATTGATCACAAGGTATAGAATGGCTAAATGGGGTTATAAGGGTGAAATGTTTTGTATTTTTTGTAGAAGTAGGATGGAATCGAATATATTCTTTCATTACTCTATTACCAAAAAAAAATGAAGAATTCTATACAATTAGTTTTGTGCTCTAATTCTTATCCATTCTTTAAGTTCCAAAAGGTGAAAAAATCCAACTCAGCTTAACCCAAAAATCTAGTTCTTCTAGGCTTTTTAGTTCGTAGAAGGTATAGAATTTCTCGGCTCAGAAGCAATGATTGAACTTAAATTTTTAACATGCTCTATAGCCATTTCCCTACATTTTCTTAGCACGCAAACAGAGCTATCCATCTTCCTTATGCCTCAAATCAATCATATATCTGTTAACAGTAAAATTTGAAAGAAAAAAAAAAAATCATGGAAACAAACAAATTAAAGCCCGTTAACTCATAAAGCAAATAATGCGAACAATGTTTATCAAACAAATAAATAAAGCGAACAATAACAGAGAAAAGTGAATAGAACGAAAAAGTGTACAAACCCAAATAACAAGATTGCCACGCTGCCTAGCGACCTCAACGGCCTCGATTACATTAGGGACTATGGCTCTTCATCCATTCAGTGGCACCTGACCGTCCTCATCTATAAAATCTTTCTACCAAAAATTGAAAAAATAAAAAAGCAACTTCAGATTTTTTTTTTTTTTTTTTTTTTGGGTGAGAGAGAGAGTGTGTGTGAGAGGACCTGCATGTCCATAACAAGTAGAGCTGTGTGTTTCCAATTTTCCATTTATCTTTCATGTTCCAAAATCCAAAAAAAAAAAAAGGGCTTTAATAAATCTTTCTTTCCAAACCAAAACAAAATTTTCAATGAGAAATGGAAGATAGGCCTCGCTTTGCTTTTATTGCTTGATAAAATTTTGTACATATATATATATATTTTTTTTTTTTTAATTTGCACTTTTTTCAACTACCCCTCATACAAAAATGTAGGGATGTGCATGGATCGGGTTGAGGGGATTTTTTGACCCAACCCACCATGGTGGGTCAAAAAAATTCAACCCAACCCAACCCAATCCAACCCAACCCACATGGGTCGGGTTGGGTCGAGTTGAACCCATGGGTTTGACAAATTATTATTATTATTATTATTAAATTGAGTAAAAAAAAATATTAATATTAATATATTAAAAAAACTTAAAGATTAATATCAATGTAACTCCATAAAGGCTCAACATTAATGACTAAACAATAATAGTAATTTGTTAGGATTTGTGTGAACTAATTGACTTTTATATAGGATAGGAAGAATTGGTCATTTAAAAAAATTTATTAATTATATAATATATTTTATATATATATTAAATTAGTATTAGTAGGAGGAATTGAGAAAATGTTGCTCTATAGCTGTTTTTTTTTTAAAATTATTAAATATATAATATATATTTAAATATATATATAAGTGCCCTACAATTGATTTTTCTTTTAAAAATTTATTAAATATAAAATATATTTTAAATATATATTAAATATGGTAGGTCGGGTTGGGTTTGGTGGGTTTGTAATTTTATGACCCAAACCCAACCCGACCCGCTATAAATTTTTTTTTATAACTCAACCCAACCCACCAAGCCTAAAAAACCGACCCAATCCGGTGGGTCGGGTTGGGTTGGATCGGGTTTGACGGGTCGGTGGGTTTTCTGCACACCCCTACAAAAATGTAAGGATGACTTGTTACTAGTATAGTAGTATTACCTACCTGGATAAGATAGGCGAATCTTTCCCACACTCGATTCATGCATATATATATATATATATATATATATATATATCATGTATGTATCAAATACGTGATACAAACAAATAGAAACGCAAACACTGACGACCTGACGTCAATAATCAAACCACTAATTATAAACAAATTACACACCCATGGCTACGGCTATGGAGGTAATAAAATGAGACTCACTATTTTGATCGGTGTTGGAATCTAGAGAATAACGTTTTCAGGATCAGCGATCGTCTAAATTTTATCGTACGTAACCGCAACCTAAGGATTTTGGAAACATCTTAGATTCTAATACTATATATATATATATATATAACAAGAAGAAGGTAACAGGGGTGGCCCAACATAATATGGGGGGCCTAAAGCAAAAAATTTATGCAGGGCCTTTAATATGTAAATATTAATTAAACAAAATTATTTAATACTAATCAAATTAAGGTTAATTTGATACATTAAGTACATAAATAATACCAACTAGACTAATGTTAATTTCATATAGATAATTGAATATCATAGTTGAATTATAAATATTAATAAAAAGAAATAAAAATATATTGCGATTGAAAAAGATACTTTATTTTGGATATAATATGTATAGTTAAATAAAGTTGTAATCTAATTTTTAATTTTATATTTTGATTTTAAGAGAGAGAGATAGATATTATTTGGTGTGTGGCTTTTTAGAATATTAGTTTACAAAAATCAAAGTCTCAAACTATCAAAGGAGATTAATCTATAATTGATGATTTAACACATTTGCAACATCTTTTTGAAATATTTTAAGGTTTCAATTGAGTTAAAGGTTCTATTGGTCTCGTAAGAAATGAAAAAGAAAAATGCACTAATTAAAAGCACTATAAAATGTTCAAAATATAATGTAACATTGTTTCTCATTGGTGAACTTCATCAATTTAACTAATGAATGTTTATATCATTTTTTTGTAATTAATAACATGACAATTTGTAAGCCAATAGTAAAATTTATAGTATCCTTAACATCACTAATAAAAAAAATATACAACCTTTAGAAAATATATATATATATATATATATAGTTTTATAAAAATTTGAACTTTTAACTATGGAAAGTGGGGCATTTTCTCCTAAGAAAATTTTTATTTTTTGGTGGGCCTTAGGCCTAGGCCTTGAGCCGGCCCTGGAAGGTAAGGACATGCAGTGAAGAAGCCGCTGTGTGCGTGGGATTTAAGTCTTACGAATTTTGCAAAGGAATCTGAACTCGTTGCTGCATTTGACAGCACAGGACAGTTGATTTCGAGACATTGTCTTTGAAGGTGATTCAAAGTGCATGGTTAGTTTATTATGGAGGCGCTACATTCGCGTGAAAAGAATAGCATTGATTACAAACAAACTTAAAAAACTCATCTACTTACACAAACAACCCTCACAAATATGAACAAAGCATCTCACAAACACACAAACTTACAACCACAAAAATCCATAACCCTATTACCACCCCCCCCCCCCCCCCCCCAAAAAAAAAACAAAAATAAATAAACACTCAAACTACTCTTTGAAGAAACTCATTCCATGTAATTCTAAAAGTCTTTTCCTCTCCCTACAGCCAGAAAGCCAGAATTTCAATTGAGGAGCCAAAGTATGAACCAAAAAAAAAGAAAAAAGTATTGGCTTCTAAATAATTTGAATATCTCTTTCTTTTGAAAATGTCAAATATTGTAATTGAATTTTCTCCTAAACTACAAATCAAATAAAAATTTATTTTATTATCTTGTTATATATCCAAAGTAAAATAAAACATGTAAAGAAAAATAGACAAACTAAAATATTAAGCAAAGAAGTAAAAAATAATGATTGCAACCACCAACAATCCCTAAGTATAAATTTATTAGTTTTCATGATTTAACATTAACTAATTGTGTTTATCTGGCATGACTGTGCATGGATTGGATTGCTTGAGTTGATGGAAAAATTTTCGACCAACTACCAAGGTTGGAAAAATTCCAAACCATCATCAACTCACCAACCTCCAAAAATGGTGGGTAAGTTGAAAATTTGGGTAGGTTGAGGGAAAAATTTTTATTCAAGCCTGCTAGCTATTGACTCACCAGCTTCCAAAAATGGTGGGTAAGTTAAAATTTTGGGTAGGTTGAGAGAAAATTTTTCATCTGAGCCCACTAGTTGCCGACTCATCAACCTCCAAAAATGGAGAGCCAGTTGAAAATTTGGGTGGTTTCAATTTTGCAAATTGGGTGGGTTAGCTTTAGTTATGGGTAGTATACTAAGCTTTAAAATTTATTTTACCACTTATGAATAAATTTGAGTTGTATTTCCAATAAATTCTATAAATCATTGAAGAAAATCATAATGTGACTCACTTTCCCATTTATCAAAGTTCAAATGTCTTAAGTTATACCCATAAAAGAAAAATGTCTTAAGTTATAACTTAAGAGTACTTTCTAAATTTTTCTTTGGGTTAAAAAAGAGAAAAAAAAAAATGGTATGAGTACTATATCCATGTCACTATATTTACTATATCCATGTCACTATGTATGCTTAAAAATATGTTGGGAAAATATCATTCATTTTTCATATATATTAACGTGTGTAAATCATGGAGTTAACCAAAAATAATAATAATAATAAAAATCTTAAATTTGATATAAGATAGTCTAAAAATAGATGAATATATCTAGGCAAGTTGGGTTGGATCTTTGTGATTTTAAAAACTCAACTCGCCATCTAACCCGACCCACCGCTTTAATAGTTAAACATGCCCAACTCGCTTGAAAATCACTATCATATCCATACAGGTGTTAAGGGAATCACAAAAATGTGTCTTTTAGTGTGTTAAATTAGGTCACTAATTAATCTTACTTCCCTCCAAATTTTGTTGTATGCGTGATTTACTATATTCAATATTTGGTTTTGTTTCAATTTTCTGCCACTATTTTTTTCCTCAGCTTCTATCACTAATGTTTCTTTGTACTTTTTCTGTCTTTTTATTATTATTTTTTTTTAGTTAAGAATTCATCTTACAGAATAAGAGAATATGATGTTGGAAGAAGCAATTCACTTTTTTTTAAATAAATTTATATATATGTGTCATTCTTTTAAATAATTGGCAATTGTGGAAAAAAAAAAACCAAAAAAAAAAAAAAAAAAAAAAAAAAAAAACAAAAACAGATTATCTAATCATAGACTTTTGGGGATTTTTGTTAGTCTTTGAAATTTTATAACTGAGATGTCAATAATTTATTGCTTTAAAACTCACTTAGCTCAACAGTGGTATAGTAAGAGTAGAAAAATATATAACCTCTGAGCTTTGAACGTGCGTAGGTCTTATGAATAGAAAATTTTGACAACTAAAAATACAAAAAATCTGAACATGCGTGTAGTGATTATTAAACCCTTCCCAGGGCAAAAATTGGTTTACTTACACCATTTGTTTTCCCACTTCCGCCCTCAGTTCAAATTGGTCTTAATTGTCTAGTTCTTGCCTTCTTGGTGTCTTCTTGGTGCAAACACAAGGTACAAGCTCCCAATTATACACATGTATGAGAGAAAGAGTAAAAAGAAGACAACCCAACCTTATAAATGAAGCCGATTAGTTATTGGGTTTGAGATAAAGCACGTCCGAGCATTTAATAATTAAGGTTTCTTTATGCATTTTATTGTTAGTTATTTAAACACTTTTTCTGATTATTATAAGACAGCTTTTTGAGTATTATTAAAAACATGCGTTTCTTTTATATTGGTGACGACTTCAATTTTGCTTGGTGCTGACCCCAAGCAACCTTTAGATGCTGACTCCGAAGGGTCTATTAGTTATTGGATTTGAGATAAAGCACGCCCGAACATTTAATAATTAAGGTTTCTTTATGCATTTTATTATTAGTTATTTAAACACTTTTTCTGATTATTATAAGACAGCTTTTTAAGTATTATTAAAAACATGCGTTTCTTTTACATTGGTGCCAACTCCAATTTTGCTTAGTGCTGACCCCAAGCAACTCTTAGATGCTGACTCCTAAGGTTTATTCTTTATTCTATTGTTATTTAATTGCTCCATTAAAATAGTATGATTGTCTTACGTCAGTTCTTTTGGGTGATATTTTTTTCTCAGGAAATTTGTTGGATTTGCTTAGATAATTGTCTGTTTTGAGCAGATTTTATGATTTCTTGGGTTTTGTTTGATCTTTGAAATTTGATTTGAGCTAATGTTTTCTATGATTTCCTGGTTGTTGTTGTTGTTTTTTTTTTTTTTTTTTTTTTAAATACTAGAAAACACCTTAAAATATTTCCCAAAGAATTTTTTAAAATGCAACTAAACACCTGAAAATATTTTAGATCAAAACAACACAATTTTAGATCAAAACAACACAGCCTTACTATTTGACACGCTAGCCGCTTTAGACCTGTGTCCACACCGGGACCAAGATTACAAGAGCAGTGAGATGGAAAAAATAAAAATAAAAAAATCTACCCGTCTATTCTTATCTCGCTCACTTTTTCACTCTGCCAGGAAATCCAAATTTACATCTTCAAATCCAATCATAAAGGTCACTTGGGCCTACTTAACATTAAGAAAGAAAGAAGAAAAAAAAAGTAATTATATGGAATAAATATTAGACAAGAAATAAAGACTAATTGTGGCCCTATCTACTCAATGTACGCAATAACACTTGCAGAAGGATTGTTATGTCTAGCCAAAGAAATCACTGTAATTGACAGTCTCAGGCTTTTATATCTACAACAGAATGCATAATTACCAACCTGCAAGCCCACGTCGTTCAAGCAAATAACTAATGTATGATTCTGTGTAAGTCTCACTAGGAAAAATATAGTCATAAACCTAAAATGGCTGGCAAAAGCTACCTGATATTATAAGGAAATACTACAGGCTAATTCCTTGGCAGCAGTACCAAGAAATTCAATAGACATTCCAGTTGCGAGTCTGCTATGAGCTTCCCATGTTAAGCACTTTTCAATGTCATCTTGCCAGTCAATTACACCTAAACTAAAATACTTATAAGGGGGACCAGACATGCCATTTATGTCCACTGGTTTAGAATTAGACTTAATTGAACCAGTGTGCAAAATATCACGAAGAACTGATATGCTCAGAGCACGAACATGAGCACTTGGATGAGAAAGGCATCGGATGGTAGCTGATAGGCGGCACTGCAGCATTGGACCAAAAATTTGACATTAGTAATGGTTTTACATTAACATAAAATGAACAGAATACTCATTCTTTTCATCTTGTTAATGAGTAATGTCAGGTGGCCAGTCAATCAGGCACTTGGACTTTCCAGTGCCGGAGTTCATAGCAAATTTACATTCAGCCAGGAATCAAACTTGATCAAGTGTGTCAAGAATTGGGTGTGTATGTTTACCTTTAAGAGGTTTGAAAGGCCATCTGCAACTGCCAATCCAGATTCTCCCCACTCCAGCACAGGTTGAACCGCTCTGGCTGTTGCTTCCAGTAACTGACAATTTATATGTTTGGATCATCAATAAAGCATTGAAGACGTATAGAAATATAATAAAAATAATAATAATTAATTAAAGGGAAAAATTACAATTTACTCTTGTTGTTTGACCCTATCACAATTTAATACACAAATTTTCAATTGTTACATTCGATCCCCTAAGATTTGGACTAAAATGAAATCATTAGAGTTCGGCCTAATGTATCTATCCATAACAATTTCATTTTAATCCAAACTTCAGGGATCATAGTGGTTGCAAACTATATGTGTCAGTCATGGAACTACAAAAACATAAAGTTATGAGATGTTACCTCTAGTTGTGGTAAAGTGCAAGCTTCTCCGTCAACGAGCATCCCATCTGTGGCGCGCAGAAGCAGATCTGAAGCACTAGCCAAAATCATTAATGATTCTGGCCTATCGTGATTTCTCATTAGCTCCACAATCAGTTTTACAATTCGTTGGTTGATTCTCCACATCTTCTGACCTTGATCATCATCTTTGGCAATCCAAGGTTGTAATTCCCTATCCGCCTGACATGCAAACAAGGCCATGAAAGTGATGAAACAAATAAAATAATTGGAATTACAATATAACAGTAAATAAGGATGGTGACTGGAACACCAGCTAGGCAACACCTCTATTAGAGGTATGTGGTTAAATGGTTAAATTTACCATATCACAATAGCTCAAGCTTTTAGGTTGATCGGTAATTTAACATGGTATCAGAACAAGAGATCCTAAGTTTGATCTGTGATTTTACTCTACCTCCCATTTAAAATGTTAAAAATCTCACGTGTTGGGCCACACTTATTAAGGAGGAGTTTACCAATTGTTCCAAAAGCTTAAGCTGTTAGGAAATTGTGAATTTAATTCATTACAACAATGAATTAAATTTCACAGAATATTTTTTTGTTCTTTTCCTAGAAATTAGGTTTTCATCCTATCACAAAGGTTGTTCTGAATTTTTAAAGCCATATTTAAAAGTTGTTTCAAGACAATTGCCAAAAGAAAGCTAATATATATATATATATATATATATATATATATATATCTAGGTGACAATACAAGTTGAAAAAAAGTTTGGACCTGAAGAACAACTGCTGTAGCTGCTTTTGTAGGTGATGCTGATACGACATTGCATAGCGCATCTAGAACCTAAATACATCCAAATATGGTCAGTGAAATACATTTCAGCTTGAACGTAGACACAATTATTGAAATGAAATAATAGCAGAAATATATTAAATGAATGAACCATCCCAGAACCAGAAGTGAGATACATTTCAAATTCAACATAGAAACAATTATTGAAATTGAAATACATCCAAATATGGTCAGTGAATTACATTTCACATTGAACAGACACAATTGTTCAAATAAAATATAGCAGAGATATATTAAATGAATTAACTGTCTCCAAACCAGAAGTGCCTATTGTTAATACTTAATGGTAAATTGGTAATAAACTCCTACTCCAACATAGAATGTGGGAACCAAATCACAAGATCAAGGCAGAATCAGATATCTTGTTCACATTTGAAATTTCATGTCACTAATACAATCTACAAGCATAGACTGAAAGGTACACACAAAATTCATAGTAAATAAAATAGCACAAGGAGACAACAGCAAATACATGTTTTGTGATTTCTTGCATTTCCCCAAAAAAAAAATACACACACACACAATATAACCATACCATGAACAGATCCTTTTAACGTCAGACATATAAGTGATATTCCTTTTACATGACAACAATTCAGTTCTAGGAACATAACAAGGTACATTCATATTTCTATTATATCCTTAAAATATTGTCAGAATATAAATCCAATATAGGGAACATCATAGTCAGAAAATTATATTGCTTATGTTCAGGAGTTTATATATTGAAAGACTTAAAGAAAGGCTGCAACAGAAATGATTCATACCTGCCTCCATCCTTGTTGGGCAGAAGTGCTTTCTTCACTAGGTTGAGTTTCAGGAGCTGCAATCAACTTGTGCCACAGCAATGAAACAACAGAGAAACATAATTCTTGTTTCTCTGGCAGCACTGATCTTAGAAGAACTTGAGCACTGCAATTAAATCCTATTTGCCTATCCATTGTGAGGAAGTTGGCTAAATCTGAAGCATCTAATGGTAAATTTGCAATACCTTTACCCAAGGTATTTCCTGAGCCTTCATTTGGATGTGATGCTCTAAATTTAGTATCTGAATGGGCTGAATCCAAAGACTGTGGAGTAGATGACTGCCCAGGATCAAAGCAAACACTGTTTTCACATTGACTTCGTCTTTTGCCATCAGAATTCAGGAGGGACTTCTTCCACAATGGTGTATGTATTAAGTGTGCTTCTAGTGGCTCAGCCTTGTTAACAATGGATGCAACAGCTTTGCTATGAATATCAATGAGGTTGTATAGTGATGATGCCCTGGTGTAAATTTGATTGTCCCACTTGCAACGCATCAATACAGAGAGAGCATGCATGCAAGCCTTTGACCGTCTAAATAGTTCAGAAATATGTGCGGCAACCATTGCCGCAGCAACTATCTCGTTTGAACTATAACTCCATGAGGTGCCAATAGAAGAGGGCTTCAGTGAAAAAAGTGCTTCTAAAATTGCTAAGATTCTGTGAGTATGACGAATTGCAGAGTCAATACTATTTTGAAACTCATCACTAGATCCATTTATTTTCACAGGCTTGACAACATCTGAAACATCTTTAGAGTTTGGGTGACTACTCGCCCTTGAAATTAGAGGAAATAACTGAAGCTCACAGGCAAGAGCACAAACAGCAGCTAGAACATAGGAATCAAATGCCGCTACAGGCCCTTGCTTTTTCAACTTCCTAGTTTTCATCTCCCTTTGCCTTTCAGATATCACTTGTGAGTCCTCACTGCTTTCATTAGATGGAAAGCTTTCTTCACCTCTCGGTCTCTTGCTCCCATTCGACTGAGCTTCATGACTAACACACACAGTCAACACAACAAAAAGTAGTCGTGAAGCAAGCTCTACAGAGGCACATGATTCTAAGAAAAGTGAATGGACCATGGTACGAAGCTCTGCCACAGCAAGGTTTTTGGAGGCAGACCCTATGCCATAAAGGTATCTTGTTTTTCTGGTTTGTTCTTTAGAGGACTCGGATGGAAAAGTTCTCTGAAGAACTGCTTCAACAGTAGCAACAAAAATCTTCATGAGACATGCTTCAGATGGACTTCCACGAGGAAGGTATTCCAGGACCTTAAGGAGAGGTATGTACAGATTCCATGATAATATGGGGGGTTGCAATGGAGTTGCAACTATGATTTCAGGAAGATCAACTGCAGAGGAACTTAACGGAATCAGGCCATAGGCAGCTTCCCATATGGTACAAATTCTCCATTCAACCTCAGGGCCATGGGCACAAAGCATTGATGCAATCCCTTGTGCAGTAGCTTCAATAGTCGCTTCAGCCGCAGGCACTTCAATCTGATCAGAAGTAATTTTTGAGATGGCATTTAGGTTAGATTCATATTTACACACGCAGAAAATAAAAGGAATCATAGTCGAAAAAAACTATGTTGAAGTTCTCCTAGCATATGGAATCATAAAACTTGAGAAAGATAAAAAGACATGCCAACAATTATCACTTGTACCTGCTTTTTATAGCTTGAAATATAACCGCCCAAAGGTTCATGTTGAACTTCAACTCCCTCAACTTGCCTTAGTGGAGGAAAAAGCAATGCAGGCTGTGAGAGTATGCGGAAAAGTAAAGCTGCTGCAGCATCAGCAGCTATGCCTGCTCTCATGGACATTGCAGTCCCAATGGCACGCAAGAAATGCAGATGCATCCAGTTCCGAGGAAGCTACAACAACAAAAGAATAGCAGTTTATACCAAAAAACAAAAATGCTATATACATTTAGATTTATCTGTTTTTAATGCTATAAAGTGGCTGTTAACAAATTGAAACATCAACAATACCAATTATGGTTAACTTGAAAACAAGAGCAAATTTGTCCTTATAACATATGGTGACCCATGAGAATACTTGATGGAAGTATTTGTGTAAATCAAAATCTTCTGAGCCCTTTTGCAACAAAAATATTGTATTCTAGAATAAGGATAGTAGTCTAGGTAGGAGAGGAATGCATGAAAAGCAATAAGAGCAACAACCTATTAGAGCTCTAATACAATGTTGAACTACTAATTAAGGATTAAAGCATTTATTATCCTAATAAATTAAAGGCCCAAGTATGTGTGTGTGTGTGTATTTCAGGGGAAATAAATGAACAAAGGTGTTCAGTTACATTCCAGGGGAACCTATATGGAAAGAAGTGTGAAGAGTGAACCAGATAACTTGAGCTTTGCACTGAGGTTTAAAGCAGGAGGTAGAATAAAAAGATGCAAACCTGACTGATATCCCACAGATCTTTGGAGTAGATCAAGGGAATCAGTCCCACTAGTGGCAAAAATTACGACAGTTTATTGCATATCAGCAGGGACTAGCCACTTCGACTCTTTATTGCATTTTTGCATGGTGAGTTGAAGGAGAGATTTATGAGAAATATTTATTCAATTATCAATATTATAAGAAATAAAATAATGAAAAAATACTTAATTTTAAGAGGTTTCTGGGAGCCATGAAGCATGGGCCTAAAGGATTTGGGACCAGGGTAATGAAATGAAAAAGTTGAAGACTATATACATGTGTGTGTGTGTGTGTATAGAGAGAGAGAATAAAATGTACAACACCAAATGATGATTTCAGTTGTAGAGATTCTCCAGCTGATACTATTAAAGGTCAGAGACTATAAAACATAACATCACTTAAGTTTTCAATGTTGTTAGGATGTTCAATAATTCTCCAAAATCTTCCCACCCAAAGGATGTACTCAAAACATATTTGGAATTTAAGGGAATCTCCAAGAAACTCATCAACATTTGACTACTTATGCTGATGTAAATTTTAGAAAAGTTACCAATAAAAGATATGCAGGATTTTATATTCATTAGTGACAATTACCTCGACTGGGGAAACGGAAGGAGATTGTTATTGTATAATTCATTGCTGGTGCAAAATCCTAATCTTTGTTGATGGAAATATGAATATCAGGTTTTCCATAAAATTCAACAAGATCTCTTCTTGCAGATCAATGACACTCAACAATAAAGATTTCTACTGAAGCAGGTTATTAATGGGTAACAGATTAAAAAGAAAACTATATTGGTTTGAATGAGTTCAATTGATATTGATCAAAAGCATAGTGTCACAGCATACGTAGTTTTCTACCAAAATATCCAGCTTACCCTTATGCCAGATGCATAGTCTTCAGCAGCCCGAAGGAGTTCTACCAGCTGGACAGCAGCATCAAGTGCATCTGGGGCCCATGATGGTGGTGCTTCAAGAAGTCCAAGAAGAAGTCTCTGTGTGGCACTTGGTGTAGCAATGGCGTAATACCTAACAGAGGAAAGAAACAAATTCAATCAATTTATCAGCAAAAACTCAAGATATACGCTGCTAGATTCAGTTTCTTTTCTTTCCCTTGTGTTCCCTCGGCAGGAAAAGAGAGTGGTAGAGGGAGGAAAAGGATGTCAGGTTCAAATATTAACCTATGAAACAAACGTGCATATGGCTCAAGAGCTGGTAGCCCAGCAACTAGATGCTCATCCAAAGCTGTCGTTGGAGGAGGAAGCAGAAGCGCAGGGACAGCAGCCGCCGTTAAAGTAGCAGTTTCATAGCGAGCAACTTCCTCATCACAAACACTTAAAATGACACCAGCACCATTTGCAACAGCCCACCTTGGAGTTGATGGCATAAGCTGAGGATGCTTTCCAGATCCACGAGAAGAAGCTGGAAAAGATCCCAAAAATGAAATAAATTTTTTTGAATAAGTCAACTAATGTTGCCCCTTGTCTCATGCAGTATAAATCTTTCTCGATATTACATTTACGAAGATTTGAAGTGTAAATGTAGATAAGGGCCGTTATAAACTTTTACGAATTTAGTAATATATGTGAATAGAGAAGGTACAACCATATTCAGCAGTATTAAGTAAATGGAGAAACCCTCCACTCTAGGAGTCTCACCTTGTTTTCTTATTTGCTCTTTGCCCCTAGTCATTAAAACCACATGGTATCATAGTCTTGATCTTAACCCAAACCATCAATGTTCTTTCCTTTTATCCCTCCTCATCCTATTATGCCTATTTCTTCTCTCTCCATTGCTATTTGAAGAACCAAGGACCCAAACCAGTTTATCATACAGAGAGAGTCCATACAGTTTCATAAAGTTCTAGAGTTCGATATGTTTCAGTGCACATAAAAGTTTATTAATTTTTTTTTAATGTTAAATTTGTTTAGTTTGCTTGCTTCGAATTCATTTTCTTCTTTATGTTACTTTCTTCATTCAGCTAATCAGAAGAGCAGCTTGGGGATGGGTGTCGAAAGTTTTATATGAGGTGAGATAAGAATGGAGAAACCCACCTCATTGCCATCTCTATTTACAAGATAGCTTACAAGAAGAGGAAGAAACAAATACTAGGTGTTTTTTCCTTGCTATTAATACAACAGCGTAAGTTTTTCTTGCTCATAAAAATTATAATGAACGGAAAACTAAGAAAAAAGATAGTATCACCCTTGTTTTCCAAAATCCTGTCAAGTAGGAGTGAACTACATTATAAAATGCAATTTGTTCTTCAGTTCTCACAAAAAAAGGTACATATTAACCTAGACCTTCTATATTTTATTAAGTACTTCAATATGTCCTATCATTTCACATAAAAAATTAGTAATAAGTTTTTTTTTTTTTTTTGATAAGTAGAAAAAAAAAAAAAGATCAGTTTCCATAAAATGTATTTCAAATTTAATGTTGCCAGTTGAAAACTTCATCTCGTTTATGGAACTAACTAAGATTATTCAGAATTGCAACTCAGAACCATCGTTTCAAATTATGTTACTGCAAATCACGTAAAAAACAAATATGGAATGCAAAGTCACATTTTATATTCTGAAGAGAGATTTAACTAACCAGTTGTAGGTGGCTTGAGTTCTCCAGCAGCATATTTACCCATAACACCACTGCACCTGTAAATGAAAGAGAACATTTGAGAACTTAAATAAGAGCATATGAAAAGAAACAAAAAAGAAGGTTAAGTCTTCTTTTTCAACCATGTGTAAACCTTTACTACCAATTGAAACCTGTAATTAATCAAAACATTACTTTCTAGTTTATGCTTGGAATTGTTTACCATCAATAAACCAGCATGTCCTTGAAAGTTAAAACCAACAGACGGCAATTTTGGAATATTACAGAGAGCATGATAAATGGAGCAGCAACAGAAATTGCTAAACTCCTCAAGTCCACCGTGATATCATTGGCGTAAACAAAAAAAGTATATGTAAAAATAAATAAAATAATAAAAGAAAAAGAATACAGACCCAGAATTAAGTCATCAACTGTCTTATCTTTTCAGAGATTCAGTTACAGTATTCATTTTGCCCTCAAGTTAGCATAAGATATCTTGCATTGCCAACTGATCAAGAATCTCATCACAATGATAACAGCGTGATGTCTAAAGCTTGTGATTATAAAACACAAAAACAGTGGCGGCTCTAGGAATTTGTTTTAGGGTGGTCACTAAGAAACTTAAATTACACAATCTAATATAGAGACAACTTGAATATAACAACGTCACAAAAAAAAACACACACACACAAATACATGAAATATTACAATTTTTTTGTCCTAACAAAGAGAGAGAGAGAGAGAGAGAGAGAGAGAGAGAGAGAAGTGGAAATTGAAAATTAAAAATTAAAAATGCTGATATGAGAATAATAAAATGACCACAACAATTTCATAATAAATCTTATGCAACAACCTGTTATTGATGGGTAAAACATGTCAATATTGAGCCCAAATTAAAATTAGTAATAGCTTACCACATAAAATTTATTGTGAAAAAATTGTGGATGTAACATTATTCTTATTTTTGTTGAACTCAAATTCTTGTAATTCTCAAGTCAAGGTGTTTAACATTTGTATTAGGGTAGTCAAAATAGGTTAATTTAATATATAAATTTTTTTTCAAGTCAAGGTGGTCACAAAACAAATTAGTTTAATCTAATTATTTATATAATGTTTTTTGCTAAGTATAAAAAAAATAATAAATAAATAAATTGGCAAGTGAGGGAAGTCCCAGGACCACCCTCACGTACAAGTGGAGCTGCCACTGCACAAAAACGATTATGATAGAAAATGGTAAACTACCACTTATCCCAAAAGCTTAAGCTATTAGGAAAGTGTGACTTTAATCATTTAACCATTATTCTAACAGACAACACATTGCTTGGCACAAAACATTGGTAAATGAATTGCAATGTAGCCAGTTTTATGAATAAAAATGAAGGAAGTTTGCAAGACCAAAACCAGGTTGTCCAAGAGCAAAATTCATTCACTTAAGCCCTTTTCCTCACAATAAATAAAACATCCAGTCTACCAAATTAAAAACAGTTGTTCTAGAAGATAGAGATATCAATTAATGAAGGCAGTTTGGAACCCCAAATACTAGTTTATCTAAGAATAAACTTGACCCCTTTAAGCCTTGGTGTTGTTTAATTATTTTTCTAAGAATTGGATCAGGTGCCACTTTGCCTTTCCACAGTTCATGTCTTGTAATCAGCATCATAATTTTCATAACTTCATAACCAAAACAGTAGTGCTAAGCCACTTCTAAATGATGCACTCACCATCGGAAATAGTCACTTCGGATACCAAGAGGTGCAGCCAGCAATATATCTGTAATCCAGGGAGACAAAGGCCTTAAAGGTTTCCTCTCTTGCTGTAACAAAGGAATATGGTGGCTGGATTCCCCACTAGAGTCACTAGTGGTAGCATGGCAGCCACTACTGCTTCTTTCTGAATCACTATTCTGTTGTTCCATCTTGTATATTGGGCGATTGTAGTGAGTTAAAACTCGCAAAATCTCCCCACATGCCAAAGCCCACTGTTCAGAGTACTCATTCTGTAAAAAGGGGGAAAAAAAGTTTGCAAAATATAAAGGCAGAAAATTTTGTTCATCAAGCAAGGAAAATCTTCAGTACAAAATGAAAGAGATTTGAAAATAGCATGATCTATCTGCTTGTTAGTGCAAATACCTCACTGCTTGGGCAGACCAATGATATGAAAGAAGCAAATGGAGAACTGGTCCTATCATACACCAATGTACCATCAATGATACATGAAATAATTGGAAGAACAACAGCATGCCCATGCTCTGGATGATGAAGGACAAAAGTAGCTGGAAGTACATTTAAATATACAAAGCAGTCATTATACAGCATGAGAAAATATTTTCAAATGAGAACTTATAATCAATTATTATTCAAACTAACATGAGGAAAGCATTAATACCCAAAACATCATCAAAAAGGCGCTTTTCCTTTGATGGATAACGGTTACGGATCAACTGTCAAAAATAACATGTTTCAGTAAGCAAAATCTGTTATAAACATCCAACACCTCAAGCCTCCATGAAATTAGCACTTCTTTCATTCTAATAATAAATGGAATTAGTAGAGTATCTGTCTCATTCCAGCTTTCAGGATGAGAAAAATTAGTTCAAAAATAAAAACGAAAAGAACATACCTCAGCAATGTCCTCTGGAAATTGTTCTGATGTAAATTGACCAAAGTACTCAACATAAGCAGTAATTTGAGCCTGGTGGGGAAGGAAAGAAAGAAGTACGTTTCTCAAATATTGTAAGAAATGGACTCAAAAAAGGCAAAAATCTAATAACCAAAAAGAAATCAAGTAGAAAACATAAGATATAGAGAAGATCAATAAACACTCAAAAGCAAACAATCATTTTCAGAGCAGATAATCTACAAACAAGTAGTTTTTTTAACCCCTTTGTACTTTTGGAATAGGCATGCATAGAGCAAGTTCTCAATACCTTAACCTTCAAAGCAAACAAGATGGCTGTGGAAATAGAAATAAAATTTACACCACAGTAAATTGAGGAACTAACGGATGCATTAAGAATATAACACTTAGATAATGAGATAAATCTACATATTATGTCAGTTGTGTTCCTTCCAGTTTTTCTCCAAATCTTGTTCTTAAACTTTCTCCATTAGTTTATTGAAAAACGGGGCAGTGGAGAGAGAGAGGAGGGGGGGGGGGGGGGACCGCTTTGCTGAGCATAATTGGTGTTGGGTATTCCCTCTATCTCCATTTTCTTACCAAAAAAAAAATCTGAAAATGAAACACTTCACATCCAAGTATCCAACCGAGGGAAGAAATTTCTTCTCTTTTTCCATTTTTCTTCTCTCTTAGGAGATCAACTACTTCTCATACTACCAGACATACTGAAGTCAGCAGCCCTACGAGCTGGTCTTACTTCCTGTGAGGACAACTTGAGCAGTTGAGCATATCATTGCTAATTTGAAAATAATTTTTAGATTGTCAGTCATTAGGAATTTTGAAGAGGATTGCAGATCAGGATCTAAGTTTTCTGATTTAAAGCCATTCTTCTGTTGGTAGGATACTTTGGTCCTTGTTACTTCGATAAATCTGATCACTAAGAGCCATTTTAAAATTAGGGAAGCTAAGCTAACAAGGTTACCTTGTGTCCTATTTAACGATAATTAATTTGCCACTACTAAGGAAATTTTCAAAAGTGTGTTATCACAAAAGCCCTTTGCAAAGTTTATAGCAACTGCATGTGAAAAGCTCTTCATGACTCCTTTAGATTCTGTAGCGAGGATTTGATCACTTTACTTTTTCTTAAAGAGTATTTTATATGAATATTCTGTATCATCAATTTACATAACCTAGAAGGAAATCAAATTTTATCTTTCTTTCTTTTTTTTTATCGGAATGATTTATATGTTGATTGGTGATATCAAACTCAAACCAAATTTTCCAGCTTTATCAACTAAACTTAAAGCATTCAAGTTTCAGAAAAAATCCCCTTATTGTTACAATAGTGGTTATTCGTAATATTTTTCCGAAAAGGATTGATGATTCTATGAAAATCTCAGGTAGTTATAAATATTATTCTGTTTCAATGTTATAGTGATAATATTTAGAAACTTAACAAGAAGTTAGATTGGAAAATTTAAGATTACGATGATTATTAATAATAATAAATAATAAATAAAAACAAACAAAACAAATAGATAGACAGACACAGGAGAATTGAGTTTGATACTTGGCTATCTCCAGAAACCTTGGGATATTTATGGACATAATTTTTTTTTAAAGCATATCCACTCAATAATTCATAAACATAGGGGAAAACGTAAGACTAACTCTCCACCCTTGACTGGGAACTGTGAATGCTTCAGATTTTTCCAGTTTGCTCTCTACTTTTTTCCTGTGTTGGTGGATGAGTGAGTTTGGCCCCTAAGTTAGGAAAAGGGGGAGATTCAAACTGGTGACCTTCCCCCTAAGTTAGGAAGATGGGGAAAAGGCATGATCCTCATATTGTGCCCAAGTATATGAAGATCGGATACAATAATATTTGGGTTTAATTTAACCAAATTACAATTGAAGTTACTCAATTCAATTGGAATTTCGTAAGTCTAAATTGACATTGATACCATCCGTCTGTAAATTTCCTAATAGTATATAGCTAAACACAGCACTTATGCACTCTATTCAGTAGACAACTTTGTATGAACAAAGGAAAGAAGTTACAATATTATCTCCTCAGTGCCAAATGGGAAAATAATACCAAACTTCAGACTCAACAACAACAACCAAATTCTTTTTCCAACTGATAACTCATATCATAAATTCCTCAAAATTCAGTATTCACTTATTCAAAATCAACTATTTCAGCAGCTTGAACCAAGGCTCATAGACCAAACAAGAAACAAAAGCATAAAGCATGGATATTTTTTTTTGGGGGGGTCGGTTATGGATGCTCAACAGATTAGTCAAGGTCGGCCACGTGAATTCTTTTTCTCCATTCTATTCTTTATCCGAAGTCATACCCTTTGTTAACTGACATCATTTTTCACTACTACTACTGAAAAGACTAAAATCAAGCATAAAAAAGAAAAAGAAATAGAAATAGAAATCATAAGAATTAGAATCAGAAATGGGCAGGCACCTTTCGTTGTTGGGCGTCTTGCGGGGGAGGCCAGAACAATGAGGAGAACTGAAGACCATCAATCCACCTCTCAGATGAAACAGCCATTAAACAAACTTATGCTCTCTTAATACACAATCAAACTAGCTAACAATCAATAATCAAAACACTGTAATTCAACAGCAGGGCCCAGAGGCCGGCCCGATGTGGTCATAAGATCGATCAGAAACCACGGATTGAGCTCCACAACTCCCAAAACCGACAACCAAATTCAAAACCCTGTGCAAAACAAATCGCCAACTTTACTATTTAACTTTTTAACCAAAAACAAAAAGAAAAAGCTTCAGACTTGAAAATCTTGTTAATTGTTAGCTTAATTGTGATTGAAATCTAAGTTCAATGGCTAACAGAGTAAACAATAATCAGAATTACGTAATTAAAAAAGAAAAAAAAAAATCAACTTTATCAGCCTAAATTTAAACAAAACTTATATTCTGAAACTACAAACAAAAATTTTGAAACAAATTAACCACACAAAAAAAAAAAATATATATATATATATATATATATATAAAATAAAAAATCTAAACGCTAAGCAACCAGTACCCACCAGTTCAACTAAGCTTTGTGTAGTTGATAAATTTGGCAAATATGCTCAAATTAAAGAAAAATGTTATTTTTTAAGGCAAAATTACAGCATGAATAATCAGAAAAAGAACACTCAAAAGTATTTAAGTAAGAAACATAATTTTTTTTTTCTAACAAGCATAGGAAAAAAAAAAAAAAAAAAAAACAAAAAAGAGAAAATAATTACAAGTACCTACAGGTGCCTCTCTGGAAGCTGATATCTGAAGGAAAAAAATCTTGAGATATTTTTAACTCTGAAATACTGTGATGTAAAATGAGAAAAATAAAATTCTTTCCCTTTTTTTTTTTCTCTACTTTGCTTTTGGTCTGAGAAATATGATAGAGAGAGAGAGATGTGGAAGTACTGGGTTGTAAGAGAGAGAGACAGAGAATTGAAGATCTTTAGGAGAAGAGTGAGCGGCTTGTTATTGTTATGCTTAAGATTTGGGGAGTGCGTACGTGGCAATGATATTTTCCGCGAGCCTTAGAGGTTGCCTGTCACGTCATCACCTATTAATATTACTCTTTTAAATTCCCATCCCCATCCCCCATACATGCATACATTACATTACATTCACATTCACAATTCACATACATAAGTGAAACCAAACTTCTTCAACTTGTACCTCGTCGTCAAGCACGAGGGACTGATTCAATGATATATAAGATGGTATGTGAAATGACGCAAATGCCCCCAACATCATGCATTTTATTTATTACAACTATTAAACTCTTTTTGCTGACAGGGTATTAATTAGACTAGTTGGTTCTATAATTGGATTCAAACATTTAGTTGCATTGTTCAATAAAATAAAAATAACTAAATTTAAAATAGTCAAAAATTTTATTCAATTTGAGAACTTAATGTATCATTCTAATAAATGTGAACTTATTGGAGGAAAGACTATCTATGACAATAAATATAAATATTTGTAGGGTGTGAGGGTTAAAGGTGTTTACAATGAAAAATTATTAGGTTCTTTGGGAGGATTGCAGAAGTAGTTCTTTCTGACCTGTCAACCAATAAAATGCAGTTATTTATGAAAACATGACATTACTTGATGATTTTTTATTTTTTATTCTTATGCCAATTAGGAAGCTCACTCACACATGTGCATAGGTGGCATCATTTCATTGGTTGGAAGGACCACTTTAGCAATCCTCTCAGTAGACCTAATAATTTCTCATTTCCAAAAGGGGATTTTACACACGTATACATTTAGATTAGATTTGAATAAAATTTATATTTTGTATAAAATAAAATAAAAAAACAATGACAACAAATGTAAATTATTGGACTGAAATAAAATAAATGAAGTTTATTGGACCAAAATGACAATTAACCAAACTTAAGAGTATAATTTGTATTTTCACCTTTTTTCCAAAAAATAAATTTTTTGATAAAAAACTAGCAGTGACAACGAGTGTGAATCTACAGGGTAATTATTGAATACTTTCAGAATACCATAAATGCGTACTTAGGACTTACAGTTATATAAGAGGTAGAAATACGTATTTATGTTACTTATAGAGTTCAATAATTTTTGGAACCTACATGATGAAAATGACAAAAATAAAATATAAAAAACTAAACTCTTAAATTTGTTTTTTTGTTTAATTTTGACAACAACAGAGTTAAAAGAGGGAAATTTGAAATGATGGAAATGGCCCCAACATGATGAATAATTGAACATAATACATGGTATTGGGTCGTGTTCAAAGTAGCAAATTCCAAAGTTGGAATTATTGTTTGGTAGGAGACGTGGCGAATAAAATATTTTGGTTGTTGGAGTGGTCTCTGAGGACAGTGCTAGATATTTTTGCTGCAGTTTGGCTTTATTATCTATTACTTATGTGTATGTCTTCCTTGTTTATTTGTACCGTCAGATTGCCAATCAAAAACCATTACTCTGAATCGTGATTATTTTAAATTAAAGTCTTAATCCACATATAGAAGAAGATAACCCATGGCCATGGGAAGTCTGGAAGTGCGCATCGGATTAATCTTTTCTTGGATTACTTTTGCCACCATTTGGCTGTCACGAGATTTTCGCAGAGTGTGAGGAAAAGTAAAAAAAGTAACGATAAAAAAGTTATAAAAAAAAAATGTGAGGGACTTAGGTGAATTGAACGGTGCAATTGCATTTGGATCCCAATCCAAATGAAGAATAGTAGAATACAAGAGAGTAAGAGAAGAGTCAGAAGACAGTGGGTTGGGCATACTTCTTTTCATCTGACCCTGAAATACTCAAATCAAAGATTCCATCATCTCCTTCTTTTCACAATGAAATTTTCATTTATTTTACTCTTCTTTTTTCTGAATAAACATTACAAATTTTAAAAATATATATATACATCATACCATATAATTTAAAATCACATTCCATCCAATAAAGTATGATATCTAATTTCAATAATTTTTTTCCATATAACTGTTTCCATAACCATTGTTATGATATATTGTAATTGGATAGCCATTTAAACATCTCTTTCTCTTCCCCATTGGTTCTGGCCCTTCCCCTCTCTTTCTTCCTTAGTTATAAATAATAATATACTTTAAATATAAAAATAAAAGATATATTATAATTGGTTTATGATAAAATGATATAAACAATGAACTTATGTAAAAGTGATATTGTCCTAATACCACTTTATCTCTTACTAGTTGTGTCTCCACTCCCACATTTCTTGTGACCTTGTAATATTTTAGACAACATGGCATCATTAATAGTAGTGCATTTGGATTTTCTTTATTTTCAGTAACTTATTTACATAATGTTCATCAAAATATACAATTTTTGATCACTTTTATGTTAAATGTATGACAAAAAGCTAAAAATTAGTTTATTTTCTTTTCTTTTTATGAGAAGTTTGTAACTTTTATTTAGTATAAGACGAATACAATTCGTTTTGAATTAGAGCTGACTCAATAATATTAGATTTTTCTCTAACCAAGTTACAAAACTATGAATGCCTTTAGCATACTAAGCAAGAGTACGCGTTGATTGATTCGCTTAGTGGCACACATGGGAGAGTTTCACCATTCTGAAGCAGTTTAGTTGAAACTAAATACCTTGGACTAAATTGATGATAAATGTATGTATCAAAGTTCAACACCATGCGTTCACCAACACACACAATTCCTTCCATCCATCAAGGGGAAGATCCGTGAATTAGAAGGTCCAGCATTTCAAGAAGTCAAGTTCATCTTTAAATTCATTGTCAAGCCATTTGAAGGAGGTCTTGGCATCATGCATGAAGGTTTAAAAATCTTAGTCACTATAAGACATAAATAATAATATACATATATAGTAAAATATGATGATTGATGAGATGAGGTTTCAGGGTTCAAACTTCAAACCTCATTGTTCATCAAAAAAAGGGTTCAAACCTCATACATAGACGGACCACATCATTCCCCATAACATAATCAAATCCTAATGATGGCCTATTGGCTTGGGGATCACACAAAGGGTATCTTATGAGTTTTATGGAGAAAACCAATTTAAATATAAATCCAGGTTTTTGAGTTTCGAATTCCTTAGAAAAATATTTCCAAAGGGTATTTCATGAGTTTTTGTGGAAAAGCATTTGGAGATGCAAAAATCCCATGGTTTTATGGAAAATATTTTTATGAAAAATTCCTCGTGACATGGATTGGAAAACCATTTTTTAAGAAAATAACAAGGAATATAGTTTGAAATTAAATTGTAGAAAGGCTTTGGAAGATGATTTTGGAAAACAATTTTGAAAAGGGTTTTAAAGCACTTTAAGAGATGGTTGAATCAAGCCAATTTGATTTGGTGCAATGAAGTTCACAATGTTAGCTAGGAAGTTAACATGTAAACTAAGGTGGTCGATACCATACCGCACCGGTCGGTAAGGTCGATATTTAATGTTCTAGTACATACACGGGTACCAAAACACAATTATTTTATACCGATTTAAATATTGGCCGATTTCAGGCGAACCGGTCGATATAGGAAAAAAAATCCTTTTTTTTTTTTTTAGTTTTGTAATTTTCAAATTTTTATAAGGGCAGAATGGTAACTTATTTGCATTATTTGTCTTCTTAGTATGTGAATAATTAAGCTTTTTGTTTTTTATATTGTGTTTTTTTTTTTTTTTCTTTTAGTTGATGCTAAATACTAAAATCATGAATAATTTGTTCTAAATTGAGGTCATGTTTTACGGTAAACTTTTATTTTTATTATATATATATATATATATATATATATATTTATAAATATAAAAAATAGCAATAAACCCAAAACGATACACCGGTATTGACCGGTATCGAAATATATCATTCCGCTAACCAAACAGGTATAACCTCCGATACGAGATTGACTCCCTTGATGTAAACCCTTACATGTAAAGTAACGGAGACATATAAACAATAACAAGATTCATAAAAACCAACATAATATCATACTTGGACATACAAATTACAATAGCAATTCAGCATGCCTGTATAATTATGTGTAGCCAAACAAACATGTTCAAATCATCAATACATCAAAGGAGAGACACGAAGCTCATTCATAATCCATGAATTCAAGCATGCTGTTAATCAATTCCAAAGCAAATAAAGATGCTAACAGTCCATATGCATATACATGTGAATGATGGTGTCATATCTCACTATGCATGCTAATACCCATTTTTAATTCAATCAAAATTTAGCCAAACAAACATGGATATCCAGATACATTCATAATTCACCAAATATACACATAGAAATTGAAACATGTTATTTGTGAAATGAAATCAAATTCCTATACTCCAAGCAAGAGGCATCTCGCGCAGAGTAAATCCATGCGAGGTAGTTTCTCCTCGAGTCTGAAATTTACAACACCTTCCTTTACCCTTTTTTTTTTCCCAGTTTCTTCTATTTTGTGGCTGTAACTTTGGATACTCGGTTGGAGTCTTAAACAAACTCTGATTTTTGTGTTCATGCTGCCGATGTAAATTAAGCCAATGCAGCATATTTTTCGAAGGTCCACTACCTTTTCAAATTTGATTTTCGTGAGCAATTAAGAATTTGGCTGCAAATGGAGTATCAAAATTGGTTTTTGTGAATTACGCATGATTTATACTAATTCTACAATGTTGCTTTCTAGCCTTTTTGACCTTCGTTTGGCTCAAACGAGATGTCACTAGAAAGGTCATGATGTCTATTTTCTAAAGTTATCCAATTTTTTGTTCCAATTTCATATTTGGTAAGCTAGACACTTTGGAAAGTGATGTCAAACTAAGTTTTAATTCAAGAGTTCTCGCCTTGATATTTTTGTAAATTGAGTTTGATTTAAGTGGAATTTTGCAATCCAAGTATACCAAACTGAAATTTATCATAAGGTATTTCCGGCGACTCCTTATTTGGTTCAATTGGTGGTTGTTTGATTATAATTTAATTAAGATTAAATTCTAATGAAGTTTACAAACACTCTTTTTTTAAAAAAAAATTGGCCAAGTGTTTTGCACTTTTTCATTATCTCCGCAATATCTTTCTTGTTTTGTATCCAATTTGGGATTGTGAACAATCATTTTAAAGGAAATACAATTATCTACAATGGGAGTTAGAAAGTATCTCTATTGCAATGGTCATATTTTCAGTCAAATCTTGATTGAATTCAGGTTAACCATGATCAAACTTGGTCAAATTTGTGAGACGGGTTTGAAAATTTAGGCTTTCGTACAAGATGATTTGACAAAATTTTGACTTTACTTGACTAATCACACCTTTAAGAAATTTCAATCATTAGTTTGTGGCTTGGTGCTCCATAGACTCTTCACAAACCCCTGAAGTTCTACATGCACAAGTAATGAAAGCAGCGCACCAACACACCGTGAGGGAGAGGGGTCATCCTCCAATCTTTCTCGCACATGCACTAGTTGCCATTGACCCCAATATGCACGAGTATGTTGTTGGTTCCCCAAATCCCTACGTTGACACCTAAAATAACATATGCTCTCCGTCTTACTCAAAATATTGATGTCCAGGTTTTGTTTTATTTTGTTGAATTAAAATGGAGATATCCAATTGACTTTGATTTTGTAATATTTAACTCGATCTGGTCTTGCTGAGTTGACCTTTTTTTTTATTATAAAATAATTGGTCTAGTGTTGACTAATCGAGCTGTTATGCACAAAAAATTTTAGTGCTTTCCTTGGAAGAAAGAAAGTGTTTTGAGAGAGAGCACAAAAAAATGTTTTCATTGATTGACTTGAAGTTTTAAAACGATTTGCTGTTGCTAAAATTAGTAAAATAAGTTGACCATCATAATTTATTTATTAGGCCGCCACAGATAGTGGTGTTTGTTGACTACTTTCGGCAGCGATATGACACTTATATGTCAACCACTTCGAAGTGGGGAAGCTGGAAAGCAAAGCTATGGAGATTGAACACATGAATTGAATAGAGAAAAACAATTTCTTTTTCTTTTGTCTTTTGAATTTGTATTTGTATTGAGCTTTATCATATAAATCGAAACTAGTAGTTACTATATATTACATAAACTACTCATGATTTAAACAAATTTAAGAAATACTCTTAACGTTTACTTTGTGAAAGAGGTTTTAGCAATCTTGAAATCTCGTCAACAGATATTCTGACTAATTTTATAAAGTCTCAACAATACACTTTTATAAACTTCTTCAAAAGTTTTATATGATTAACTTTATTGAAAGTGGACATTGAGATGAGAAGATTGAGTAAGCTGATGAATTGGTGCCTCCAATCCATCACATGATAATTTCATATACCTTATTACTTAATATAGTCCGTTTGAATCGAGAGAGAGGGAGTCACGGCAGGGTAGAGTAGATAAGAATTAATTTAAAATTAGTTTATTTTTAATCAACTCTACTCTACTCCCCTCTTCTCTACACTTCTTCCTTCTCCCTTCAATCTAAACAGACCACGGAAAGCTCTTGATTCAAAGATACTCGTTGGTGTTTATCAGAGCTCCTACAAAGATTACTCGTATAACAAGTTGCTTAATTTTCTTTATATTCATGAATATCAAAATATCTCAAACAATTTATGTGATCTAGTAGTACAAAGCTTTTTTGGTAAAATTTTTTTCTTTTCTTCCTTTTAATACAAGCAGGCAACCAATGCGAGAGAAAGGATTTCAGTGTGGTTTTTATTTGATTAAAGAAAAATTTATGCGATCCACGTAATATAAAGGATGAATGTTATCGATTGAAACTAATTAATAAACTAGTACAAAAACTTTGACTTATTCGATCATGCAGCTTAGCTTTCTGTGTGTCCATGATAGATTAAAAAGACATAGAAGGACTTTAGCTAGGCTAGTTGCCTGTCTTTTATAATTTATAATGCTTGAAAGCGACATTCCATTACGCTAGCAACTTGAACATTATGATTTCTTTATGGGTGGACTTTGTGTGAGTCATCCTTAATTGAAAACATTGCTTCTTTAATCCTGATTCAGAGACAGACACAATTAAAACTATTTTTATTTTGATTATTGATAAAATTTGACTATAAACCTTTTTTTTTTTTTAGTAGTAGCTTATAGTTACCATTCTTACTAAAAAAATTAATATAGTTATATATTTTAAAATTTTAATTGTTAAATTGTATGTTCTTTATGTTCTTAACATGCATTTTAAATTTCTTTCCAATCAGATGTTATTTACTAATCAACCATAAATTTATTTTTTATGAATAATTTTAAACTACAAAAACTTGAAATTGATAACACAGTTATTGATTTTTGAATGTTCTAGAAAATTTTGAAAGCATGGAGGATATAAAAAATATATATATAATCCAATGATTGGTTTGTCAAAATTTACATCTTATAAAAAAGATATTAAGTAGAGTTGTAACCATTAGATACAATCAAATTTATAACCAAATCTTGTCATTTATGTAATATACTGAAAACATTTTTCTTTGAATAAACTTGGCTATAACTTCAAATTACAATATATATTATATAAGCATTGTTATAAACCTATAACAAATCCTATATGACAAGTTGTTACGACGATAGATTCAAATTAAAACCAATAACAACTAATCATCTATTATTTATTGTAAAAATATTATATACATACTACCTCTCTAAGATTTATTGCATCAAATTATCATTATTTTTAAATGCAACCGAGGTTATGTGTTTGAATCTAATTAGAAAGTTGAATTTGTAACTAATTTTTCTAACCAAAATAAATAAACATGAGAGACTAGCTCGGCTGAGTTCCCCGAGTTGGCGAGTGGTGCAAAAACCGATTCTTTAAAGGTGGGCCCAAATCCAACGCAGGTGAAAAAAAGGTGCCGGGCAGGTAGTGCCCAAAGAGCATCGTTCTATTATGGTGTGGACACGTGGGCAGATTAGTGGCTGAGAACACAAGGGCAGCTTGAAAGGGTCAGGCCACAAATATCTGGCTGCGGACGCATGCACCATTACCATTACTATTTTAGCATCTTCTTTTCTTTTCTTTTTTTTCTTTTTTTGTAAAAAAGAGAGAAGAAGATATTTACAGCGCAGCAGCATTGCAATGGGGATTTGTACCAATTGTTAGGACCAATGAGAGCGTAGCTCTAGATATATACATTTCTATTTTTTATTTTATTATTTGATTATTATAAAATCAAAGTCTGATTCGGCCTAACACTACGTGGCTCAATGCTGTGCTAGGAATATCTCTCTCTCTCTCTCTCTCTCTCCCCCTGATCTTTGTTTTTCTTCCACTTGCCTCGTGACTTCCCTCCCATGTGGGCCCTACCCTACTCTAAAAAAAAAAAAAAAAAAAAAAACCTCATCATTCAATTTTATTTCATTAAATTACATTAACGCGGTGTGAACTCAACTAGACTGTGATGCATGCATGAGCGAGCCATCATGAGTTATATGTAATGACCCCATCATCATCATCATCATCACATATCATGTCTCTCACTACGTTGCTTGCATTCTTCTCCTCATTTGCTGCTTGAATTTTTTTATGAGGTGATTGCCTGCTTTTGAATTTCCTTGTCTGTTCTTCGTTGACCGGTGGGAACTGAGAACTACTTTTTCTTTCAAAAATACCATTATACCCTCATGGTTATTTCAAACAATTTTTTTTTTTTTTTTGAGTACCGATATAAAATTTCTTACAAATTTCTTTTTACAAACTACCAATATAGTGATCGGTTATTGGTAAATAAAAAATTGATGTTAGTGATAGGTTTAGCTAAAAACTAGTAAGAAGTTTGCCACATCAATAATTTATAAAAATGTTGTAAAATAGTTTATGCTGGTAGCATTACTCATTATTTTTTCCTTTCAAAATCAGGTTTCTCATAATTAATTAAATGTTTAATTATGATTATATGTGTCTACAATTCATTGATTTGTAGGAATAAATTTATTATGACTATGTGTGTTGATGGAGCGCAAATCCGTCAGTAGAAGTGAGCAGATGGAGTCCCCTGCAGAATGTGAAGGCTTGCTTGATGAGGGCCACCGGTGTGGTGCCTGCCACACAGTCTCCGATGCCAAAGTTAGGATAGTAATCAAATACAGTAAGAAAATAAAGTGTAGTTTTTTGAGTATTTTTTTGTACCTCCCCCTTCTGTTGGTTCTATGAGAGTTTTATACCTGAGGCCTTGTGGACTAGCCGTTGGAATGGTTAATGCTTTCTCAAGTAACGCCCCTGGTCCAATAATGAGTTCTTTAAGAGGTTCCCAACGGCCTGCTGAGTTGATTTCGTAACCGCTCTGGTCATTGATTAGCTGCATTGAATGACTTCTTGTCTTCGTCAGTGATGATGGCTTTCCTCGTCTTTCCCGATGGCTTTTGTCGAGGACGCTTCCTCCGTCACTGTAGCTGCCTTCGTCTAGGGATGTATCATCGTCATTCCCATCAATTGCCCCCCAGGTTCTGAGATCGTCGGTGACGTGTCATGACGATCACAGAAGATGAAAAGCTTCTCTTGTGACTCTTGGGGTTCTGTTCCGCTTTTAATGCTTAATGGCGGCGCCACAGGCAATCGTGGCCACGTGGCATGTTATGATCTGTAGAATTAATGGCTTGATCCTTGGGTTTCCCGCTGGTTTTTCAATCGTTTTTGGCCCATGTTTAAAACTTCTGCTCTTTCATTTTTCTACTTCTCAGATAGCAAAAACAGACCCATTTTTTAGTGATTCTCTGAGTATTTCTTTGGGACTTCCTTTCTCCTCCAAATTATCTTGCATTGCGCTTCTGCAGTTCCGCCATTGGAGGTACGTTTCTCTTTCCCTTTTTCTTTCTTCTTTTTCTTCTTTTACCGTAGTGTGGTTTTTGATTCGCTGTTTCCTTTTTCCTTCTCTTCTGTTGTTGGCCTTTGCTTTTCCTTTTGGGGTTTTAGTTTCGTACTTTATTTTTCTGCCCTTCAATTTCTGCGTTTTCCATGGTTGATAGCTTAGAGGTTAGGATAGCCTGTCCGTCGATCTCCTTCCTCTTTGCGCGTCTAGGGGGGTCTTTGGGTAATTACCCATTTTTAGAGAATTTCGTGTACGAGGGCAATAGTTTGAGCGTGGTTTTGGGCGAACTGTTGCCCTTGCTCCGTCAATCGCTCAATTGGTTCGAGGGTTTAGGAGGGAGAGATTTAATGTCTGGGGTTAGGTCTAGTGATCTCGAGACTGGGCTATCATCCAGTGGCGGCCCGGCTGAAGGAGATACGGCCGTCTCTGGCCCTCGAGAGGTTAGGGCTTTTCATGCTCTTAATGAGGTCTGTGGTCTGGATGCCGAGACCGTAAATAGATTTAAGGATAGGTTTCAGTTTCCGTCTAAGGTTCGCGTTCGTCTGCCTAGGGAAGAAGATAGGGCCTGCCACTTTTTTCCAGGCGAGGTATGCTTCTATGAGTCAACCTTTACTTGCGGGGTCAGGCTCCCCGTCCACCCGTTCCTGATGGAACTTTTAGATCACTTTGGTATAGCTCCCGGGCAGCTCATGCCTAACTCGTGGAGGATCGTCATCAACTGTATGCAAATATGGTTGGCCTCCAACGGGGATATGATCAGGATAGGCGAGCTCACCTACCTGTATCGTTTGAAAGAGTCTAAGGAGTGGGGGTATTATGAACTAATCCCCTGGGAAAGAAAGACTAGGATCGTCAGGGGATTGCCCTCGTCATTCAGGTATTGGAAGTCGCGCTTTTTCTTTGTGTCCGGGGATGACTTCGAGACTCAATCCAGCAGTGATTGGGGTGATATCCCGAGGTTGCTCCGTCGGTGGGGAACCCCGACCCTAGGTGCGTCAGTATTTCTCTTCGTCGTTTCAATTTTGCCAATCTTGAGGTTCTGGTCTCGCTAATTTCTTTGTCTCTTTGTTTGGTATAGTTAAGAGACGACCGGGACTGAAGAGCCGGTATAAGGAACGCATAGAGACTGCGATCGGGTACGCTGAAACGATTGAGAGCTGGGACGAGCTGGTTGACCCTCGGTCTCTTGCTTTTTACAATCTTGGTCCTGACCCGTCTCCTTTCGTTCTTCGTCAGCTCGGCATTGAAGGAAAAAGGAGTAAGTTTTAACTTCGTCAACGTTGGTTCTCCCCTGTACACTTAAGCAGTTTTTGACAGGCATTTTCTTCTTGCAGAGATGACGACAAAATTTAACAAGGACATGTATGCGAAGATGCGATCAAAGAAGGATGAACCTCTGTCCAATCTGGGGAAGAAAACTGTGCGAGTTACTGGGAAGGGACCCGCAGCCATTCCTCTTAACATCGTCCCTTCTGTAGCTTCCGAAACGACGAGGACTGCCTCCCCGACCGCTTCAATAGAGGAGATTCCAACTTCTGGCTCCAAGAGGCCGCGTGTGGCTGGTAAAGGGAAGGAGAAAACTGACACTCGTTCATCCACGATATGGGATGACGAGTCATTGGCTGTAGAAAGAGCTCACGAGGTCATCACTTCAGCAGATTTGAAGGCTCTCTCTAGTTTGTCCTTAAATGATGTGGCTTCTCGTCATGTCCATAAGCTCGTCCAGGTATGAGGTTCTTCCCTCTTCAAAAACTTTTTTTTTTTTTTTTTTTTTTTTTTTTTTTTTTTTATTTACAGACGGCTTCATAATTCCCTACAGGTGTTGGGAGAGAGCCTCCATATTACCGCCGAGTACCTCACTCAAGGAGCTAAGGTGGCGTCTCTGACGACCCGGATGGAGGCCTTGGAGAAGGAGAACTCTGACTTGAGGACGAACCTGATCACCTCCATGGACGAAGCCACAACTTTGAAAGAGAGGGTCAAAGTGCTGGAAGACGACCTCAGAGTCGAGCGCGGGTTGACTCACGAGAAGGATGAGCAACTTCTTGCAGCCAAGGAGAAACTCGTGACCATTGCTGCTCGGTCCGTGGAGGCTTTCCAGACCACTGACGAGTATAACACTGTGCTCTTCAGCTGGTATTTCAAAGGTTTCGAGCTTCTTCGGAGGTACATGATCAAGCATCCTTCTGGAGTCAACTTGGAGAGTTTGGACCTGGAAGAAGTTGACAAGGAAATGGCCCTGGACGAGGCGGGTTCATCTTCTGCTCCGGGTGATGACGTGCCTGAACCCGTCACTGACGTACCGGCCAGTGAAGGCACAGCCGATGCTTGATTCGGATACTTAGAAAGAATTTTTTGTTTATTATTATTTTTTTTTTTATGGTGGGTGCCCGTCTTGTTTTGGGCCTTTTCTTTTTGTAAATCTAATTTCGGAACAGTTAATCTTATTTTGGAAACAATGGTAGTGGCCCAGTGGTTATGGGCTGGAATGAAATTCACTTACTTTTCTTCTAGATGCTTTGGCTGAATTACATTCGTCTATAATTTTGTGCATTGTTGTATCCTGTTTTGTTTTGACGTATTGCACTCTTTTCTCCGTCAATTGACCCCTGCCGCTTGAGACTGTAAGGGCGTGCTGTGTGGCAAATTGGGTCCGTCCAGGCGGATTCCCCCTTTTTTTTTTTTTTATCAGTAACTTACATCCGTCAAGGCGGAATCTTGTTACTTAGTTTCTTGACCATCTTATGGTCGTCAGTAACTTACATCCGTCAACGCGGAATCTTGTTACTTAGATTCTTGACCATCATATTATGATCGTTAGTAACTTACATCCGTCAAGGCGGAATCTTGTTACTTAGTTTCTTGACCATCTTATGGTCGTTAGTAACTTACATCCGTCAGTGCGGAATCTTGTTACTTAGATTCTTGACCATCATATTATGGTCGTTAGTAACTTACATCCGTCAGTGCGGAATCTTGTTACTTCAATTTTTTATTGGCCCTATGGTTGACCAAGGCTACCTGCGCAAAAACATCAGAAGAATAATACTTTTATTAACTTCAATAACGAATGCACCCGTGTATTACATTTACTCATGGTATTTCTTTAAGTGTTCGATGTTCCAGGGACGAGGGAGCTTTTGTCCGTCCATAGTTTCCAGGTGGTAACTCCCTTGCCTTGAGTAGTGGATTACGCGATAGGGCCCCTCCCATGTGGGGCCCAGCTTCCCTTGAGTGGGGTCTTTAGTTGCTATAGTGACTTTGCGAAGGACGAGGTCCCCTATGTCCAGACGCCTGAGTTTGACCCTTTTGTTGTAGTACTCGGCCATCTTTTTTTGGTATTTCGTCATTCTATCGGACGCACTATCTCTTATTTCATCTAGGCAATCCAGGTTGAGCCGTAGTCCCTCGTCATTGAGTCCGTCTCTGAAAGTTCCTCGTCTGGTGCTTGTTACTCCAACTTCCACTGGGATTACTGCCTCTGTGCCATAGGTAAGTCTGAAGGGTGTCTCTCCTGTTGGGGTTCTGGCTGTAGTCCTGTATGCCCACAGGACACTAGGTAGCTCTTCTGGCCAGGCACCCTTTGCTTCGTCCAGCTTGGTTTTGATTATCTTGAGCAATGTCCGGTTCGTTACTTCTGTCTGTCCGTTTGCCTGAGGATGTCCTGGGGATGAGAACTGATTCTTGATCCCGAGGTCCGAACAGAAGTCTTTGAAGCCTTGGCTGTCGAACTGCCTTCCATTATCAGATATGATCGTCAAGGGAATCCCGAACCTGCAGATTATGTTTTTCCACACGAAGCTCCGGATCCGAGCCTCAGTGATGGTTGCTAGGGCTTCTGCTTCAACCCATTTCGTGAAATAATCAATAGCAACTAGAAGGAATTTTACCTGACCTTTACCTTGGGGCAGAGGACCGACGATGTCAATTCCCCATTGTGCGAACGGCCATGGGGAGGCTATGGTTGTCATTTTCTCTGCTGGAAGCCGTTGCACATTCCCGTACCGCTGGCATCTGTCGCACCTTCTGACGATATCAGCAGCATCTCCCTGCATGGTTGGCCAAAAATACCCCGCTCTTATCACCTTGTTGACTAGGGATCTGGAACCGGCATGGTCGCCACAGATTCCTCCATGTACCTCTTCCAGGATGTATTTGGCCTCGTCCTCGTCGACGCACTTTAGATAAGGCATTGAGAAGCCTCTTTTGTACAAGACGTCATTCAGGATCGTAAACCTGGCTGCTCGCTTCTTCACCTTTCTGGCTTCGTCAGTATTCTGAGGCAGGTGCCCGTCCTGGAGGAAGGATATTATGGGCGTCATCCAGGTGTCTGTGCTCTGGACGGAGAACACTGCCATCTCTTCAATACTCGGGTGTTTCTGGATCTCTATTGTCATGCCTGTGCTCGTCTCCCCTTCTTCTGATGACGCTAGTTTTGATACTTCGTCGGCTCCAACATTCTGGCTTCTTGGTATATGGACGAACTCCACTGTGTCGAACTCTTGAGTTAGTTGCCTAGTCAATTTAAGGTATTTCTGCATCCTTTCTTCCTTTGCCTCGTATTCTCCACTGACCTGTCCGATTACCAGCCTTGAATCACTCTGGATCAGCAATTTTTTGGCACCAAGAGCTTTCCCAAGCCTCAAGCCCGTCAATATTCCTTCATACTCGGCTTCGTTATTGGTGGCTGGGAACTTCAGTTGAACCCCATACTTCATCACTTCTCCGTCTGGGGTGGTTATGACAACCCCTACTCCCCCTTTCTTTTGGGCTGACGAACCATCCGTTTGTATCGTCCATTTATCAACTTCGTCTGTAATTCTATCTTCGTCTGGCAGAGTGAATTCCGCGATGAAGTCAGCCAGAGCTTGCGCCTTGATAGCTGCTCTTGGATGGTACCCGATATCAAATTGGCTGAGTTCGACCGCCCATTGGACCATTCTTCCTGCTGCTTCCGGCTTGTTCATTGATTTCTTAATCGGTTGATCCGTCATCACGAGGATAGGGTTTGACTGGAAATACGGTCTGAGCTTGCGCGAGGCTACTATAAGAGCAAACACGATCTTTTCGATCCTTGGGTACCTGAACTCAGCTCCTTGAAAGGCTTGGCTGACGTAGTACACCGGGAGTTGCTTCTTGCCTTCTTCTCTAATCAAGGCTGCGCTTACCGCCGAGGCTGACACTGCCAGGTATAAGTATAAGTTCTCCCCTCCTTTGGACGGGCTCAAGAGAGGTGGACTGCTCAGGTATCGCTTCAGTTCTTGGAACGCAGCTTCGCATTCGTCGGTCCAGGCAAAAGCCTGCTTGAGGGTTTTGAAGAAGGGTAGGCATTTGTCTGTGGCTCTAGAGACGAACCTGTTCAGGGCTGCTATCCTTCCTGTAAGTTTTTGTACGTCTTTGACGGTCTTGGGTGAAGCCATGTCGATGATAGCTTGTACTTTCTCTGGATTTGCTTGAATTCCTCTCTGGGAAACCATGAATCCCAGGAATTTTCCCGAGGCTACTCCAAAAACACATTTGCTTGGATTCAGCTTCATCTGGTGTTTTCTCAGGGTTGCAAAAGTCTCCTCCAGGTCGTCCAGGTGAGCGAGCTCCTCCTTGCTCTTGACGAGCATATCGTCTACGTATACTTCCATGTTCCTGCCAATCTGTTGGCTGAACATTTTGTTTACCAATCTTTGGTACGTAGCTCCAGCATTTTTCAACTCAAAAGGCATCACCTTGTAGCAGTAGAGTCCTTGACTTGTGACGAAGGCAGTCTTCTCCTGGTCTTCTTCAGCCATTTTTATCTGATTGTACCCTGAGAAGGCGTCCATGAATGTCAGTAGCTTGTGTCCGGCGGTGGAGTCTACGAGCTGGTCTATCCTTGGTAGAGGGAAGCTGTCCTTTGGGCATGCTTTGTTCAGGTCAGTGAAGTCTACACACATCCTCCACTTTCCGTTCGCTTTCTTTACCAGGACGACGTTAGCGAGCCATTCTGGATAATATACCTCCCGGATGAATCCGGCCGTCAAGAGTTTGGTTACTTCCTCTGCTACTGCCTGATCTCGTTCTGGAGCGAAGGTTCTTCGTCGTTGCTGAACGGGCTTCCTGCTGGGGTCCACATTCAGCCTATGCTGGATGACTTCTGGAGATATGCCCGGCATGTCCTCGTGACTCCATGCAAAGACATCTAGATGCCCCTTAAGGAATTTGATGAGCTTCGTTCTCATCTCGGGGCTTAGCGTCGTCCCTATCTTGGTCGTCTTATCCGCATTTCCTTCTACCAACTCTACTGTTTCCAGGGCCTCCATCCTGTTCTCTTCTTTTTCTTCAATCGTCCACGTGTGGTTCTCCTTTTGTGCCAGTACAGCCTGATAGCATTCCCTTGCCAAGACTTGGTCGCCCTTCACTTCACCCACGCCGCTGTCCGTTGGGAATTTCACCTTCAAACAGTAGGTTGACGTCGCCGCTTTCCACTTGTTTAGGGTGGGCCTCCCAATGATGACATTGTACGACGAGGGGCAGTCTACCACCAGGAAGTCTACTTGTTTGGTCAACTGCAACGGGTAGGTCCCTGCCGTCACTGTTAGAGTCACTATTCCCCTGGGGTAGACCCTGTCTCCACTGAAGCTGACGAGCGGAGAGTCAAAGGGACGGAGCCTTTGTGGATCTAACCTCAACTGCTGGAAGGCTGGGAGGTAGATGATATCCGCGGAGCTCCCGTTATCAATAAGGATTCTTCTGGTATTGAACCCTTCAATATTCAATACTATGACCAGGGGATCGTTGTGAGGCTGCTTTACTCCCCTGGCGTCCCCTTCATTAAAGGATATGTCTTGGTATGTTCGTCGGTGCTTGGGCGGAGGCATGGCGTGGACACTGTTCACTTGTCTGTGGCATGCTTTTCTGAGTGATCTAAATGATCCTCCTGAGGATGGTCCGCCCGCGATCGTGCTTATCTCCCCGATCACCTTGCGTGGTGGCTGGGACGGATGGTCGTCATCCCGAGTGAAGGGTTCGTGTTGGGTCCTGTTGTCGTCTCTGAACTTGCTATGTTCTCCTTTCTTCACATATTTCTGTAACTTTCCTTTCCGTATTAATTCCTCTATTTGTTCCTTCAGGTCTCTGCAGTCTTCCGTGTTGTGGCCGTGGTCTCTATGGAACCGGCAATATTTGTTCTTGTCACGTGTGTTGGGGGACGAGTGCAATGGCCTGGGCCATTTGAGATAATGCTCGTCCTTTATCTGCGTGAAAATCTTGTCAACAGGCATAACCAAAGGGGTAAATTTTACCTGACGAGGGTTTTTGTCGTCTCTTCTTCTATTCCCGTCGTTGTTCCGACGTTCTGGTCTGTCTCTCTTTTGCCCTCTGCGGCCGTCTTCTCCTTTGGATTTGTCCCCTAGTCTGTCAGTATCTTTTATGGCAGCTAGAGCGTCTTCCGCGTTCATGTACTTTTGTGCCTTCAGGAGCATTTCAGCCATTGTCTTCGGGGGGTTTTTTGCAAGAGAGGCCACAAGATCTCTGGATCTCAACCCCGCCTTGAAGGTCGTCAGCTGCACCTTGTCATCAGCTTCGTCCACTTCCAGAGTTTCCCGGGTGAATCGCTTAACATATGACCTCAGAGTCTCCTTTTCTCCCTGTCTTATGGTGAGTAAGTAGTCTACTGGCCTCCTTGGGCGTTGTCCCCCTATGAAGTGGCGTAAAAAAGCACTACTCAGCTGATCGAAGTTATCTATGGACGAGTTTGGCAACTTAGTAAACCACTCTCTTGCAGCTCCTTTGAGAGTCGTAGGGAAGGAACGACACAATATTTCGTCAGGTGGTTGTTGGAGACCCAGAGTCGTCTTAAAGGTATTGAGATGATCCTGAGGGTCCTTGAGTCCGTCGAACGGCTCTAATTGAGGTAGGCGAAACTTTGACGGCACGGGGCAATCAAGTACTGCTGCAGTGAAGGGCGAATCTGTAGCCCTTATCATTTTGTCTACGCTCCGATCCGTTTTTTCTTTGATAGCGCTCCTTAGTTCGTCCATCTCTTTCCTCATTTCTCGAAGAAGATCTGAGTTCTGCTCGTCCGGAATGGTTGGTCTCCGGGGGGTTTCCCTCTGCTGGCTATCCCCCTCTCCCTCTGTGTTACCCTTGGACCGGTTCTCTTCCTGTTGAGCTTGTTGAACCTGCTGGAGCCGCAGCTTCATTTCCTGGTTCTGTTTGGTGAGTTCTTCAATGGTGGCTGCAAGGGCCTGGACTTGCTGAGCCAGGGCTGCTGAGTCTAGGTTGGATTCCATCTGAATGTAGAAGATTGATGGGAACTACGCTCTCAGATATGAATCTGAAAATATGTTCCCCACAGACGGCGCCAAACTGATGGAGCGCAAATCCGTCAGTAGAAGTGAGCAGATGGAGTCCCCTGCAGAATGTGAAGGCTTGCTTGATGAGGGCCACCGGTGTGGTGCCTGCCACACAGTCTCCGATGCCAAAGTTAGGATAGTAATCAAATACAGTAAGAAAATAAAGTGTAGTTTTTTGAGTATTTTTTTGTACCTCCCCCTTCTGTTGGTTCTATGAGAGTTTTATACCTGAGGCCTTGTGGACTAGCCGTTGGAATGGTTAATGCTTTCTCAAGTAACGCCCCTGGTCCAATAATGAGTTCTTTAAGAGGTTCCCAACGGCCTGCTGAGTTGATTTCGTAACCGCTCTGGTCATTGATTAGCTGCATTGAATGACTTCTTGTCTTCGTCAGTGATGATGGCTTTCCTCGTCTTTCCTGATGGCTTTTGTCGAGGACGCTTCCTCCGTCACTGTAGCTGCCTTCGTCTAGGGATGTATCATCGTCATTCCCATCATGTGTTATTTTTTTTATTAAATTCCGTAAGAATATGATGTAAAACTCATGTTTTACCTTTTCAATCCTAATATGTCACATCATCTTATCATATATTTAAAAATAAGTACAACCATACTCAATCAATTATAATACCCATCTATAAATTCAACTAAATTGGGAGTTTATTGAAATGTTATTGGGTGATATTGAATTTTAAGTAAAATGCTAATGTGGCAATCTCTTATTGAATAGTGTAAAACATAGGTTTTACACCCCATCCTTACCAAATTCAAAGCCAGGGTTCAAATTTTCAAGAGGGAGTTTCATACACATATACACTTAGATTAAGTTAGAGTGGAATTTCTATCTTGTATAATATATATCATTGTTATTAATACCGTTCCGTTCCGGCCGGAACGACCGAAATTTTTCGTGCCGGTATGCAAACCGGTACCGGAAACCCCCTCATTCCACCTCGGGTCAGATTTCGGGAGGTTTCGGTCCGTTCCGGTGAATTCCGGCCAATTTTAGCCGGTACACAAATTTCGGCTGGTACGGGTTTCTAAGTTTTAAAAAAAAAACAGTAACGTCCAAACGACACCGTTTTGGACTTGACTAAAAGACCTAACTCAGACCCTTTTTCTTTCATTCTTTCACTTTCACTTTCACTCTCAAATCCCTCACTCACTGCCGTTGTTCTCGTGCCTACTGCCGTCATGCTCGTGCTCACTGCCGTTGCTCAGTGCTATGCTCTCTCAATCACTCGACTCTCTCATTCTCATCTGTCTCTGACTCTCTCACAGTCTCACTCTCTCAGATTGAACAGCCAAATCAGGTATTCTTTCTCTACTCTCACTCTCTCAGATTCAAGCTTCAGTTTAGCCAAATCATTATTTTTTTTTCTTATGATTTATTTTGTGGTTAAGATTTAAGAACTTACTAAGATATTAGATATGTGATTTGTTTGTTAAGATATGTGATTGAACAAATTGGGTAAACTGCATAAATTTTACTCTCACTCTCTCGGATTCAAGCTTCAATTCAGCCAAATCATTATTTTTTTTTTCTTATGATTTGTTTTGTGGTTAAGATTTAAGAACTTACTAAGATATTAGATATGTGATTTGTTTGTTAAGTTATATGATTGAACAAATTGGGTAAACTGCATAAATTTTACTCTCACTCTCTCAGATTCAAGCTTCAGCCAAACCATGTTTAGTTTTTTTCTTAACTTGATTTGTTTGTTCATTAACTATATATGGTTGTTCATTAACTATATATGGTTGTTCATGCATTTGATTTAATTTCATTTCATTTCATTGAACAGTAAATTATGGCTCATCATAGTTTAGGGGATCCCGCATGGGCTCATGCCCGTGCAGGTGCTTCCTCTGCTTCTGTGGCCTCTGCCCCTACAAGATCAGATGATCCCGCATGGGCTCATGCTCGTGTAGTGCCTAATGCAAAAAATAACACTATATGTTTGCATTGTAATAAGTTGATTAAAGGGGGTGGTATTACTAGACTTAAGTATCATCTTGCTGGGATTAGGGGTCAAGTTGAACCATGTAAAAAGACTTCATCTGATATTAGGTTTCAAATGAAACAAATGATTGAAGACTTGAAAAAATCTAAACAAACTAAAAAGAGGATTCAATTAGAAATTGGGAACCCATATGATGTTGATGAGGAGGAGGAGGAGGAGGATGATGAGGTTAGGGTTGTTGAAAAGAGTCCCCCTCAAACATTAGGTAAAAGAAATCTAGGAGAAAGGATGTTGACAATGATATGGGTCAAATAAGAGGAATGAAGAAAATTAAGAGTTATTTTGCTACTAGAACAACCCCCAGTACTCAACCCTCTATAAGAAGTGCTTTGGCTACAAAAGCAATGATTGATAATGCAAAAATGAATGTGGCAAGATGGTGGTATCATTCTAATGTACCCTTTTATGCATCTCAGTCACCTTATTATCAACCTATGATTGTATCCATTGCTGCTATTGGGCCGGGATTTAAGGGGCCTTCTTTTTATGAGTTGAGGGGACCCCTTTTGAAAAATGCTATCCATGAAGTTAATGATTTTTTGTTAGATATAAAAAATAATTGGAAAGTATATGGCTGTTCATTGATGTCTGATGGGTGGACAAATCAAAAGCAACAACCAATAATGAATTTTTTGGTGTATTGTCCAAGGGGAGCCATGTTCTTGAAATCAATTGACACTTCAGGCCTTATAAAGGATGCTGAAACTTTGTTTAATATATTTGATTCTGTTGTTCAAGAAATTGGTGTGGAATATATTGTGCAATTGATTACAGATAATGCTTCTACCTATAAAAAAGCTGGAAAAAAATTACAGCAGAAGTATGGTACTTTATTTTGTTCTCCTTGTGCAGCTCATTGCATAGACTTGATGTTGGAGAATATTGCTAATCCTAGGTGGTTCCCTCTTATTGATGAAGCAATTAAGAAGGCAAAAAAGATAATAAAGTTCATTTACAACCATGGAGTTGTTTTAGACTTGATGAGGCAAAATTTTACAAATGGAAGAGAGTTATGTCGTCCTGCAATTACAAGGTTTGCCACTAACTTCTTAAGTCTACAAAGCATACTAAGGTTCAAAAAAGAGTTTAGACAAATATTCACTTGTGATAAATGGCTTTCATGCCCCCATGCTAAGACTGCCATTGGGAAGGAGATAAGTAAAATTGTTTTGGAAGATTATGCGTTTTGGTCTCAATGCAAGCACATAGTGAAAGTTAGTGAGCCTTTAGTTAGAGTACTTCGTCTTGTTGATGGGGATGAGAAACCTGCTATGGGGTACTTGTATGAAGCAATGGACAAAGCAAAAGAGGAAATAAAAAGAAGGTTGAAGACCAAAGTTTCTTTGTATGGACATTATGTTAGAGTCATTGATACTAGATGGGACAAACAACTTCATAGTCCTCTGCATGCAGCAGGTTGCTTTCTTAACCCTGCAATATACTTTAGGCCTTCATTTAAAAGGCAAAATGAAGTTCAAAGAGGGTTGCTAAGCACTCTAATAAGGTTGGTTCCCGATCCTGACATTCAAGAAAAAATAAGTTCACAACTTGATGAGTACAAAAAATCAATTGGTGACTTTGGCACATCACTAGCAATCCGCCAACGAGAGAGACTAAATCCAGGTAAACATTAATAATTTAATAGTATTTCCTATCAATATGTCTATTTATCCTTTATAGTTGTTATTGTAACATTACATGAGTAATGCTTATTTTACATTTTTATTTGTTATTGTAGTTTCATGGTGGGAGCAATTTGGACTTGGAGCTCCAGACTTACAATCATTTGCCATTCGTGTGCTAAGTCAATGTTGTAGTGCAACTGGTTGTGAGAGAAATTGGAGCACATTTGAATATGTTCACTCAAAGAAGAGAAATAGATTGGAACATAAACGAGTAAATGATTTGGTCTTTGTCCATTATAATTTGAGGCTTTGAGAAAGGTAAATTTATAATCGTTACTCATATGTAAATGAAATGTACTTTCAAATAATTATAATTTATAAAATGTTACTAATGTTTAATATTTTCATTGGTAGGAACATTCAAAGGAATAAGTATGTAATGGATCCTATAAGCTTGGATAACATTGACTTGATGGGAGATTGGGTGGCTGAAGAACCTGCACTTCTTAATCCAGATGACATAAATTGGGATTGTCTTAATGAGCCAGCAACCCTAGTGAATGTGGAAGAGGATGCTGAACTTGAAACTATTGATGTTGATGACGATAATGATGATGACAACAACAATGAACATGTCTTGACAAATCTTCCAATGGGTGCTAGTAGTTCTTATGGGAGTTCTTTTGATGATGAATTTGATCATTTTTTCATGGATGATGATGAGGAGGACTAGGAATATTATGTTAAATTAATGTTAAATGTTTTTATTGTGTGATGTTATATTAATGTTTAAGACTTAAGACTAAGTGTATGTTGAATTGATGTTATGTTGAATTGATGTTTAAGACTTAAGACTTAAGACTAAGTGTATGTTAAATTGATGTTATGTTGATGTTTAAGACTTAAGAGTTAAGACTAAATGATTTGTATTATTTGATATTTAATTATTTATTTATTAGAATTGACAATTTTATGTTCTACAACAATATATATAAATTATATTTTAGAAACCCCGAAACACCCTGAAACGGTATGCCGAAATCGGCCGATATCGAAATATTCCGTTCCACTGGGCAAATCGAAACGGGCTCCAAAACGATATTAATAACTTTGATATATATATTTATAGATATTTGTGAACAATATGATTTTTTGTTTTTAAAAAATATTTTAAAATGTTATTTAATAATGCATCAAATGCACATTAATTTGCGCCCTTAAAAACTAACCCTTTGATTTTAAAAGAAGATTCCAAATTACCAATTGATGCTGTGCAAAGCTCTTTGAGCTTGAGACTCTATTTAGTTAACCTTAAATCTAAGCTTGGTCTCTTTTTTTTCTTTTTTCATCTTACCATGGTATGCTAAGCTTAAGTGGGCTCTTTTTACCATCACTACTGTAAATGCTCTAACTAAAAATAAAAAATAAAAAATCAAGCCAGCCTAGTATTAAAAAATAATATTATTTTGTGTTTTTTTTGTCTTTGTTAGTAGATAATTGTATCTTAGTGTGTTAAGAAATAATGATTTTGTGTATTTATAATTTGTTAATACTATATAAATGTATATTTGTAGTAATTTCTTTTCTTTTTTTCTTATAGTCCGAGCCCCTCTAACTTGAAATCTTGGATCCGTCTCTATTTGGTTACCAATCTTACCAAATCTATACTTTTCAATTTTTTTGTAATATTAAAATGTTTATGTAAACAAATAACTGAATAAGATAGTTCATAATTTTTTGCTCTTATCCTATTCGAGCAAGTAAAGTTTAAAAATTTGTAAGACTCCCTTAGGTTGGGTCAAAGTCCAAAATGTTTATATACATTTCAAGTTATCCTCTCAGAGTCATTATAAATTAAAATTACTAAAAAAAATTAGTAAATTGCACATGAGGTTTATCTTGAAACTAACGCTCCATTTGTTTCCACATAAAATATTTAAAGAGATAAAATATTTTACATGTAAAATATTTTTATTTGACTATAAATGGTAGAAAAAAGATAATGGATCTATGGTAAAGTAATAGTTCACTAATTATAACCGCACTTGCAGTTAACTTATAGCAAAAGGAATGGCAAAGTGTGTCTTTGAAGAACGGTATAAAAAATGCACTTAATATCTAATTAACGTTGAATCGTGGTAGCATCTCCGAACAATACCCAAAATTCTATAAGTTTATGCCAAGATCGTTAACATTGAGAGTCAATCAAGTTTAGTTGAATGAATTCATGTAAGGGCATTCACATCAGTCCATCTAAAAATTTTCGTCTACTTTAGTATAAGAACTTACTTTTTCTATTTTACTAAGTCACTTCACAAAAACACACACATCAGTTTATCTATTATATACTCCATTTTCTTTAAATAATCATTTTTTTATTAAATTAACCTACGACATCAAAAATCTCTCTCTCTCTCAAAAAAAAATGAAAATTATTTCTTGCCTCTCAGCTCTCTGTTGCTTCTTCTTCTTACGGTGGTGGTTTTGTTTTGGATCTCGGTTGGGTTTGTGGGTTGTTCTTTGCTGCTTCATTGGGTTGCAGTGGTAGGTGGGGTGGTGATGGGTTTGACTTTGGATCTTTGTTGGGTTTGATTTGAGTTTTCTAATTGATTGGGTTTTGTGATGAGATGATGAAATTTGTAATGAGTTGTGACTTGTGGTGGTGGTGGTTGGTTTTATCTGAGAGACACAATAAAACAGTGAAATGAAGAAGAGAGGAAGAGGGAGAGAGATAAAATAATAAAATATTAAGATACAAATATTTAAATCTTCAGTGATATAGATGGATTGTGTAGGTAGTTTTGGGACTTAAATATGTAAATTTCACTTGTTTTTCTATAAGCTTGGATAACATTGACTTGATGGGAGATTGGGTGGCTGAAGAACCTGCACTTCTTAATCCAGATGACATAAATTGGGATTGTCTTAATGAGCCAGCAACCCTAGTGAATGTGGAAGAGGATGCTGAACTTGAAACTATTGATGTTGATGACGATAATGATGATGACAACAACAATGAACATGTCTTGACAAATCTTCCAATGGGTGCTAGTAGTTCTTATGGGAGTTCTTTTGATGATGAATTTGATCATTTTTTCATGGATGATGATGAGGAGGACTAGGAATATTATGTTAAATTAATGTTAAATGTTTTTATTGTGTGATGTTATATTAATGTTTAAGACTTAAGACTAAGTGTATGTTGAATTGATGTTATGTTGAATTGATGTTTAAGACTTAAGACTTAAGACTAAGTGTATGTTAAATTGATGTTATGTTGATGTTTAAGACTTAAGAGTTAAGACTAAATGATTTGTATTATTTGATATTTAATTATTTATTTATTAGAATTGACAATTTTATGTTCTACAACAATATATATAAATTATATTTTAGAAACCCCGAAACACCCTGAAACGGTATGCCGAAATCGGCCGATATCGAAATATTCCGTTCCACTGGGCAAATCGAAACGGGCTCCAAAACGATATTAATAACTTTGATATATATATTTATAGATATTTGTGAACAATATGATTTTTTGTTTTTAAAAAATATTTTAAAATGTTATTTAATAATGCATCAAATGCACATTAATTTGCGCCCTTAAAAACTAACCCTTTGATTTTAAAAGAAGATTCCAAATTACCAATTGATGCTGTGCAAAGCTCTTTGAGCTTGAGACTCTATTTAGTTAACCTTAAATCTAAGCTTGGTCTCTTTTTTTTCTTTTTTCATCTTACCATGGTATGCTAAGCTTAAGTGGGCTCTTTTTACCATCACTACTGTAAATGCTCTAACTAAAAATAAAAAATAAAAAATCAAGCCAGCCTAGTATTAAAAAATAATATTATTTTGTGTTTTTTTTGTCTTTGTTAGTAGATAATTGTATCTTAGTGTGTTAAGAAATAATGATTTTGTGTATTTATAATTTGTTAATACTATATAAATGTATATTTGTAGTAATTTCTTTTCTTTTTTTCTTATAGTCCGAGCCCCTCTAACTTGAAATCTTGGATCCGTCTCTATTTGGTTACCAATCTTACCAAATCTATACTTTTCAATTTTTTTGTAATATTAAAATGTTTATGTAAACAAATAACTGAATAAGATAGTTCATAATTTTTTGCTCTTATCCTATTCGAGCAAGTAAAGTTTAAAAATTTGTAAGACTCCCTTAGGTTGGGTCAAAGTCCAAAATGTTTATATACATTTCAAGTTATCCTCTCAGAGTCATTATAAATTAAAATTACTAAAAAAAATTAGTAAATTGCACATGAGGTTTATCTTGAAACTAACGCTCCATTTGTTTCCACATAAAATATTTAAAGAGATAAAATATTTTACATGTAAAATATTTTTATTTGACTATAAATGGTAGAAAAAAGATAATGGATCTATGGTAAAGTAATAGTTCACTAATTATAACCGCACTTGCAGTTAACTTATAGCAAAAGGAATGGCAAAGTGTGTCTTTGAAGAACGGTATAAAAAATGCACTTAATATCTAATTAACGTTGAATCGTGGTAGCATCTCCGAACAATACCCAAAATTCTATAAGTTTATGCCAAGATCGTTAACATTGAGAGTCAATCAAGTTTAGTTGAATGAATTCATGTAAGGGCATTCACATCAGTCCATCTAAAAATTTTCGTCTACTTTAGTATAAGAACTTACTTTTTCTATTTTACTAAGTCACTTCACAAAAACACACACATCAGTTTATCTATTATATACTCCATTTTCTTTAAATAATCATTTTTTTATTAAATTAACCTACGACATCAAAAATCTCTCTCTCTCTCAAAAAAAAATGAAAATTATTTCTTGCCTCTCAGCTCTCTGTTGCTTCTTCTTCTTACGGTGGTGGTTTTGTTTTGGATCTCGGTTGGGTTTGTGGGTTGTTCTTTGCTGCTTCATTGGGTTGCAGTGGTAGGTGGGGTGGTGATGGGTTTGACTTTGGATCTTTGTTGGGTTTGATTTGAGTTTTCTAATTGATTGGGTTTTGTGATGAGATGATGAAATTTGTAATGAGTTGTGACTTGTGGTGGTGGTGGTTGGTTTTATCTGAGAGACACAATAAAACAGTGAAATGAAGAAGAGAGGAAGAGGGAGAGAGATAAAATAATAAAATATTAAGATACAAATATTTAAATCTTCAGTGATATAGATGGATTGTGTAGGTAGTTTTGGGACTTAAATATGTAAATTTCACTTGTTTTTCTATTATAGACAAAGTGGTGTGGATGCTCTAAGAATTTCATATTGCACGAGTTAAGTATTGTTCTATAAATAAAATGAATAAATGCATTTGAATTAATTCCTCCAATTTCTCTATCCCCACACTTATAATTTCATATGCGATTACCACCCTAGAGACAATAGCACCCATATTATGCATGGATCAATCAAACAAATTTCACACTGTGTTAATCAAATTACCAAAGTGTGAATTAGGCTCTAGTGTAGGTGGAAAACATGAAAGATGACACAAGGTCTCTTTGAATTTCCAAGACATGGCTTATGGTACAAAAGGCACATGCACGTGGTAATTACTAATTAGATCTATATACTTGTGGTATCCGTGACGCTTATCCTACTAGTCTTGTTGTTTGATATTCTTGATGGATGAATGAAATCATAGCCATTGCAAAAGGATGCCATCCAATCCTTCTTAAATCAGTTTTTGATTTTTTCTAGCTGCTACATGAAAGTGCAAAGATATACAAGCTCACCCAAAATAAAAAGTTCACTAAGTTAAGAGTAGAGTGATTAGTTAATTAAGACAAATTAAACACTATGCGAAAAAGTGACTAATTTTAGACACGTGTAAATTTCAATAAACCGAAATGCTGGACCCAAATTCACATCAACATCTATACTGAATCACCATGACAAACCTTTTACATGAACATGATGTTCTTTTCCATTCACCACAAAATATAATTAAAGAAAGAGGCCAGGGTAACCCGGTATATTCGATTCCAACGAGTGAATGTCATAAAACCGTGAGTCTGAGTCTGAGTCTGAGTCTGTGACTGTAAACACTCACGCACGCATATGCCATAAAAATAAAATAAACAACATAGAGGGTAACGTGGCAGCCTGTCGGTGCAGAAAGTTGATAATCCAAATGGCTAAACATTTTTTAAACGAGTGCAATCAACCATTACATATAAAATGATTTAGAGTGATTTAGAGGGTACCGTGGCACCTCAGCAGCCGTACATGTGTCCATTGACCGAAAGGGTGGCCACCTTCAATGGGCCCAGAGTCCATGGTCGGCTCTCTTTAGCCAATGATAGTAAGACCCCATTTGAATTTTGTTTTGGACGGTTTAAGATAGCTACGTGCACGATGCATTGTCTGACTTAACTTCCATTAACTATCAAAAACCACATTATAGTAACAATTTTTCAACAAAAAACTAAAAAAAATGCCTTTTATACACACTTTAAATTTGGACCTACCTTTTTTTTTTTTTTGAAGAGATTTGGACCTACTTCAAAATTGGTCTTTTTCACTTTCAAATTTTATAATTTACCCTCTCAACAACTCTTTTTCCCCCTTATCTTGTTCACAACGCTGTCTTATTATTATTATTATTTTTAACAGCAAGATTCTATTAAGTGTTGATAAAAGAAACACATTAAAAATTATTTTAAAACTCAATGCCTCAAGGGTATAAGTTGCAAGTTTTCATATTTAAGACCGACTTAAATTGACCCCAAATTTAAAACGATTTAAATAATATTTTAGGAAAAAAAAATTGAAGGAAAAAGTTTGAAAGGCCTGGTCTGAATTTGCATAATTTTTGTGCAAACTTCTTACCAGTCAGGGATTATCCAAGTCAAGCTCTATCTTGTGTGAGTCTTACAGGATATAATATTATGATCACACAAGATATAACATTACAATCACACACTTTTACACATTTTGTCACAAGACTCACTACTATTTTATGTAGCATATCATAATTAATTATCTATAACGTGTACTTAAAAAATGAGGTTGAATACCTATACAAACCTTAATAATTGATTGTTTGTCACTATTACATAGACATATTATTTTTTCTCTATCACTTACATTTTGCCACATATAAAAGTTATAAAAAAAAAATCAAAATATGTGATACTAGCATTATTGAGATTGTGCAAATATTCAACCTCATTTTTTTCAGTACACGTGAGGTTGAATATGTGTACAACCTTGAATGCTAAAAAATGTGTGAAAACACAAAAGCTATTTAGATCCCCAAATTAAAATTACGGCAAGATAAACTTTACTCTAACTTATTCTAAATGCGAAAAAGAGTAAATGCGAGCGTATAAACAAATAAGCTACTCTAATCCATATTCATAATAACACAGCAGTAAAATGAAAGTTAAAAGAGTAGGGAAGAAATATGCAAACATAAGATAACACGCCGATGTATTATCGAAGAGGAAACCGAAGAACTCGATGAAAAACCTTTCCGCTGCCCTCCAAGCGGTAATCAATCTACTAGACAATCAGTTGGGATACATGAGTTAGCAAGAGACCCTCCAAGCCTAATTTACCCGATGTACCTAAGCCCTCCAAGCTCCTACTCCAACAAGGCTTTTCAAAACTGTGTCTTGTCTAGGTCTTCGAATCCCGCAACAAGCTCCATGTTTCATATGCCATCCTTGGCAACTTCCAATACTTCCCAACAGTACCAAAAACACTTTCAACACTTTGAATGTGTGTGGGCAGCGTTTGGGTAGAAATCTCCTTTCAATATTTATATTTGTGGGTAATGAGGGTATATATATAGTATGGGTGAAGGGTAGGGAAGTCACACTTAAAAATAATCCAAGCAGAATGTTTCACAACTATCTCGTGGGAAGACCTTACCCGCAAGACACTTGCGAAATCCTCCAGGCTGGCATGACTCTTCAGCTTCCAGCATGTGTTTCTCACATGGCTCTTTCGTGGGTTAGCTTCTAGCAATACACTTGCGAAATCTACTGATTCTCCATTTTATGCACGATTCTTCACCAATTTAATACTAAGCCGAATACAATAAAATCTCACAAAATACAAGGAAATAAATTAAAGCAATTACAACATTTTTTGTTATGAAATAAAGACAACATAAAATATAGTTGTAAATCACAACTTTACCAACCTCAATAATGCTAGTACCACCTACTTTCATTTTTTACTGTGCACGTGACACTCAAAAAAAAACCCACCACAATTCTCTTGGGAAAGCCCGAAAGTCTATTAAAAAAAGCCCAAGTGAGGAAAAATCTAAAGTATAAATTTTATTAGGGCTAAACGACCCATATTCTCACTGTGTTAGAATAGCCACATTTTACTTGGGCTAAATGACCCATAAAAGTTTTGGGCTTTCTAATCCGTGACATCTCTTTTGTAAAAACACTGAAAATTTTTAAATCCTTATACATCAAATTATCAATTTATCTCTAAATGTTTCTTTTAAAAAAAAAAAAAAATCTAAATGACATAATAAAAAAGTGGGTGTCAGTTACCTCAACTGGTAAAATCTCTAATGATTGAATAAGAGATTTGAGATTCAATTCTCGTCTACACCAAAAGCTTATTGGTGTCTTGGTCTAATAATAAAAAGTTATCATTAGAAGCAGACATTATAAGTTGAAACTCTTTAAAAAAAAAATTACATAATAAAAAAAATCTTGAAACCATAAGGAACTTGAAAATAGAAGACTATATTGCATTTTACAACCTTAAAATTTGGAATCATTTTGATTTTAACTCTTAATGTTTGATATTTTGGATTATACCCTTAACATTATGAAGTGTTTTGAAACAAGCTCTTATGTCCATTCTTGTCGATAAGGTGACCATTAAATGCTAACTTAAACTTATCACATGTGCTAGTTAGTTCACTAAATTTATGACATGTTATTTATTTATTTATTTTGATTGAACATGTTATTTTAATTATGTTTCGTTGATTTAATAGCCTAAAAGTTTTTAAAATTTTAAAAAATTATTTAGTGAACTTTTTTTTTTGGTTGAGAAAGAGCACTGTGATTTTATTTAAGAAGCTAAAGTGGCGCGAATTACAGTGGACAGGTGTGGAGGAACATCTTTCATTCACACCGTATATTCGCTAACATATTTCGCATGTCTAGCAATTTTATGGGTTAAATTATTACACTGTCTTGGAACAAAGCTATACTCAATTGCTACAAAACTTTCTGCTAACATCTTGGCCTCCTCTATCAGATGTCCATAGTCAGCCAAGGTAGGCATTCCACTCTGCAGTGTCTCAATTGCAATTTTGGAGTCTCCCTCAAGGAAGATTGAGTTGTGGCCGAGCTCAAGTGCAAGTTTGAGAGCTTTGATAGCTGCTATCACTTCAACTGCCACTATAGAGTGAGGTAGAGGAAACCTATCTGCCATTGTAGCTAATACCTGACCATTCCCGTCTCGGATTACAGCTGCTGCACCTGCAAGTTTTTCGTCTTGAAAACATGCTCCATCGAAATTAACCTTTATGTCTAGCCAAGGTGGGGTTTGCCGATTGGTCTTAGGGAGGTTGGAGTGGGTTGGTCTGGGGGTTTTGGGAGTAAGGAGCGCACAAAATCTGCCCTGAGAGACCTCTCCGACTACTGGATTTGCTTAACTGGAAACAGGTTAGAGTTGGTTCGCATAGCATTCCTTTCCTCCTATGCCACACAGTCCATACGATTGTTGTCAAGAGTGCCAAGTCCTTCCCTTCCTCCACAACATGTTCCACCAGCTCCTTGAAAGTGCCAAAAGCCCCTGATCCACAAAAATCCCACTCTGCCTGTTGCTCCCATACCTTGTCAAGTAGAGGACACGACCATAATGCATGCACTGTATCTTCAGGTTCAGCCTTGCACTATTCACAGCAGTCCTCTGTTATGGTCATGCACCTTTTGAGGTTCACTTTCATTGGGATTGCGTTTTTAATATCTCGCCATAGAAAGTTTCGAATTTTTGGTTGAGTCTTCAGCCCCCACACCCTCTTCCATAAGCCATTATCTTCATGTTGGTAGTCATTGTTATCCAAACTTTTGTGCCTTATACAGAAATCTAAAACCTAACTTGACTGTATAGGAATCCGATGGAGTAAAGGGCCAAAATAATCTGTCTTCCACCTGCATAGAGCTCAAAGGAATTGACTCAATCAAGATATCTCTTGCTGAAAATAATTGCTGCAATAGTTTAGAATTCCACTCATTATGCCTGGTTTGATTAAAGCCGAGACACATAGATTTCCTAAACCTAATTAATGCAACCTAAGAAGTCACATAGGGTAGAAACTTAGAAGGCAGCCACGGGTCTGTCCACACTTTGATACATGCACAATCACCCACCTCCATCTCAATCCTTCCATTAACACATCCCTCCCCTTTAATATACTCCAAGCATATGACCCTATTTGTGATTGTGGCGCCTCTAAAATTGATCCGTGAGGGAAGAACTTTGGTTTGAAAACTCTATATAATAGTGAGTTTATGTTTTGGAGGAGCCTCCAAGCTTGTTTAGCTAGGAGAGCGTCATTGAACAACGCAAGATCCTTAAACCCCATACCACGCTCACCCTTAGGCTTACAAAGTTCACCCCACCTTATCCAATGAATTTTTCGCCTTTCTCCACTTTGTCCCTACCAAAACCTCCGAATAAGGCCCTCTATCTCCTCACAAAGACCAATGGGGAGCTTGAAACAATTCATGGTATATGTGGGAATTGCTTGGACAACCGTCTTAATTAATATTTCTTGCCCGGCTTGAGAAAGGAGCTTCTCTTCCCATCCTTGGAGTTTTCACCATACCCGCTCCTTAATATAATTAAAGCTGGATTTTTAATTTTTCCCCACAAGGGAAGGTATCCCCAAGTACTTCTCATAGTGTCGGATCTTGGTCACTCCCAAAGTATTCTTGATTGAATCCCTTCGGTCTTCTTTGGTAGATTTACTAAAAAGCACCGTGGTTTTAGCTTTATTAAATAAAACTATGTATATGATCATCAAATTTTTCATTAATTGAATATATTCTAAATTTATAATAAATACACATTTCATATATTTTTTTCTATTTTTTTTTAAAAATAAAATTTATAATGCGTTTGTGTATCTTATGATACACTATATGATGCAATAAAAAAAAAAAAAAAAAACTCAAGGCCTCAAGGTATAATTTGCAAGTTTTCATATGTAAGACCGACTTAAATTGACCCAAATTTAAAACGATGTAAATAATATTTTAGAAGAAGAAAAAAAAAAAAAAAAAAAAACCTAAACAATTGAAGGAAAAAGTTTGAAAGGCCTGGTCTGAATTTGCATTATTTTTGTGCAACCTTCTTACCAGGTAGGGATTATCTAAGTGAAGCTCAATCTTGTGTGAGTCTCACACGATATAATGTTATGATCACACAAGATATAATATTATGATCACACACTTTTACACATTTTGTTACAACTATTTTATGTAGCATATTATAAATAATTATCTATCGCATGTATAGAAAAAATGAGGTTGAATATCTATACAAATCTTAATAATTGATTGTTTGTCACTATCATATGGACTTACTATTTTTTTCTCTATCATTCACATTTTGCAACGTAGAAAAGTTGTAAAAAAATAAAAAAAGTATGTGATACTAACATTATTGAAGTTGTACAAATATTCAACCCCATTTTTTCAGTACAAGTGAGGTAATAATGCTAGTACCACCTACTTTCACTATTTTGGGTGCACGTGACAGCTCAAAAAAAAATCCCACCACAATTCTCTTGGGAAAGCCCGAAAGTCTATTAAGAAAAGCCCAAGTGAGGAAAAATCTAAAGTATAAATTTTATTAGGGCTAAACGACCCATATCCTCACTGTGTTAGAATAGCCACATTTTACTTGGGCTAAATGACCCATAAAAGTTTTGGGCTTTCTAATCCGTGACATCTCTTTTGTAAAAACCCCAAAAAAATTTAAATCCTTATACATCAAAATATCAATTTATCTCTAAATGTTTCTTAAAAAAAAAAAAATCTCTAAATGATATAATAAAAAAGTGGGTTTTAGTTATCTCAATTAATAAAAAAGTGAGTTTTAGTTATCTCAATTGGTAAAGTCTCTAATAGTTGAATAAGAGATCTGAAATTTAATTCTCGTTTACACCAAAAACTGATTGGTATCTTGATCTGATAATAAAATGTTATTATCAGAAAAGGACATCATAGGTTGAAACTCTCTAAAAAAAATGACATAATAAAAAAAATCTTGAAACCATAAGGAACTTGAAAATAGAAGACTATATTGCATTTTACAGCCTTAAAATTTGGAATCATTTTGATTTTAACTCTTAATGTTTGAAATTTTGTATTTGACCCTTAGAGCCTGTTTGGGTAAGCTTTTTTCATCACTTAGTTTCCGTCACTCAATTTCCATCACTCATCACTCATCACTCATAACTCATCACTCATCACTCATCATTCATCACTCATTTTTTCACACTCATTTGGTAACATCACTTTTATTTTCATCACTAAATTTTTTCACACTATTCATGGGTCTCACACCTGTCAGCCAGTATAGTTTTTTTTTTTTTTAGTACCCAACTCACCGAAGCTAATATTTAAAAAAAAAAAAAAAAAAAAAACCGAACAGCCAACCCCAGGAAAAGAAAAAGAAAAAAAAAATTTGAACGGCCAACCCAGGAAAAGAAAAAAAAAAAAACAACAAACAAACGGCTAATGCCAACCCAAAAAAAAAAAAAAACAAACAGCCGCCAACGCCAACCCAGAAAAAAAAAAAAAAAAGTCAAAAGGTGGTCAAAAGTTGCGGTTGTGGGTCCCCTATGTGTGTTTAATTACAATATTGCCATTGAGTTATGAGTTATGGAAACTAAAAACAGCCAAAAGTTGTTTTCAATTTCCATAACTCAACTCAAAAATCACAGAATTGAGTGATGGAAACAGAGTTATGGAAACAGAGTTATTGTTTGCCAAACAAACTTTTTACTATGGGTCCCACCATTTTTGAGTTATGAGTTATGGAAACAGAGAATTGAGTTATCAAAAAACTCAATCCAAACGGGCTCTTAACATTATGAAGTGTTTTGAAACAGCTCTTATGTCCATGCTTGTTGATAAGGTGACCATTAAATGATAACTTAAACTTATCACATGTGCTAGTTCGTTCACTAAATTTATGACATGTTATTTTTTTTTATTGAACATGTTATTTTAATTATGTTGCGTTGATTTAATAGCCTAAAAATTTTAAAAAATTATTTAGTGAACTTTGTTAAATAAAACTATGTATATGATCATCAAATTTTTCATTAATTGAATATATTCTAAATTTATAATAAATACACATTTCATATATTTATTTCTATTATTTTTTTAAAATAAAATTTATAATGCGTTTGTGTATCTTATGATACGCTATATGATGCAATAAACACAAAAAAAAAAAAAAAATGATACGATTCACATTTTAATATTTCTTTTTTTATGGGGTTTCACTTATTTTGGCTACTATAAATAACCAAAGTGGGTCAATTCCCCTTCTTTTGAAAATAAACCAAAGAGAACATCGAATTCCCATATATATATATATATTAATAGCCAAAACTGAAAGAAAATTCAATTAAATTCTAAATTGGAGTCTAATTTTGTGCCATGTGTCTCATCTAATTTTAAAATTTGTGTGTCAAGTGAATTATTAGGTGCAAAAATCAAAGAGTCTAAATTTAATTAGATTCTAAATTGAACTTCAATTTTGTGCCATGTGTTCCATCCAATTTTTTAATTTCTGTGGCAAGTGAATTGTTAGGTGCAAAAACTGAAGAGCCTAGATCCAACTAAATTCTAAATCATGTCTAATTTTGCACCATGTGTCTCATATAATTTTTAAATTTGTGTGTCAAGTGAATTATTAGGTGCAAAAATCAAATAGTCTAAATTCAATTAGATTTTAAATTGAATTTTAATTGAAATTCAATTTTATGCCATGTGTCCTATCTAATTTTTCAATTTTTATGGTAAGTGAATTATTGGATGCAAAAAACAAATAGTTTAGATCCAATTAGATTCTAAATTATATATATATATATATATATATACCCCACTAAAACATTGCTTAAAAAATAGAGTCACTCTCCTGTTGATTTTTAAATTACTTTATTCACTTATAAATTAGATTCTCAAAATAAAAATTATATATATAATTGTAAGGACGCGTTTCGTGGCGGACCGTAACAGTGTCGGGTTCGCGCGTGAAAAGGCCCCTAACAATATCATTTGTAGAGCGTGGGTTTGGAAGGCTAGGCCTTGGTTGACAGGCGGTGGGCTTTTCGTGGTATTCATACAAGTTTCGATTTTCCTTCACCCTTGGAATCTTTCTCCTGGAGGTGGGCTGGGAGGCTCTGGTTTCTGGCCATTTTTCCCAACCCCCTCTTTTAGGTTACTTCTTTTTCCTTTTATATTCGCCTGCGTTCATTGTCCTTCGTCCACGTATAGGGTCAATCTTTCCAAAATTGATACTTGTCCCATCAGCCCATATTCAAAGTCGTTGGGGGTGGTTGTAAAAGCTAAAGACTGCGGCTCTGTCAGTTTCAGAGCATTAAATGGCAGTAACAGCAGCTTTCCCTTGATATTTTAGATCTTTCTTCCAAGTTTCAGTCCTATACCGTCTTTACCCTTATTTCTTCTTTGGGGGGACTTTGGGTCTGCCGAGGATTGAGCTGTCCTCGGCGGTATCCAAAGGCTATTTTGTCGAGCTTGGGCCATAGCCCTCCTCGGCTTGGGCCTCCGGATTCTCCCTGGGCAGATGGGCCTGGCCCATAGATCATTTGGGCCCCACAATAGCCCCTCAAAACCCGGCTGTCCAACCTCTTGGTTGGAAAGGGGGGTTTTGGTGATGTCCAACCTCGTCCTACGGCCCAATCAATTTGGCCTATTAATAATGCTGGCGGCTCTTCATCTGTCCAAGAAATGCACCGGTCTATGAGACGGTTTTTTTTTTTTGATTTCGCGCTTGACGCGTTCTTATCGTTTGGGTATTCCAAAACGTGCTTTTAATGACCACTATTTACGAGACTACTTTAATTTGGCGGTTTGTTTTGATGGGGTGGAGAAGCGGAACCGGCATGTTTGTGTTGGCAGATTCCTTTGGAGATCTGAACCTATTAAATGTCTCCCGCTCCACCCTCTGTATAAGAAGGAAAGGAGGAGGTTATTGTTTTTGCGAAGAATCCCTTTTCATCCTTCTGAGATTTGAAATTCTTGGCCTCCCCTAGGGTTCATTTTACCCACTGGTTTATATACTAAATCGTGATACACTTTACCGTAACAACAAGGGATGCAAAAACCCCACCCCTCCCAAAAACGCCACGTTCCGATGAAGCTCATCATGGCTCGATCGGTACAAGGATGGCGAAGACTCAAAATCAACCTCATCCTTCTTTCAGTCAAAATCCGAAGTAGGGACTCGTCACGTCAAACTTTAGACGTGGCTGAGTCGAGAACACCCAAGATCGTTATCATCCGGCTCCTCACGAGCGTACCTAATATGGCACCGGCGTGTTAGGAGTCAGGGCTGAGGCAGGGGCTAAGTGCTTCTGTTTCTCCCTCTTTTGCTCCCTGGTGCCCTCCCCCGCCCTCTCCTTATAGTCTTCCCAGCACCAGTTCCGACCTGGTGCTTTCTCTTCTCCCTCTTTTGCTCCTTTTCTTTCTTTTCATTTCTTCTCTCCTCTTCTCCTCCTTCTTTACTCATGTCTTCCATCTTCTTTATTCATCCCCTCCATCTTCGTCATTGATTTCTTCCTTACTATTTCCTTCTTCTTCATTCATTCTCTTTTTTAAAGTGAGTCCCTCTCTTAGTATGAGCAGCAATGAGGCGGAGATTGGAGAAACTTTGAAGACGAGTTTAAAAGACGCTTGACAGTTTACTTTTCTGTACTACCGATGTAATGGTTGCTTAGGCAGTTCACATTTTGTATAGGCTCGTTTGAGCCCCTTTTTGTATGTTGTAGCAATTTTTCATATTAATAAAGGTTGTTGTCTACCTTATTTCGCATATTATGCCTTTACGTTTTCATAAATTTGCAAGCACTGCTCGGCACAATGATATAGCATCTAAATCAATGACGACTAAAACCAAAATACTCGATAATAAATAGATATCGCTATAACTTTGATAGAAGTGCTTAGCACAATAAGGCCGACCCGTAAGAAGTAGTACTTACCCGGAACTAGCCGAGGAGAGAACCGAAGGCTTGATGCCGTGTGAGAAATAACCATCCGAGGACATATCACCTGCCAAATGAATAGCCCTCGTATACGACTGAATGCTGGGGCGTTCCACCACCTTCCTTACACCCTTATTGGCCTTAACCTTTTATGGTGTTTAAGCCGTGGACGAAGTGACTTGACGTTTTTATCAAGTAGCCCATCTTACTAAATTCGAACCTTTTCTTATCTAAGTGTTTGGTTTCTCCATTGGCTTGGGTCCGAGGACCATACACGGCCTTGGTACTGTCCGACACTTGTAACTTTTATTTTTTGTACTTGGTTCCCCCATAGGCTTGAGTCCGAGGACCATGCAATGCCTTGGTTCCGTCCCTGGGCCCCTGTGCTGAACCGGGCTTGGGCCGCGGATCTATTGGGCCCACAAATTAGGGGGTATTTTCGTAATTTTAGGTCACACGGTATTTTTCGGGCGTCCCGGTGTTCGAGGTGCTCCTTCTCGAGACTCCTTTATCTTCAGGGCTGCAGACGACATTGGAAATCGTGCCAGAGACGTTTTGTCTGTAGCGTTCCTTGAGACGCTGCGTGAATTAAATGCCACCACCTTATCTTTTAACATAAATAGGAGAGAAAATTGCTCTATCCACACACAAATCCTTCAGATTCCTCCCTTAGTTCATCATGCTTGAGGCAGGGCTTGGGAAAAAGGAGCTCCCTCCGCCACAAAGGCGTCATGTCCCCCCGAGACTTAGAGTAGGGAGGTACGGGCCAAGGAGGTGCAAGTTCAAGGGAGCATTCCATTTCGTCATAGGGGAGAGGGTCTTTTTCCCTCTTTTAGTCAAAATCCGAAGCAGGTTCTGGTCATGCCAGTTTTTCGGTATGTCCAAGGAAGGAATTTCCACCATCAGCACTGTCTGCCTTGTAGCAGGCAAATTTTTGTGGGGGCTTCCCAACCTCAAGCTCCTAGCACCTTTTCTGTAGATGGTGTTAGCCTGAGGTCAGGTTCTTTGGCTGCCTGAGTTATGGGCATGCAGAAGTGTCGAGGAATAGTTTCCTTAGACAATAACTTGGCGCAGTAGCCAACCTCTCCTCTGAGCTGTCCCCACGGCCTTATCTCCACTCGCTTGTATTTTCCTTTACTTATGTAGTCAGCTTTAGTGTAAGCTTGTTTCAGCTTTTCATTGTACACTGTACTGTTCCCTTGTCTTAATAAAATATGTGTCTATTTCTCCATACATATCTTTCTTCTCCGTAACAACTACTTTATGCATGAATATTAAATGCAAGCTTGCCCTTAAGGATATTCCAGGCAGAAAAAATGCTTTAACACAGGTTCCTACTAATTTAAACTCACAAATATTATCAAGTATAACAATGGTAACTTTCAATAAATTAAATTCTTGGAACTAACCGGGATAAGCGCTGAGTACTACGCGATGCATGCTAGACCGATGTCCGAGAACGATAATCTCTAAATAATTCTTCTGAAAGGGTAGCTAAGTAGCGAGGGACTTTGGTTGTGCTTTTGGGGTAATATGTTGCGCCGTATCGCATCAACCCCTTTGATACTGGGGATCCGAGGGTAGACCGAGGAATCCGCGCAATCAAGGTATTAACCCGTCTGCTAACGCGGAGTTCTCTTCAGAGGGATTTCGAGGTTTACGGGCCATAGTTTTTTCTTTAAATAGTTGGTTCCTCATCCAAGTAGTTGGTTTCCCCATAGGCTTAAGTCCGAGGACTATGCAATGCCCTGGTTCTGTCCAAAACTTAGTTTTCATTACATCCAGGTAGTTGGTTTCCCCTGAGGCTCGGGTCCGAGGACCATGCAATGCCTTGGTTCTGTCCAAAACCTAGTTTTCCACATCCAGGTAGTTGGTTTCCTCTGAGGCTCGGGTCCGAGGACCATGCAATGCCTTGGTTCTGTCCAAAACCTAGTTTTCCACATCCAGGTAGTTGGTTTCCCCAGAGGCTCGAGTCCGAGGACCATGCAATGCCTTGGTTCTGTCCAAAACCTAGTTTTCCACATCCAGGTAGTTGGTTTCCCCATAGGCTTGAGTCCGAGGACTTTGCAATGCCTTGGTTCTGTCCAAAACCTAGTTTTCATTACATCCAGGTAGTTGGTTTCCCCTGAGGCTTGAGTCCGGTGGACCATGCAATGCCTTGGTTCTGTCCAAAACCTAGTTTTCATTACATCCAGGTAGTTGGTTTCCCATAGGCTTGAGTCCGAGGACTTTGCAATGCCTTGGTTCTGTCCAAAACCTAGTTTTCCACATCCAGGTAGTTGGTTTCCCCATAGGCTTGAGTCCGAGGACTTTGCAATGCCTTGGTTCTGTCCAAAACCTAGTTTTCCACATCCAGGTAGTTGGTTTCCCCATAGGCTTGAGTCCGAGGACTTTGCTAATGCCTGGTTCTGTCCAAAACCTAGTTTTCATTACATCCAGGTAGTTGGTTTCCCCTGAGGCTTGAGTCCGGTGGACCATGCAATGCCTTGGTTCTGTCCAAAACCTAGTTTTTTTACATCCAGGTAGTTGGTTTCCCCATAGGCTTGAGTCCGAGGACTTTGCAATGCCTTGGTTCTGTCCAAAACCTAGTTTTCATTACATCCAGGTAGTTGGTTTCCCCTGAGGCTTGAGTCCGGTGGACCATGCAATGCCTTGGTTCTGTCCAAAACCTAGTTTTCATTACATCTAGGTAGTTGGTTTCCCCTGAGGCTTGAGTCCGGTGGATCATGCAATGCCTTGGTTCTGTCCAAAACCTAGTTTTCATTACATCCAGGTAGTTGGTTTCCCCATAGGCTTGAGTCCGAGGACTTTGCAATGCCTTGGTTCTGTCCAAAACCTAGTTTTCATTACATCCAGGTAGTTGGTTTCCCCTGAGGCTTGAGTCCGGTGGACCATGCAATACCTTGGTTCTGTCCAAAACCTAGTTTTTCCTTTGTGCGGGATCTTGGCTTTAGGGGAGTTAGCTCCTCAGCCAAGCCCCTAGTCAAGAAACGTAGTCCCTAACAGAACTTTATACTAGAACTCTATATCCAACGGTTAGATATAACGAAGAAACTCTATCGACCCACTTCCTATACCAACACACAAGCCTTTCCCACAGACGGCGCCAATTGTAAGGACGCGTTTCGTGGCGGACCGTAACAGTGTCGGGTTCGCGCGTGAAAAGGCCCCTAACAATATCATTTGTAGAGCGTGGGTTTGAAAGGCTAGGCCTTGGTTGACAGGCGGTGGGCTTTTCGTGGTATTCATACAAGTTTCGGTTTTCCTTCACCCCTGGAGTCTTTCTCCTGGAGGTGGGCTGGGAGGCTCTGGTTTCTGGCCATTTTTCCCAACCCCCTCTTTTAGGTTACTTCTTTTTCCTTTTATATTCGCCTGCGTTCATTGTCCTTCGTCCACGTATAGGGTCAATCTTTCCAAAATTGATACTTGTCCCATCAGCCCATATTCAAAGTCGTTGGGGGTGGTTGTAAAAGCTAAAGACTGCGGCTCTGTCAGTTTCAGAGCATTAAATGGCAGTAACAGCAGCTTTCCCTTGATATTTTAGATCTTTCTTCCAAGTTTCAGTCCTATACCGTCTTTACCCTTATTTCTTCTTTGGGGGGACTTTGGGTCTGCCGAGGATTGAGCTGTCCTCGGCGGTATCCAAAGGCTATTTTGTCGAGCTTGGGCCATAGCCCTCCTCGGCTTGGGCCTCCGGATTCTCCCTGGGCAGATGGGCCTGGCCCATAGATCATTTGGGCCCCACAATAATAAAAACACAAGTTTTTTTTTTTGGGCTACAAATAAATGTGTAATATTTGTTCATTTATTGAAGCTAACCTCATGACTATCCTAGTTGTATTAGTAGTTTTAAATGTGTAATATAAATGAGAAAATGTGTAAACTTCAAATTAGAATGAGTGAAAATTTATGACACTATAAAAAAATAAAAAATAAAAAAAAAGCCTCATCGCACGCGCGAAGCATGTGTGATGAGGCTAGTGTATGTATATATATATATATATATATATAATTTTTACAACTTAGTGTAAGATAAACTCGTGTGTGTGTGTGCGTGTGTGAGTTCAAATTAACAAAAATCCAACCAAAAAAAAAAGTAAACTCATGTGTATTTCCAAAAGAAATTAAAAAATAAGAGAGAGAAAGAGAGAGAGTATAAATATGTGTATAATTGTAAATTTTTATTTTTTTTAATTGTACCTAGCATATGCATGGGTTATATTGGGGATGGCAATTTTACCCCGCCCCTTCTCACTTCGCCCCACGTAGGTTTTCCCCACCCCGCAAAGGTGATGGACCGAGGATGGGGCGAGATTTTAGCCCTACACCACGGGGCAGGGCGAGGATGAGTTTAGACTTTTTAGACCCAACCCACCCTGCCCCGTCCCATTCTCGCTCTGTCTTGTATTGATAAGGGTTAAATTCTAAATTTTTCACCCTAGAACCCTACTATTTAAACAAGCATATAATCAGCTTATTTTATTCTACCCAACAAGACTTTTTGCCTTTTTTTTTTCTTTCTCTAGTAAGGTTGACAATAAATTACCAATTTTAATATTTTCTTTTTTTTTCATTATAAACAAATTTATATATTATTGAATCATTGATTTTGTATTATGAGATTTTTGTTTTTGTTGTGATATTGTCTTGTTAAAAACTTTAATAATATTATTCAATTTTTGCTTAAAATTAGTTTGATTTGATGAGATAAATTTATTTATAATTTCAAGTATATTTTTATTAATGAAGTTGGTTTTATCAAAAACAATTGTAATAGTTGTGGGTAAATTAACAAAAAGTAGAGTTTTACGGGATGGGATGAGGCTTTGTGGGCCCCAAGAGGCGGGGATGAGGTAAAAAATAAAATTTTCCAGTCATGCGGGGCAGGGCGGGAATGGGGTTAGACAAAACCATGCGGGACGGGGGTGAAGACCCTAACCTTCGGACCCACCTCGCCCCATTGCCATCCCTGGGTTATACACTAGTTCATAATAAAAATCAAAATTGGAACAAAAACCCATAAATAAGAACAAATCAGCCCATTAACATATCATTTAATTTCCTAAATTAATGTTAGGAGAATGGATCCAAATCCGGTTGGACCAAGAAAAAAGTTATTCTAAGAAATCCCATATATTTCCTTATTTTCAACTCACAATCATTATATGATTGAGTTCAGATAATTTAATTGTCAATATCTTTTATGCCTTTTGATATGGAAAGGGGCCTAATCGTGGATGACATTGGGCATGCAATGAGATGTGCAAAACAATGACAATGACACTAACAATAACAACAACAATAATAATTATAAGGCCGAAACTTCATTTTGGTCCTTATATTTTGGAGTTACAGTCAATTTGGTTTCTACATTTTGATAGCAGTCAATTTGGTTCTTATTATTTTTAACTTATAATCAATTTTGTTATTACCGTTAACTCACTAATGGAAAATGTCTATGTGAAACATAACGTGACAGCTAGCACACATTATGCTAATGTGGCCAATAAAATAAGATTAAAAAATGCCACCTCAGTATTCTTTTATTTTTAAAAAGCCACGTTAGAAAAAAAGAAACAAAAGATCTAAAATCGTAAAAAATGAATGAATCTAAAAAAAAAAAAAACTCAGAATTCTTAAAGGGAATGTGCAGAATAGCTGTTAATAGAGATTCAAAGTAGTAAGTTAGGCAACGTTTGAAAGTTTTAAGAAAGTTAGCATCTTGAGTTTTAGAAACTCAAGATCCATATTAAAACCCGAGTTTTATAAACTCGCTTTGCGAGTGTTTGGCTGGACGATTTGGACTGAAAATGCCACATAGATCTCGAGTCTTTAAGACTCGAGTTCCATGCAAAAAAAATTTTCCCTATAGTGGCGTTTTTAAATCTTATAGTGACGTTTTAAATCCCTATAGCGGCGTTTTCCTGCAAATTTTTTTTTATAAGTGTGATCACCCCATACCAGGTTCAAGGAGCCCTATAGTGACGTTTTTAAGCCTTATAGTGACGTTTTAAAGCCCTATAGCGGCGTTTTCCTGCAAATTTTTTTTATAAGTGTGATCACCCCATACCAGGTTCTGGGAGCTCTATAGTGGCGTTTTTAAGCTCTATAGTGACGTTATAAAGCCCTATAGCGGCGTTTTTCTGCAATTTATAGAAATTGAGTCTTTAAAACTCGATTTCCACGTGGATTTTTTTCCACATCAGACCCATCCGCTTACAAATCGAGACTTAAAAACTCGAGTTTTATCTTGGAACTCGAGTTTTAGACACTCGAGATGCTAGTTTTCAACATTGTTTTGAAACGTGACAACTAACTAAATTTTTTGATATTTATTGTTATTTGGAAAGGGTGTTCGAATTCTTAGATGCTGTTGGTCTTTGTTTGAAGAACAGAAGAAGTTTCTCTCACTCTTTCGGTTCTCTCTCTGTCATCTTATTCTCACTCCCTCGGTTCTCTCTCTCATCTAGCTTAAACTGGCCACCATGTCTGGACCCGTGACCACTGTCGCGCTGACAGTGATGCACGACGGCAGCACCACCGATGGTGGCTACCATTTTGTGTCTCTCTATTCATTGTTTCTATTTTCCTTCTCTTTTTTATTTTTCTATTTTTCTTTCCATTTCAACTTTACATGTGCGTTTGGGGAGTAGATTTCCATTTGGGCTATAGGAAGTTGGTGATTTAGGTTTGGGGTTTCAAGGGAGATGAGGGTGTTGATTATGTCTAGCTGCCTTCACGTTTGATGGATCAGTCTCTCACCTTGAACCGGGCTGAGATGCCATCTTTGAGTTGAGATGAGCTGAAGGTTGGAGATTTAGAGATGAGTGTGGGTTTTCCTTTCAAACTCCAAACTTGTTTGTCTTTATCAAGCACCGAATGTAGTAAAGGAATTAAGGAAGTGGTTGACAGAGAAAAAGATGATGAGAGGCTTAAGGATAAAGAAACTCAGGTTTGGACCCAAATAACAAACTCAACAACTAAAGAATTGTACCAATGATTTTGCTTGCTAGGTTGATTTTTTTTTGGTTGCTAAGAAAATTCAAGAAAATCCAGTAGTGTTCCACAATTTTTTATTAAAATTAAGAATTTTTTTTTTCAATTTAATGCTAAGTGGCATTTTTAAAATTATTTTACTTGCCACATCAGCATCATGTGTGCTAGTTGTCATGTTAGGTGTCATGTAGGCATTTTCTGTTAGTAAGTTAATGGTAGGACCAAATTGATTGTAAGTTGAAAATAACAAAAACCAAATTGACTGCTACCAAAATGTAGGAACTAAATTAACTATGAAACCAAAATGTAAGGACCAAAATAGTATTTTTGCCTAATTATAATTGGTTAAATTGGAAGTTTATGTCATTAAGGAAAATTCTTGGATGCAATGTTAATATCTTTCCACACTAGCTTGGTTGCCTCTTCCCCCTCAAACAACACCCCCCCCCCCACCCAATACCCTAAAAAAAAAAAAAAGCTTGGCTGCCTCTTAATATACATAACTTCCAAAAGATGTCTTTGTTTAATCTTTATTCTCAAAGCCACTGAAGTTTTTAAAAAATGAAAAATGAAAAATCTGAAAGAGTGTCATTGACCTTAAAGGAAGTCTTACAAATGATTATTATTCTTCAATTCCCCCCCACCCCCATCCCCAAAAATTTTTTTATACTATCTTTCCTCTCATTTCCACTGTCCACGTGTAGATTTAGATTGATAGTGTTGATATTTGTCCCATCAACCCCTCCCTAAAGTCTTTAGGAGTGGTTGTAAAGGCTGAAAAGCACGGTTCAGTTAGTTGCAGAGCATTTAATGCGATAGTAGTAGCTTTCTCTTAGATATTTTCATGCCTTCCCTTGTCCTGTTCTTTCTTAATACTTATCCTCTTTCATGGAATGGTCCGGAGTGTCGCTCTTCATGGCAGACCATTCCCTTTGTCCTCGGCCTTGCCTAACTGAGGAGGAGTTCTTCCTCAGATTGGACCCTTGGCCTAACATATACATAGATATAGGCTCCTTGGCCTTTCACCCTCACAGTGGTGGTATAGGTAAATTTTTTACCTACATTGCTACGGTGCACAACTCTCACCTCTCTCAAACTCAAACTCTCACTCTCAACTCTCAAACTCTCACTCTCAACTCTCAAACTCTCAACTTTCTCGACTTTCAAACTCTCACCTCTGTCACAATTCTCACCTTTTTGTTGCACCGCCATTGGCCCACCCGAACCTCAACATCACTGGCCCACCTGAAACTCAACGTCACCGTCTCATGCCGTTGACCCACTCCGTCAAACCAAGCCGTTGACCCACTTCGTCAACCCACACCGCAGACCCATCTCGTCCACACCATCGACCCATGCTGCCCAAGTCCCAAGCTAACCCAAGCCCCAAGTCCGAAGCTGACCCACGCCATTGACCCACACCGTAAACCCATTTCACTCACACCGTCGATCCATGCCTCCGACCCATGTCGCCCAAGTCCCAAGCAAACCTAAGCCCCAAGCCCCAAGTTCAAAGTCAAACCACGCCAACCTAACTCGCCTTCTCTGATGCTCTAACCCATCTCGGCCTCTTCGATCTAGGTCGACCTCCCTTCTTTTCTGTCTAACCCACCAAGTCCGAAGCATGCTTGCTGATTAGGTGAGTTGTCTTTGTTTTCTTCATCATGTAATGCTTAAGATTTTTGATTTGGGTAATTGGAATGATAAATTTGTCATGTTAGTTGGGAATTTTCTGTTTACAAGGAATTTATATTTGTTGAATCTAATGATAAATCTGTAGAGAATTGGAATGTATTAGGAATTTTCTATTTGCAGGAATTTATGTTTTTGTTTTTAAATATTAGTTTGAGAATTTTTTGTGTGTAGGGAAGGCTACATTTTTTTTGTTTCTGTTTTTGCTTCTCACAACGTTGGTGGCAATGGTAGCAATTACGGTGGTTGCGATTGTTGTTTATTGTAGTGGATAGATTATTTTATTGTAGTGACTATATTATTTTATTGTAATAGATATATTATTTTATTGTGATGTTTATCTGTATATAATAAAAGGATTCAGAAAGTTAGTTAGTTAGTTAGTTAGTTTTTTTTTTTTCCTATAAAAAATACCCCTAAATTAATTAACCAACGATTTAAAAATAGGGTTAAAATAGTAAATTGGCAAAAGAAAGTTAGTTATTGTTTTTTTTATTGTCAAAAATACCCTTACCTAAAACTTAAAAATGGGGTTAAAATAATAAATTGAAAAAAATAATAAATTTCTACTTTTACGTTGAAATGTTTTCCCGCTTCTAATAAACTTTTACTTTTACATTGATTTAAATTCCTACTTCTATTCTCTAACTCCTTACAAAATAGGATCACTATTTTGTTAGTTTTAAAACTTCTCCAATTTACAAAACTCACCCCACGTATTCATTTTTTTTTTTTTTTTTAACTTCATCACGATGTATTTGTTTCTTCTATCCTCCTTTTTTTTCAATTTTTTTTTTATTTTTTTTAAATTTTTAATTTTTATAAATTTCATTACTCTAATCTCATGTTTTTATTTTCCCAAATCTCTTCTTCTTTATTAAAAAAAAAAGAAGACTCCTACTATAAAACCAGTACTATAACTTCTATCCATCCTTATCATCCCAACATCCCCACTAAAAAGCAGTTACTACTATGTAATTTCTCATACTTTTATTTTTATTTTTCAATTTCTCACTCACGATCTCCTTATTATCACTAACCTCCACGTTTGTTAGTCAGTTTTATATTTATTTTATATTTGTGAAGGCCAAGTTTCATTCTCATCAATTTCATGTTTCTTTTTCTCTATAATTTTTTTTTTTTGACAATTTGTTCAATTTGTGCTTTTCAATGGTTATTTTTTAAAATTAAGCCATACTTTAGCAACTAATTGATGACTTCAATGAATTTGATATTAGGGACACATTTTACGAGGTCTAGAATTGAGATTGGCAAATGCAATCAATACTCAAACCATTTGTTGAGCAAATAGGTATCTTCCAAAATTCTTGGTAATATTGATTTATGCATTTGTGAGAGAAATAATTTCTTCATCAAACCCTTATATTTTTTTTTGTTTGTTTTTTGTTTTTGTGATTAGAAAAAGTAAAAATCCTAAATTATAATAAATGTAAATTATTAATCTATACCAAAAAACACGCACGTGTTTAGAAGTTAATATTATTTTATTGTATTAAAAATTAAAATAGATCTACTAATAATAAATATTTTATAAAATAAAGAGATAAAATAGATAAAATAATTTTTTATGATATTAAATAACTAAAAAAATAGTACTATTATTGTAGATGCTTTTAACCTAAAAAAAGAAAAAAAAAAAAGGAAAAAAATAACATCGTTGCACGCACCGAGTCTAATTTTTTATATTTGATTTTTAAACTTTGTTGTTATATTAGGGCGGCGTCGTTCTCACGTGGGATCAGATGCAGTGGGCGTCTTCCTCGCTTCGCTGACTCACTCTTCGAGTCTCCTCTCAACTCTCATTTTCTCTCAAACTCTAATCATAACTCCTAAATATATAAACCGAAAAACCTACCTGAATATAAAAATAAACAAACACATCAAATGCGAAGAAGATCAAAATCAATCATCATCACTACAGAAAAATGGAACTTCTCTTTTCTCTCGTCTTCCTTTCTCTCACCTTTTCCACTTTTCTTCACCCTACCTTTGCCAGAGGCGGTCAACAACAACACTCTTCTCTCTCTTCAGGTCTCTCTCTCTCTCTCTCTCTAATCTTTTGTTTGGTTGCTGAGAAACTGTAGGAAAGGAAATGGAATGTCGTCTGAGAATATCAGATTCCTCGTTAATTTTGACTTTCCAAAAATTAAGAATCTCAACTTAAAAAAACTTTCCTTTTTCACTTCACCTTTACGAATCGCAAGCTCTTTTCTTTGGTTCTTGGTAAATAAGAATTGTATTACTATTTAGTTTATAACTGTAATTATTGTACCTTTGATTTTAACAGGCATTTTTGAAAATAGTAGTTATAATTCGGGTTCTACTGCACGGCACTTGTTTGAGGATAACCGGTTACATTTAAGGTAGTTTGTTTATTTTGTAACACTTTCCTTATTTGGATATTATATATAGTTTGTTTTCCTAAGAAAATAATAATTGAATGTTGGATTTGTGTCATGTCATAGTCTTGACATTGCTCGAGGTTACATGACTAATTCTCAACTAGAGAAGGCCCTCAAAGCGTTTGCGCAACGATGTAGTCACATTTCTAGGATATACAGGTGATTTTGTATCAGCCTTTTTTGTTGTTGTTGTTAAATTTAGACAGTTGGTATAATAATTAACACAATGTTTGTTTTGGTGCTAATGCTGACTTGTTATTTGTTTCTCTCTTTGGGGGATTCTTGGAATGGGTTATCAGTATAGGGAAGAGTGTGAATGGAGTTCCACTGGTAATCATATCACTTAACTTAGTTCCATTTCTTTCTGTATTGTCTTTATTTTGGATTTTAATTCTAAATAACCTCTGTTGGGTTGTGAATGACTGCCATATTTGGTGGGTCTCGTCTGTTCTGTTGGCTGTAGTGGGTGATAGAAATTTCTGACAAGCCTGGAGAAGAAGAGGCTGAACCTGCATTTAAGGTGAGTCATCTGTTTTTTCTGCAGGGACATGAACAGACTCAATTCTTATCTTTACTAAATATTGATCTATTGGGATAATCTTTGAGGCTGTAACTTTCAGCCATATATTCGATTTCTTATGCTTTTCACATACAGCTAAGTGTTTTTGAACCTGCTTGGGTGTAAAGAGAAGGTCTCAGTCACTGCTTATGGTTGAATTTTAGAATAGCAATGACACAATATACCGAAAAAGAAAAAAAAGTATATCAAATTGATTTACTTGATTTGTCAGGAAATTATAAGGATGCAAAAATAAGAATTTTTTGGTTCCTTGAATGCTTGCCCAACAAATAATAGTGTATATAGTTGAGTTAAATCTATAATTCTTCTTCTTCTTTTTTGGATGAATAAGACTATGATTAATTAGTGAGCTGTGTGATAGGGATGCGGATATTCATGTCTGTAGGATGCCACAACTAAAAAAAAATCCAAGAGAGAGAGAGAGAGAGAGAGAGAGAGAGAGAGTGAGAGATTCTTATATCATATTTGAAAGCATTTCATTACTGTTCCCTTTGAATGCATTTAACTCTTCTACACCCCGCAAAAAAGTGGGAGCTTTATGCATTGAGTATGACCTTTTATTTTTTAATAAAACTTTTGAACCTATAATAGTATGAGAAACATGGTGACTGTTTTATTTGATATTGCAGTACATTGGAAATGTGCACGGGGATGAACCTGTGGGCCGTGAGCTTCTATTGTTTCTTGCAAATTGGATATGTGATAATCATCTAAAGGATCCCTTGGTACTTTTTGCCCCTTATTTGCCGTGACATTGCAGATTTATTGCTTGCTCCCTTTGGTTGTTTTAATGTGACAAATTTTATGAAACCATCATTTTACAATTTTAATGTAATAGAGAATATGACTTCAGATAGAATAGAATAGATGAAAAGAATACATGTGGCCAATCCTAACTAATATGTTGAGGATTCATAGCCGACCCCAAAAATTTGGGATCAAGGCTTGTTGTTGTATATGATTCTTTGGGTTTCTTTGGCTTCCTTCTTCTTTTTCCTCCATTCTTTTTGCACTGGCTTTGTGCATAAAGGTTGTATCCTATGCACAAAGCTCTCATTTTTGTAGGATTTGGGAGAGATCATGGTAGGCAGTCTTACCCCCAAATGTTTTTTTTGGAGAGGTTGATTCCTGGACTCAAACCCCTGTCACATTTGTGCATAGTTTGTGAAAGATATGATTAGGTTAATTTTCCAGTTGCTGGCTGCTTTTCATTTCAGTAGTTACTTTACAGTTTACATGCTTTTTTAGCACTCTCTTTATACTTGCTTTGTGAGTAGTTTATGATGGGTAGGCTTGATGAATTGAAAGGAGACACAAACTTTTCAATGAAGTTGCCAGATTTGTGAATTCCTAAAATACACAATTGAAAGTAAATAATTCAACTCTTAGAAATTATTTTAGTGATTCAAAATTTTGTTTTTTGATCCTAAAAGAGGAATTTACAGAGGAAACTTTCAGATTTGTAATTGACTTAAATTCCTCCCAAGTTGCTCACTCAAATGCATTAGAACTTGTAGTTTATTTTGTCCCTTGAAACATGAACTAATCATTTAACCAGGTTGAGCCTTATCCATGGTTAATACTTAACAGAAAGAAGAAATTCTGCTAAAAATTCAATTGTATTTTAATTTTGTATTCATTAGATCATTTCTATCCACTTTGCATATCTCTATGCTACTCATGATTGTATTTTGTGTTTTACTTTTTAAAAACCTTTTTTCGCTGTTTGTTTGATTACTTTGATTATTATTTTTTGATAAGTAATAAAAATATATTAAAAAAGAAGAAGAAAGGTGTCACTTGAGTATATAGGAAGTATACATTAGGGACAAAAGCAAGTCAAGTGCATAAAGTACAAAAGTCCATGAAACCATGGACTAAAAAAGAAGAAAGCCTAACACTGCAACCCAATCCAGAAGAGTCTTAAAAAAGAGGAGTTTAAGATCTGAAACTGATCTCTTAAAAAATAAGAGTTTGATTCCTTTGATTATAGAAAATCCTTTAAGAAGAATACATGTAAACTCAAATCTTCTTTGGTTATAAACCAACATAACACTCGGATGACAAAAGCAAGTCAAGTGCATAAAGTACAAAAGTCCATGAAGCCATGGACTGAAAAAGAAGAACGAAAGCCTAACACTGCAACCCAATCTAGAAGGGTCTTAAAAAAGAAGAGTTTAAGATTTGAAACTAATCTCTTAAAAAAGAAGAGTTTGGTTCCTTTGATTATAGGGAATCCTTTAATAAGAGTACATGTAAACTCAAATCTTCTTTGGTTATAAACCAACATAACTTGTTCTACGTTTATGTATACACCAATTACATTGTAATACCTTGGATTGTATGGATTTGGTGTCAGGGTTGTGTAGGTGTGTGCTGAGTCCCACTTCGAGTGTTTACTTGGTCAAACTAGGCTATATAAGCAATTAAAAGAAACCCTCATTGTAACTTGACTATTCATTTTGTGGCATACCACAGATGTGGCTAGTGCTCTCCTTGAATTGTGATCAATGACATTATAGTCAATCTGGTAACACCATGTTGCTTAGAGGCATTGCAACATAATGCAGGCTTTGACGAGGACGTCAATTGTGATATCGAATTGCATTTGTACTAATAGAATTGTGTGAGCGTGTGTTGAGTTCCACTTCACTTGTACTAGATTGATTTGGGTCATATAAGCGATCATGAGGGACCTCCAACTTGACTAGTTTTCTTGGGGCATAGTGTAGAAGTAGCTAGTGTGCTTTCTTGGTGTTGTGACAATTGTTATTAAAATCAACTTGGAAACACCATGTAGCTTGAAATATTGCAGCATAATGTGGCGGAAATTTTACCTCGAATTGTATGGATTTATGTGTCGACTTGGATTGTGAAGGTGTTCTGTGGGCGTGTACCGAGTCTTGTATCAGTCGTAATTGAGTCCCACATTGAGTATTTATAAGGTTGATACAATCGATTATGAGGAGCCCTAATTGTGGCTTGGTCCTTTTGGGTATGGTGCATATGTTTGCTAGCACTATCCTCAAGTTGTGACATACGTAATCTTGCATGATTTGTAATTTGGATATTGATTTTTATGTAATTCAATGATAAAATATTTTCTTACATTCCATTGGTTTGGTCAGGCTACATTGATTGTAGAGAATGTTCACCTTCATATACTACCAACCATGAATCCTGATGGTTTTTCACTTAGGAGGCGTGGTAATGCAAACAATGTTGATCTAAATCGAGATTTTCCTGATCAGGTATAATTTTTGTTAAATCGTATTTTTATATGACACTTGTTTAATCTGGATCTAAAATTTGTGAGTTGGCACTATTTTAATTGTGATTACTATGTCCTAGACTGTAGGATATATTGTAGTTTTCATAGAAATCATCCAGGACTGCAATAAAGTTGTATGTTATTGGGACTTTTCTAATTTGGAATTCAAATCCTCACTTGTAGAATTGTAGTTTTCTATAACATTATTGAAAGGGAAATTCATTCAATGATAAATAAAATGCAAAAATTTTGTTAGATTATTATCTATCTAATTTCAGTCCATTTGACTACCAGTATGTAGTTATTAATAAGGCTATTTGATATGGGACAGCCCCATACATTGAAATTTAAGGTTCTTTGGATAAAGATAGGATGGCTAAATTGCTTTAGATTTTAGGAATCTTAGTTAACAGAGGCTAGTTTGAAACTGAAACAAAGCAGAGGGTGCTGTCTGGTGTTGCTAACAGTACCATGAACTGCACTCAAGCAAGAAAAGGAGTTTTTCAGATCAAGAGTTGATAGCTTGATATTGAAATTTAAGACTATGACTTTTCACATGCATTTTTGTTGTCATAATTGACAACTGGGGTGTATATTACCTAATGTAATTGACGACTTAAAACTTGGAAACAAAATATTTTGGTCCAGATTCATTTTAATCTTAAGGTTGAAATCACTAAAAGGAGGGGATGTTCAGAAGCATATTTTTAATATTATAATGTGAAAATAATGATGTTACTCTTCATTTCTATTTTGGTGATGTTTTAATAATGGAAGACATTGATTTGCATGCAATCACAGTTCTTTCCTATGAATGAGGACGTGCATATGCGGCAACCTGAAACCAGAGCAATTATGAATTGGTTGAGGGATGTACAATTTACAGCATCTGCCAGTTTGCATGGGGTAATACTTCTTATTTTCTCATGTTACTAACTGCAAAAAACCATATCCATACTATTTCCATTTGATATGGATACTTTCTCAAAGTTGATTTTATGGTGAGTGTTAATGTTCAATTTCCTAGCAGCAAAAAGTGTTTACTGAAAATTTTGGCCAGTGTTACACCTTCATTGTTAAATATATTTTTGTTTTGTTTTTTCTATTCTGGAAAGCTGAGCAGAATCTCTATTATCAATGAACAACCTTTCCCCCAGCCTCCTTCAGCTCCTTTTTATTTTTATTTGTTTGAATTCTATTTATTTTTTAGACATGAGCAAAGACTTACTCATAGAGTATTATAGATTTAGCCAGTTGAAAACGGGTGGAAACAGTACTTCACTGAAGACTGAAACTAGCTTCATCTGTATAAATTCACAGCATTATACTCACCACTGTCAGAAATGTTCAGTCAGTTCTTTGACTTCTTTTTTTATTTTTCTTCTCTCTCTTTAAAATGAAAGATATCTTAATGACTTTCAGAAAAGAAAAGATAAGGTCTCATACTCTCATGACATCACTGAATATAGAACATGCATTTTTTTCCCTGTATCAAAATCCACTTATTTTTGTCATCTATTACCTGGTTGACTCATTCAATTATACTGATTCCAAAGATATAATGTTGTCTCATGGGCGTTGGTTCAAAACAGGATGTGTTTTCTTTCTTAGTTAACGAGTATTTAGATAGAATACACAAAAATGAGTTTTTAAGGGCGTCTTCTTCTGTTCACAGGGTGCACTTGTTGCAAATTATCCGTGGGATGGCACTCAGGATAAAAGGTGATGATTTTACATCCTGGATCAATTGTCCAATGCATTATATATACTTTGTAACTTGAAGTTGCTCTCTGCTGTCATGTTCTACTGTTCTGTCCTTCCAGTTCATTGTTGCTCTTTTTTCCATATAAGGTCATAGTCTTTTTTTATTTTTATTTTTAAAATTTAATTTCTACAAGTAATACGATTTTTGTTGCTATTAAAAAAAAAAAAAATAGAGTTGCCCAAGTGTACAGGGAGTATACAGTTGGGGACCATACAATCTGTTGTGAATAAAACAAGTGTTTAGGGTAACTTAAGTCAGCCCCCTAACAGAAACTATTATATATATATATATATTACAAATATGCCCCTGACATATATATATTAACCCATAACACCCCCCTTCAAACTAGAGAGCATATATCATACAATCTTAGCTTGTTGCATAATAAATCCAAACGAGTTGGTAAACATATCAGCAATTTGGACTCTCATAGAAACATATGGAGTAGCAATTAAACCATCCTCTACTTTCTCATGAGTAATGTGATAATCTACTTCAATATGCTTATAGTTCGTTCATGGAACATAGGATTGGAGGTTATGTGAATTGCTGCTTGATTATCACAATGCATAGTCATAGGCAGCTTCACATCAAACTTTAATTCCTCAAGTAAATGCTTAATCCACATAAAGCTCACAACATGTGTTCGCCATGGCTCTATACTCAGCCTCTGCACTAGATCTGGCTACAACACTTTGTTTCTTACTTTTCCAAGTAATAATGTTTCCTCCTAGAAAAGTGCAATATCCAGTAGTGGATTTTCTGTCTGAAGGTGATCCTACCCAATCTACATCTTTAAAAGCTTCTACTAGTAGGTGACCATTGGCTTTATACAAGAGACCATGACCTGGATGTGCTTTAAGGTACCTCACAATTTGAATAGCTGCCTCCCAATGTGGAAGACAAGGAGCTTTCATGTACTGGCTCAAAACACTAACTGCAAATGATATAGCTAGGCGAGTAATTGTGAGATAATTTAGCTTACCAACTAGACGATGATATCTCTCAGGATTAGATAATAGCTCCCCCTAATCTTCATACAATTTGACATTATGATCCATAGGGGTCTCTACTGGTTTAGATCCTAACAAGCCAGTTCCTTCCGGAATATCCAACACATACTTTCTTTGTGATAAATTGATACCTTCTTTAGATTGTGCTACCTCAATACCTAAGAAGTAAGGAAGTTTGCCCAGATCCTTAGTTTGAAAGGAAGTTTGAAGGTATGTCTTCAAATCATCAACGGCCTTCTTGTCATTACTAGTGATTAAGATATCACCAACATACACTATTAATAGAATCTTTCTGCTTTTCGAGGTATGAGAGAACACAGAGTGATCAGATTGGCAATGTTGCAAGCTAAACTTTAACACTGCTGCACTAAATTTACCCTTGAGTAACAAACCCGGGTGGTTGCTCCATATACACCTCTTCCTTCATATCACCATTTAAAAACACAATCTTAACATCTAACTAAAATAGTGGTCAACTCAGATTAGTAGCTAAGGAGATTAAAATCCGGACTAAAGATATTTTAGCAACAGGAGAGAATGTCTTTGCATAATCAACACCAAATGTCTAGGTATACCCTTTAGCAACCAAGCGAGCCGTCTAGCGCTCAATAGAAAAATTAGGTAAGTACTTCATAGTAAACACCCAATGACAACCAATAGTAGTTTTCCTTGGAGGCAAAGGAACTATAGACCAAGTGGCATTTTGAGACAAGGCAGACATTTTTTCATCCATAGCAGCCTTCCAACTAGGAATGGATAGGGTCTCTTGTACAGACTTAGGAACAACAACAAAGGACAGAGACTAGGTAAAAGCATGGAGTGCTAGAGATAAGTGGCTATAAGAGACAAACTGGGAAGTAGGATGAGAGGTACAAGTACACTTACCTTTGCAAAGAAATAGGAAGAGAGTCAAGATCAGGAGGTGAATCACTAGGTAGGGAAGAAGTCTCAACCAGACATTGTTGCTGATGACGATACACCTGGAGTGGTTTTCAAGGAGGAGAAATAGCAGGAGCAAGAGACACTAGGGGCAAGCGAGGAAGACAATGGAGAGAACTGGCATCACTAGGTGAAGGAGAAAAATATGGTTAGAGACTAATGAAAGGTGACATCAGCACTAATGAAACAACGACGAAGAGTAGGCGAATAACTCTGGTATCCCTTTTGAGTACAAGAATACCCAAGAAAAACATATTTAATTGATTGAGGATCAATTTTATCACGCCCTAGACCTAAGAGATGAACATAGCACACATCCAAAAATTTTAGGAGGTAAGGAAAATGAAGGTGCATTAGGAGATAGTACATTATAGGGGATCTGATCACAGCATCACCTCAATAGGATTTGGGAACACTCATTTGAAACAAAAGAGCATTGGTAATCGGTAACCTCTAACAAATGGCGCAATTTGCGTTCAACAACTCCATTTTGTTGTGGAGCATGAGCATAGGAAGATTGGTGAATTATACTATGATCATAAAAAAATTGAGACAAAGATGTATGAAAATATTCACGAGCATTATCAGATCGAAAAATACGAAGTGAAGCATTAAATTGAGTCTTTATTTCCATAAAAAATGATTTGAAAATTGAGAACAATTCAAACCTTTCTTTCATAGAATAATCATCCACAAAAATGACAAAATACATAAATCTCAACAATGAAGGAGAGTTTATTGGACCCCAAATATCATAATGAACTAAATGAAAAGCACTACTGAGATGGCTCTCATGCCTAAAGACAAAAGGCACCCTATGGTGCTTACTCAATTGACAAGCTTCACATTGTAAGGAGTCAACTTGACAACATGATGGGACTAACAACTTCAAATTCTTGAGAGAGGGATGACCAAGATGACAATGATGCTAAATAGGTGAGATAGACAAGTGAGAAGCCACTAAACTTGAAGAACCACACCAATCCAAGTAGTAAAGTCCACTAGCTTCATGCGCTCCACCAATAATCTTCCCCATCTTGAGATCTTGAAAGATACAATGAGTGGATAAAAAAATTGCTGCACAATTTAGAAGTTTAGTAAGTTTACTAATTGACAAAAGATTAAACTGAAAGATAGGAATATATAAGAGTAAAGATAGGGAAAGATTAGAATTGAGATTAGCAGTGCCAAAACTAGAAACTGTAGTGGCCGAGCCATCTGCCAAAGTAACATTGGGAAGACTACTAGAGTGTGCAAGGTCAAAAAGTAAACCTAAGGTACCTGTCATATGATCAGTAGCACTTGAGTCAATGACCTAAGGTTCTTTAATGGCAAGATAGGTAGCGAAAGTACCTTGTTGAGCCAAAGTAGCAGTGGAGTTGGAACTAACAGAATTAGAATGCATAGACACGAGGCGCTTATACTCTTCCTCAAGGATGGAGACTACTCTTGATGTTGGTGGAAGTGACTGTGAAGTCAGTTCTTCAACTTGAAGACTAGCTTGATGTGCCAAGGATTTACCATATATCTCCCAACATATAATTCCCAATAGAAGTCCACTGTATGATTCTCTTCATGACAATAAGTGCATTTACGAGGGGCACGGCCTCTACCACGACCCCCTCCCCCTTGCCCACGACCTCTACTCCAACGGCCACGACCTCCATGGCCACCTCTACCACTCCCCATAGAGGTGGCAAAAGCAGATGTATCACCAGAAGGTACAGTAGGAGTAGTAGTACTAGAATCAGATAATGTAGCTTGTCTAAGCCTACCAAAAACTTGAGTCAATGAAGGGATGTCTTTCCTAGCCAAAAAGTTGTGATTTCACTGATTTAAAGGTTGGAGGTAAGCCAAAGAGGAAGCGAGCAACATGCATATAATCTCATTGTTTCTTCATAGTTTTAAAATTAGATGAGATGGGTTGGTAAATATTGAGTTCTTCACATATATCCTTAAACTTGTTATAATAGTCTTCCAAAGACACATCATTGGGAGTCAAGGAGAAATAAGCTTGGTGAAGATCATATATTTGCTTCAAATTGTTGACACCAGAGTACAACTCCTTGGCCTGTTCCCAAATAAGTTTAGCAGTTGGTAAGTAAACCAAACTACAATTGATCTTAGATTCCATGCTATTCCACAAACAACTCCTAATTTGTGCATCCTCTAATGGAGTCATGGAATTTTAATATACTATTACTTTGTAAATTCGCCTATTCAAGAATTATTTTATTGGGTCCTTGTGTGAAGTCCAATTGAAGTGAAAGTCATGCCCTTTTAATGGTCTAAGTATGAGTCTTTTATGGTTAAAACAGTTTTTAATTTGGGTTTTTTATTTTATTAGTTATGGTCAATTTTATATTCAGGAGCAAATCTGAAAGGGTATTTTGGTAATTTTCTTGAGTCTAGAATCTTCTAGTACAAGTAAGAGTCTTTATGTATATTGTGCTCAATGTACTAAAAGTAGAATGGGTTGATTAATAAAATTGAGTGTTTTGAGCAATAGGTATGTTGACCTTTGTTGTTTCTTTCTCCTTCTCTCTTCTCTCTCTCTTCTTTCTTTCTAAGTTTACTGTTCACTGGTACTGTTTACACAGCCCCTAAACAGCCCTAACTTCTCTCTAATTCTTCCTAACTTCTCTCTAATTCTTTTTCTTTCCTGACCTTAAACCCACCACAACTAAACGTAGACAAATCCCTAATTTGTCCTACATCACTCTGCCCTCCAATCAGCATACTTAGAGTCAGTGGATGCAGGCGGGTCCTCTGTCACATAATTAAACTTCTTCCTTCCAAGAAAATAAACTTCAACAATCAACAGCTTGGGCCCACTGAGCATAATTACTTCCATTAAGACCAATAGAAGTAATAGATAACATGTCTGGAGACAAAAAAATAATTGTTGGGTTGAAGAAAAAACTAACAGTAAACAAATAAAAGTGGACCTGGGAAAGAAGTCAACTTCTACAATTTAAACAAATCAAATACCAACATCATGCAGAGCACCTGTAACACTAATAAAAACTAGTCAAGCAAAATCCCATAGCAGCAACAACAACAAACACCAGCCCAGCACTAAACATCCACCTAACAAAGAAGTTCCGGCACAACAATCCAACCCAATACTTATAAAATCATAATAGACGAGAGATATACGGATTAAAATCCCAACAGCAGCGGCACGAGGGTAAGAGCTATGGCTGATGGCCACCGTGTGTCGCCGGAGGAGGACGACCAGAACCGTGACTGAATTGCGGTCAGGCGATGATGATACGGTGTCACGAGACCACAGACTCAGTCGCCGGAGCTAGGTGACACCTCCAGGAAGGGAAACTCAGGTGGTAGTGGTTGTTGGAATTTAGATCGGTGATGGTTGTTGATGAATATGGTCACTGCCAGCGGTGGCGTGGTGGGTTGTGGTCGTGGGGGTTAATGGCAGCGCTCTGATACCATGTTGTGAATAAAACCAGTGTTTTGGGTAACTTAAGTCAACCCCCTAACACAAACTATCATATATATATATATATATATATATATATAAAAGGTATCCTATTACAAATATGTTCCTGACATATATATTAATCCATAACACAATCAATCACGCAGATAATATAAATCTATCAAATCGCTAACAAACCATAAAGACTGACTATGACCATGCAAAACTGACATCCAATCCAACAAAGTTCTAAAGAAAAATAATTTGATATCAAACATAGTTCTCTATGTGTCCTTGAAGCTCCAGTTGTTCCTCTCCCTCCATAAACACAACATCAAGCAATGCGTTACAGCCATCTACAAATGACCATTTCGATGACGCTGAAAATGACCTGGCCAAACAACTCAGCAACAGTTTTTGGCATCACCCAACAAACTCCAAATAAAGCCAACCCAACACCATAGTGCATAAATCTATAACAATAGGACAGTGAAGTAAGAGATGATCTACTGATTACCCATTGCATTTTCACATATAATACAAATCCAAAAGCCACACATTCTTTTTCCATAAACTGTCAATTGTCAAGATTTTCCCAAAAGCTGCAGTCTAGACAAAGAAAGCAACCCTAGAAAGAATCTGTGATTTCCATATGCACTTCCAAGGGGGAGAAAGATCACCATTACCAATTAGAACCCTGTAATAACTGCTCACTGTAAATCCCGTGTTCTTATCTGGTTTCCAGCACAGTTTATCCTCCTTCCTTTTACTGATGCACCATAAATTACATCCATGAAATTTGACAAAGACTTCAACTCCCAACCCTGCACAGCTCTTATGAAATTGACATCCCAGTGGCCCATTAGTGAATTGCATAAGATCTAGCACACTAACCTCCTCATGGTAAATTCTGAATAACTCAGGAAAGTACATGAGAAGAGAATCATCCCCTCACCATTGATCCTGCCAAAACATTACTCTTGATCCATCCCTGAACTCAAACTAAAGATAACTTGACAAAGTAGATAGCCACGTCTAATGTACTTCCACAAACTCACCCTATAAGGACCAGACACAGAGTTAGAACAACCCCCGCCCTGCCCCATTCACAAGTCACAACCATATTTCACTTCTTTCACTCTCCTCCATAATGCATCCCTCTCAAGCCCAAGCCTCCACAGCCACTTCCCTAGTAGTGCTTCATTAAAACGCCTCAAACTCCTAATAGCCAAACCACCAGAGGGAAGAGGATCACAAACTTTAGCCCAATTCACCACATGAAATTTAGGCTCATCCCCTAATCTGTCCAATAAGAAATTTTGCTGAAGCTGTTCAATCCGATTAGCCACATCAACAGGAATAGGGAATAAAGAGAGGAAATAGGTAGGCAAGTTAGATAATGTACTTTTAATAAGGGTGAGTCTACCAAGTATGTAAGGTCATAATCTTATCACTATATGGAATGTGCTACCAAGTGTAGTCGTTACTTTGTCAAACCCATTCAGCTTATTTTGAAATTAGTTTCATAAATATCTTTTGATTTCCTTTAAATAATTATGGCTGAAATATATTTTTTGTTGAAATTTGGTCCTAGTTTGATTTTTGTCCCCCAAATTTAAGAAGTTACAGCATTGTTTCTGAAAAATTTAAAAGGTATCAATTTTGGCTACTTGTCCATTTGCTGTTAAAGAAATTATGTACGTGTCAGATTAAGTTCTGACTAAACACGCTATAAAGCTAAGCCTGACATAAATTTAACCACAGATGGCCTGAAGGATCAAATATCATTTACAATTTTCAGGAACGAGATGATTACTTTTAAAATTTTGGGAATGAAAATCAAACATAGACCAAATTTCAGGACAAAAGTTGTACTTCAAAAGTTATCTATGGATGTGCAAACTTGCATAATTTTATATTCATAGTTTAGGTATTTCATGATCATCCGGTTTCTCAGTGTTCTGTTATATCATGGTTGTCATTTGGGTTCGGTCTAAGTTTATTGTATGGTTAGTTTTGTTGCTCTCACTTAATTTTTCCATATGATGGCAAAGGGAATTTCAAGTCTCATATCCTCAACACTCTGTGATTTTGGCTTAATTGATGCTTGTTCTAGTGTCCAACATGTCATGACAACCTAAACTCTAGGTGTCAGAGCATTGGTATTTTCTTGTATGAATCACTGTTAGCATCTCTTAGCTTTAAGAACTAAATAAAAGGATGTCCAGAAAAATTGAGTTTGTAATTTTATCACAGGACACATTCTGTTTATTCATTGCCGAAGATTTTTGTCAATTTAGATTTTTCTTTCAAACTTAGCTTTGTCTTTTGATGTGAATCAATTTCAGGACAAATTACTTTGGATGTCCTGATGATGAAACATTCCGGTTCATGGCAAGTATATATAGTCAGTCTCACTATAACATGTCTCTGAGCAAGGAATTTCGAGGAGGAATTACGAATGGAGCATCTTGGTATGCAGCATAAAAGTGATGCTGATGAAAGTTTTTAACTAAAGAAGTACATTTGCATCACAATTGTTCAAGGCATTCTTCATTTCTGCTTCTGTAGTCATCTGAGAACTTTTCAGAAATGCTGGTCTTTTTTTCTTATAATATATTTTTCACAGTTGTTTCACAAGATATTTGTTGCAGGTACCCTATATATGGTGGCATGCAAGACTGGAATTATATACATTATGGTTGTTTTGAATTGACCTTGGAGATAAGTGATAACAAATGGCCTTCTGCTACTGAGGTTAGATCTCAGTTTAATTGTCAATATCTTCATTCTTACTAGTATAAAACTTGCATGGTACTATTGATGATTCTTTTAACTCCTAAAAGTCTTTTTTTCCTTTGGGAGAGGAGGAATTGGAGTAGTCTATGATTAGAACTTGGTAGTCCTGTTACTGTATGTATGATCAAGTGATCTTTAAAGTAGTAACTTATCAATGGAGGTCCCTATCAACTATTATATGGTTTAATTTTTGTTAGTAATCTAACTGTCCATAATATGTTTTCTGCCTACAACAATGAAATTCCTGCATTCCACAACATTTTAGTAATAGTATTTCATGGAATGGTTAAGCATTAAGGGAACTTAATAGTCAGAATACTAACAAAAATGGATGACAAAGTCAATACAGAAACGGAATCAAACCTACACAGTCAAAATAAAAAAAATTTGAAATGTAAAGGGCCAAAATGAAAACAACTCCAAATTTTCAGGGTCAAAAATGAACTTTCCTCTAACTTTTACCTTTCACTTTCCTTTTGATGTCTTGCTATTATCTAGTTGTTAATTGTGTTCTCTTCATTGCCTTATGTTAATATGCAGCTTCCTACTCTTTGGGAATACAACAAAATGAGCATGCTTAATCTTGTTGCGAGCCTTGTGAAGGTATGTTATGGTTTGTTCGACTGCTAACTCTTTTCTCATATAACAATCTTGCAGTTTCTATAGTAGACTATCTGGCACAATAATGATCATTGTGCACATTCCATTATATATGCGAATCTAATTCATAAGCAGATATGTTTTACTTGTCAAAATCTTTTGTCTTAGTCCTAGATCTTATACTCTTATGTGACACATTTAGGATAACCATTAGAAACTTACTTTAGTTATGCCATATATATACATATATATATTTTTTGTGTTGATTTCACATGGTGCATGAAATCGTTTTGCAATATGAGTTGTACTCTTTACTCTTTAGACAGGAGTACATGGAAGAATCTTTTCATCAGATGGGGGAAGGCCACTGCCTGGTTTTATTACAGTGAAGGGAATGAATCAGTCGGTATGTTTACAACCATGCATACTCATAATTGATTCTGTTTTATGCAATCTTATTGCTGTTTTTTTAGTTTATAAGTTCATGCATTGAAATTCGTTTGTGCATATAGTTTCTTATAGGCATTGGGTTTCTTACTGGAAGTTTAAGGACAAAGAAGAACAAAAGATGAACTCTCTAGGCATCACACTCAGATTTCCTAAGTATCACACCTAGGCTTTCCTTGGCATCACACCTCAGAGAAGGTTGCATCACACAAACTTCAAACAAAGTTTCATAGCAACTTAAAATTTAGAATACATATTATCAACTGGGTTATATTCAATATGAGATATGTATTTCGTCTCATTCTAGGTGACCAGCCTCCTGGGTTTTGGGTTATATTTCTGCTGTCTTTTTTTATTATTCATTCTCTTGCTTAAATATGGCTCTAATGATCTGAAATGATAATAACAAACGCATCTGAAATAAACTAACTGATAATGCTTAGCATTCCTAGAAACTAGGAAACGTTATTGAGATAACTCTATACTAACCAAAGTCTAAGGAATTCAAATAACAATAATGATTAGAAAATCCCATCCAACAACCAGCAGTAGTTACATGACTCTAGTACTTAGTTTCTCCATACAATCCTTAGCTTGATCCTCTTCATTATTCAGTCAAACTTCGCAGGTCAGAACATAACCCTGATAGGACTTGGGCTCCTTGGGCTTTGATAATTAAACCCAAGCTTAATAACTAAACTCACAAATAAAACCCAGTAATATAATCAAATCCCAAAATAAGATCCAATGGCCAATGGAGCCATGTCCAGAAACTAGAAAATTACCTAATTCCCACTGACACATAAAAACAATATTGGCTTCTTGTTGCTTGATTATTACATAATTCTAAACTTTTAGGCATTACTTGAGAAAGTGGTGGTTGAGTTGTTCTTCTCTTTCATAACATGTGCTTTGGTGTCTTCTAAACTTTATTGACAGGTCAAATCAGGCAAAACTTTTGCTGATTACCATCGCTTGCTTGCTCCAAGAGGGCGGTATGAAGGTATTTTTCCTTTGATTAGCATGCTTTGAAGTTCCTTTATTGGGGATGCATATTGGTAATTTAGGAAATAGCTCAACATATGTACTCTTTACCCACTCATGCATTCATAGCACAAAACTTTATTACTAAGCCGCACTATATATGCCTCACTAATACATTTTGTAGGATTCATCATGAAATGAGCTATTTTTGAAAAATAGAGTTTACAATCCAGATGGAAACTTTAAAATATTGAAGTCCATTAGAAAAATGGAAAATTGCTAACTTTTGATGAATTTTGTGTGTTCAAGCATGTTATGGTCTTTTTATCTGACAAGAGAAGTTGTAAAAAAATGGCATCATGTATGAGGGACTGAGATACACATCTTAACTCCAAAGGCCATTTTTTTTAAATGTAATACACCTAAAACATTCATTGGAAAAACAATTAGTGGCCACCTTGCTCTACAGCACTTGTCTTACGTTGCTTTTGTTTTAAGATATGTATCTGGTTTCTGATCTTGATATGACTTTGACTGCAGTTATGGCGGCCATGCCAGGATACAAATTGAGAAGTACGTGTATCTGGTTGGATGAAGCTGCAATGACATTAGATTTTGTTCTTGACGCAGAAGTCACACTGAAGGGGAATCTTCTACGAAGTGGCTGTGAATGTGACTGTGGCAATACAATCAGGCTCGAATTTGTTGATTTTCTTTTGGGGGGCCATTTGGAAGTTTGTTTTATTTTGATTATTGTAGGGTTTCTTTGCTTTTTATTTCAGAGGAGAATGAAAAGTAACCTTTCAAAACATAGACAAGTAGTAGGGCCAAAAAGGCTAGCTGGGGTATGATGCTCTTAACTTTATTACTTTTGTGAAAGCTTTATGTATATTTTACCTCATAAAAAAAATTAAAATTTCTTTTTCGAAAATGGCATCTATTGCTTGGTTGCTGCTAGTTTATACTGCTAGTTAAAAAGCTTCTGGCCAAGCTCTTCTACAAGACTATATCATTATGTTGGTAAGAGCAGACCAGTGAATCATTTATTTGTTTGTTTCTAAATGATCGGAAAATGAACATTTTCTTGTCCATGTTAACTCATTTTTTCATTTCGTTTCACCCTATTAAAGTGGCATAACTTAATTGGTTTAATATTCTACATAGGTGAGAAAAACCAGCAATAAATTTGGTGGCCTGATCTCTGCCGAAACGGATGAAAATGTGTTAAAAAAGATTTTAACATGTCCCAGCACTCTCAAACATTCTAGTGTATGCTGCAGAAGTTTCACATATGGGCACAGCTATGAGATGACCCATTACATCATTTTGATGAAGAAAGCAGTATATTTACTTATTTGGGTAATTGTTGTTACACACACTTTTGCACAACCGTACAAACACGAAATTTGCTTGTGTTTACGGTTATGTGCAAGAGTGTGTATTACTCATTTATACTCAAGAAATTAGGAAGAAGAAAGTTGATAGAACCAACTGTTTATAGAATTAAACGAAGGGTTGTTAGTTGTATTTGAGATAACCACTCTCTTGAACGAGAAATGATCTCTCTTGAATGAGGAATGAAAAAGAGGATTTAGGATAAATTTCCGCTTAAACTTTCATTAATATGTTATGCCTTTTAAAAGAAAATATATGATTGTTAGATATTTTTTTTAGGAGGTCAATAAAAAGATGAATCTTGGATGGGAGAAGAATCTTGTGATCTATAAAGTTTTCTTAATTCAAATTTGTGGTTTTTGAATAAAAGATAAACTAATAGTTTATGAATAAACTATTAGTTCATTTGGAATATTGTTTCATAATATAATGAACATACTAATCATTCTTATTGAGATGAAATCTTGGAAATCATCTATTGTTTCTAAATACAATAAACATATTCATTATTATTATTGTTAAGTGAATTTTAATTATTATTGATTAGAATTCTTTTATCTATTAGTTTGTCTTTACTCTTAACTCAACTTTGACAATTATTGTTCTTTGTAATTGAATTAAGTGTGCATTTGAGTCTTGATTATAAACTAGCTTGTTACTTTGTTTTTTCCTACTATTTGTAGGTCCCATTTGAGTCCTTATTTTTTTTTTTTTAGCTTTTACCTTATTTACCGTACTTTTAGCATTAGCAAAAACTCAGATAGGTTGGACACTAAGAAAGTTTTTGTTGTATTAACATTTGCTTTTGTCTTCACTCAATCACTCTCGGCCTATCTCACGCCCTAGTCTCCACTCAACAAATAACAAATTAAAAGCACATTCAAATTCATCCACTAATTTTTATTTTAAAAGTTTTAGATCAATTAGTTTGTTGTTGGGCATTTTTCATTGTTTAAAAATGCCAATATATTGGTAATAGGATAGTATTCAAGGTTATTTCAATTGTGCTTTAAAAAAACAGGGTCAGAGTGTTCAAAATTTTATTATGTGCTTTAGAACCACCTTTGTTCTTGTCAAAAATATAACAGATAGGGTCATCTTAGGAAACCCATTCATGTGTCTGTTGTATCCTTTCATCACGGATAGTGAAGGAATCACTACCCATCCTTTTGGCCAAACAGTCAAGTTTAAGTTTCTTAGGAACCCTGAACCTAGAGAGATTGAGAGTCTCCAGAAAGTTTCTGTTTCTAAAAATCTTAACCTCACAAATGCCAAAACATCTTCATATGGTCCAAATCAAGCTCTGAACCTTGATCAAACTGTACCACCCATCATATTTGATAATTCCTTGAGTCTTCTACAATCTCATAAATTATCATCTCATCACATTGCATATAAAAGAATTTGTTCCATGACATCTCATGATTTTAACAAAAATGTTTTTGAAAACAACCATTTTGTTAATACAGGTATGTCTTCGTCAAATTCAAAGAAAAAGGGAAAGTCACCTATTCAGGGATTTCCTCAAAAGCATGAAGGCGCTTTTTCTGGCCATAAACCCAGAAAAACAACATCCCTTCAACCTATGTACCCCTCTGCGGTTACATATTCCAGTGGTCATTTGGCTATCACTCTTCAAGAAGTTAAAAACAAGGCCTTGCAATTTAGCAATGGAGTGTATAAAGATCTCCCTCCTTCCACTAAATTCATCCTTGATAACCTTCAGAGAGCATTTACCCAAATGGGGGTAAGCTACAAACAAAAGGTGCCGTCATAGAGGGCACTGGGGCGGAAGCATAAATAGATTACAAATGCAGTGCTATTACAAATGTAAGCTAAGAGAGGGGAGAAGAGAGCCATTCTGATTACAAAGTAGTTCTGAGTACTAAGTAAAAAGCTCTGGAAGAAAGGAGGTCTAAGTGTGGAATTTAGCCTGCTGAAGACTGAGGCCAAGGATGCCTTATATAGAAGGAGAGAGCCTTGGAAGCATTCAGGAGGAGGAGGAAATCACGGAAGGGTAATTGCTTTTACTTCAGGTGAATATCTTTTCAGCCGAAAGCAATAGTAACTTCAATGATTCTGCTGGGGCACTGTTGGAGTGAACAGAAATTGGTCACTGTTTATGAACAGTATCTAGTCCCCTTGCTTTACTGGAATAGTAACTCTGCATAGTGTTCTGGACTGTGCAGTTAGTAGTAGCTTGCTGGCAGCCTTGCTGGAGCGGGTACTGTTCTGAATAGTAGCCGAATTAGCAAAGGTGGTTCTTGAGCTGGACTGGGCTTCAGAGGCTGTTCTGGAGCGTCTGGGAGCCTTTTAGTCTGTATCGTTCCCAGAGGGATATCCTTCATAAGGATCAAACTCAGGAGGACCATCATCATAGTTATGTTCATGGTACCTGTCAAACAGATTACAAAGCCCACAATAAAGGAGAGGTTCATAGTCTGCTTTCTGAGCCGTATACTGGGGAGGATCAGGGTGGTCAAGCCTTTGGGTGGTGAAGGCTTCTGAGTATGGTCTGGTGGTAAACACTGTGACTCTGCCAGTATTTCCAACAAAATGGTAATTTTCCCATAATTCTCCAGTGACATCTCGGAGTTCATTGTTGAAGTAGTTATTCCAACATTCTGCGAGGGCCAAAGGATCGGCGTAGGAAAGGTAGGAATCACCATCATACCAGGGGCCATTGTGGGTGTACCCGTTGATGAGTACAAGGTGGTGAGCAGGTTGTACCGGCTGAAAAGATATTCACCTGAAGTAAAAGCAATTACCCTTCCGTGATTTCCTCCTCCTCCTGAATGCTTCCAAGGCTCTCTCCTTCTATATAAGGCATCCTTGGCCTCAGTCTTCAGCAGGCTAAATTCCACACTTAGACCTCCTTTCTTCCAGAGCTTTTTACTTAGTACTCAGAACTACTTTGTAATCAGAATGGCTCTCTTCTCCCCTCTCTTAGTTTACATTTGTAATAGCACTGCATTTGTAACCTATTTATGCTTCCGCCCCAGTGCCCTCTATGACGGCACCTTTTGTTTGTAGCTTACCCCCATTTGGTATCAGAGCCGTGTTACTTTAAGACCCTTACCGGCAGGTAGCACGCTCCAGGAACTCTCACTTCCCATACCGGGATAAAGGAGGGCTCTCCGCCTGCAGGCCGGTGCGCTGACGCCGTATGGCTGAGGTTCCCGGTGACTCTGATAGGTGCCTGTGGGATCCCTGACTGTTTGGTAGATGTGTAAGCCGTGGCATTAACCGCGTGTTTGCGGGCCAACGCGTATCCCAGCAGTACCCCCGTTCTGAAAGAATAGTACCTTTTCAAAAGCATCCATATAATCATAATAGTTGTACAGGGGTTTTGAGCCCTTGAGTGCTGTGAGTGTCTTGAGAGTGGAGGGGTGTCCCCAATCTTTACTGCTGACAAAACTCTGTATTATGAATTTATGGTACAGGACTTTTGAGGGATTATTTCTTTCTCTGATGTCTTCTATTCGGGCAGACTTTTCTTGAGTGAGAATGCCTTTATAGAATTTGATGTTCTTTTCCGGGCTTTTGGGAAGGAAATGCCATTCATGAGGCAGTACTTCCATTGCTAGGGCCAACGGTTCCGATATGTGAGCTAAGTGTGGCTCAATATAGGAGATATGCTGGACCACCACTTGCAGAAGTCAACCTTTCCTTGGTTTTCTGGAAGTATTTAGAGGGGATAATGCCTTCTTGAATACAATTGAGATCAGCACCCGAGTCTATTAGGGCAACAACCTCAAATTCAAAATCCTAGATGCACAAGTTTGCCAAGACAATGTGTGCTTTAGAACCACCTTTGTTCTTGTCAAAAATATAACAGATAGGGTCATCCTAGGAAACCCATTCATGTGTCTGTTGTATCCATTCATCACGGATAGTGAAGGAATCACTACCCATCCTTTTGGCCAACCAGTAAAGTTTAAGTTTCTTAGGAATCCAGAACCTAAAGAGATTGAGAGTCTCCAACAAGTTTCTGTTTCTAAAAATCTTAACCTCACCAATGCCAAATCATCTTCATATGGTCCAAATCAAGCCCAGAACCTTGATCAATTTGCACCATCCATCATATTTGATAATTCCTTGAGTCTTCTTCACTCTCATAAATTATCATCTCATCACATTGCATATAAAAGAATTTGTTCCATGACATCTCACGATTTTAACAAAAATGTTTTTGAAAACAACCATTTTGTTAATACAGGTATGTCTTCTTCAAATTCGAAGAAAAAAGGAAAAGCACCTATTCAGGGATTTCCTCAAAAGCATGAAGGCGCTTCTTCTGGCCAAGAACCCAGAAAAGCAATATCCCTTCAACCTATGTACCCCTCAGCGGTTACATATTCCAGTGGTCATATGGCTATCACTCTTCAAGAAGTTAAAAACAAGGCCTTGCAATTTAGCAACGGAGTGTACAAAGATCTCCCTCCTTCCACTAAATTCATCCTTGATAACCTTCAGAGAGCATTTACCCAAAACCACTACAACCTTTTCCAAAGAACCCTTAAGGCACTAGAATTACACCTAGTAGAACTTGAGGCAGGAAATATATTTCTTACTAGTCAACTCTTTGGCAAAGAGGATATCCATTCCATGGATAGAACGACTATCATGGGCACCGACTACGCTAGGTTAAGTCTTAAGACTCAAAACCAGCTTAGGAGTGCTGTTGCCAACTTGCCTTCCGATATACAAACACGTATATTCCGAAGCAAGGCTATGTCTGAATCATGCGACCAATGGTTCACGCATTTTAAAATTATGGTCACCACCCATTTCCCGGTTTTAGGTGAAGAAGCAGATGCCATAGAAACTGCCCTCATCCGTGAAACCTGGAACCACTACTTTGGAAGCAGTCACAGGGTCTATGAAAAACAACATCCTTTTCCTGGTCTAATAGTCAACTATGAAGACGGGGCAGACGATGAAGACAGAAACCCAAGCTGGCTTTCAAGAATGTTTGAACATGGTTTCCTTAGACTCATCAAGCTAACGAACCATCTTCAGATCAGCCAATTCCCTTTAAAAATCCAACAGGTCGTAGCAAAGATCAAAAGTCCATTTGTATCCATCAGATGCTGGAGCACTCTCCCACAATGGGACGGTAACAATTGGATGACTGTTCAACCTGCTCACCACCTTGTACTCATCAACGGGTACACCCACAATGGCCCCTGGTATGATGGTGAGAATAGGTGCTTTTCCTTTTTTCTTTGAATTTGAAGAAGACATACCTGTATTAACAAAATGGTTGTTTTCAAAAACATTTTTGTTAAAATCGCGAGATGTCATGGAACAAATTCTTTTATATGCAATGTGATGAGATGATAATTTATGAGAGTGAAGAAGACTCAAGGAATTATCAAATATGATGGATGGTGCAAATTGATCAAGGTTCTGGGCTTGATTTGGACCATATGAAGATGATTTGGCATTGGTGAGGTTAAGACTTTTAGAAACAGAAACTTGTTGGAGACTCTCAATCTCTTTAGGTTCTGGATTCCTAAGAAACTTAAACTTTACTGGTTGGCCAAAAGGATGGGTAGTGATTCCTTCACTATCCGTGATGAATGGATACAACAGACACATGAATGGGTTTCCTAGGATGACCCTATCTGTTATATTTTTGACAAGAACAAAGGTGGTTCTAAAGCACACATTGTCTTGGCAAACTTGTGCATCTGGGATTTTGAAATCAATCTGCATTTTCCCACCACTTGCAGAAGTCAACCTTTCCTTGGTTTTCTGGAAGTATTTAGAGGGGATAATGCCTTCTTGAATACAATTGAGATCAGCACCCGAGTCTATTAGGGCAACAACCTCAAATTCAAAATCCTTGCTTATGACAATCCTGACTTTGGAATGCCATTTCTGGAAGTTAATACTACTGATGGTTGACAAGAACGTTCCAGGTTCTGGTTCCATTTCTGCAGTAGGGTTAACTGTTTCATCTACTTCGTTATCAGAAGGGTTCTGTAATGAGATTCTGTCCTCATTGCCTTGCTGTGAAGTAAACTCCAGATTTTTGACCCTAAGGTCCATGAGACCATGATCAACCCTAAGGATTGTTAATTCTTGCTTAAGGTTTCTCATCTCTATTTTGTTATCCTTAATCTCTTTCTGGAGATCTTGGATGGTTATCTCTTTCTTGGATTTGGTAAACCTGCTGTAGATTTTTTCCAAATCGACTTTGGGTTCCTGAAACCTAGGTTTGGATGTACTGGTTTCCCTGACTAAGGTTCTATGGAACTCACTAAGTCGCCGAGATTTCTCTTCAGGATCCTGGATCTGTTCTATGAGATCGAGGAGAAGTTCTTCTTGTTTAGAAAGAACATGGATAGTTTTGTTCCTACAACAACTATCCTGGCAAGGTAGGATTTCATCTGTGTCACTAGAGGAACTAGAAGATACTCTAGAGGTTTCAGAGGATGTCCTAAACAACTGGTGTTTCTCTTGGTCACTAGACTCACTGCTTAGGTGATCGAGTTCTAAGAGTTTGAAGATTTCTTGCCTGCTAGTTTGGTCATTAATGAGGGTATTGATAAGGGTTTTTGCCTTAGCTTTACACTCTTTTTGGAAATGACCTTTTTCTCCACACTTATAGCATGTTCCTGATGCGTTAGGTGTGGTCTTCTTTGGGAGGCTGGATCTACCTTTCTTATAGAAATTATCGGTCTTGAACCTCTGTTTTCTATAATGATTGGAGGTAGGTTTCTTCCTATGGGGTTTCTCAGAGGGTTCTTCGCCTCTGTGTTTGGATTTCCTTTTGGAAATGATGGAAGGTAAGCCATATTGGGTACAGAAATTCCCTATTTCGTACTTGGCTTTGCTCTTGTTGGCTTGGCTCTGGATCTTGAGATCTCTACACATTTTCATCCCTTCATTTCGGATTGTGCTTGAGATGTCTCCATAAGTTAGGTTATCATAATCAATGATACCTAAAGAGCTAGCAAGAGTTTCTTTGACCTTCTGTCCAAACAATGTGGGTAAGCCATTGATGAACTTCTCCTTCCAAAATGGAGAGTTACAATCGCTTCTATGCATGACTCGGGTGGTGAACACATCTTCATACCACCGGTATTCTCCAAGGTTTTTACATCTAAGGTTACTTAACTGGTCGTAAATCCTAGATGTGACATTACTGGGTTTACCTATGAAGTGTTTCATGATCGTATAGATCAGGGTATTGACTCCATCGGGAATACCTCTTCCTATGCGTTCGTCAAAGATAGGGTTCTCATCCTCATCTTTCTGAACAGCATGCTTAATGTCGTCCTTAGAGGTGGCTGTCATACAGTGGTTCCACCAATTCATCAATTTTCCAGTAAATCCTAAAACAATGAGCTCTACAACCTCGGTGTTTGGAATACCATCATTAAGATAGTTATTTGCTACCATGGTTATATGCTGGATTTTGTTTTGGATTTCTTGCTCGGATAAACCATCTATGTTCCATTCATAGAGTTTACCACTGGACACAGTGAATTGCATGGTTCTTTCCTCAAACTGGAGGTCAGGGGGTGTTGGTCTGGGATACCAATTCTTGGTAAGGCTAGTGGGCGTTACCTTGGGTTGGTAAAGCTTATTTACCTGTAAACCTCGAAATTGGTCTTCTATCTGTTCTATCTCCTTTTCAGTATCTGAGGAGGTTCTGCTAGAACTGCTAGAAGCTGTGTGAGCATGTAAGGTGTTTGCCTGGGGTTCAAGCCTAGGGTCCTTACTAGTTGAGGTAAGATCTGGTGAAGGGGAAATTGGTTCCTTCTTTACGAGATCATCAAGCTTTTGAGCCATGTCCTTCAGGGCTGTTTGCTCCTTTGGTTTGAGGCTAGCTTGTCTGGTTGTGGGAAGTTTGACTAGAGGATTTTCTAGAGGTTGGATTGGTTTGGTAAGGTTTCCTGGTTGGAGGAGAACTTTGTTGTCAATCCCTTCTTCTATCCTATCAAGTTGTTTCCCGATAACTCCTAAGCACTGGTTGGTATAGTTGTTTTGCTCTATTACCTTCCTGACAACCTTTTCTTCTGGGGTTGGACACTTAAAAGGTGAGGCAATAACATCGGTACCACGCTGGCTAAAGAGTATAGCTTCTTGGGGAGGATGGCTAGACCTAACAATTTCTGGTTTGCTAGAGCTTGGAGCATCCTTCTTGGGAAGTAACTTCCAGTTGGTCTTGGATATGACACAGTTCTTTTTATGCCAATTGAAATGTTTCTCAAAGTATTCAAAGAAAGGATAATCTGCTTTTACCTCTTTCATGAACAACTTCCATTTCTCCAAAACTTCAACCTTTTGTTTTCTGGTATGGTTTGCTCGATAGGCTTCTCTTTTAACCCGGTTCTTTTCGGAATTAAAATCCTTTTCGAGGTAGTCCATATCAGGAATGAATTCCTTCGTCAACACGAGGAGCTGATGGTCATATTCAGTTTCTTGCTGAATAGGATTTCTGAAATCAGATCCTGATGGTGAGGGAGGTTTAAGACTGTCCTGACTGTTGTGATCTTCTTCTTGATCATCAACAGAGTCTTGCTTGGCTGTGTAACAAGGGGTACTAACCTGGGAGTGGTCTTTGACACCTTGAAACTGTGTTCCTAAGTCTCTTCTAGACGTAGGGAATGGAGCTCGTGTTCTAGACGAACTATACTGGGATGCAGGTCTATCTTTCAAGAGGATAGTTGGCTGCCTAAAGGGTTGGCGAAGATCCATGGATCTTGACCTTGGTTCCTGGTATGAGTCCTGGTGCAGATCTAATGAGGACCTGGGCAAGGGTTCATCATACTCTAAGGGTGACCGAAACCTAGACTGGTCGAAGCTTAGTCTAACCGAACCATCGGCTAACTGCTGGACATAATCTGGATCTGGGTTCCTAACAGGATTCTGGATCTGTAGAGGATAATTTTCATTCTCTAGAGACCACTGTGCAGGGAATGTTATATCAGACCAATTCAGGGTTCTTGGTACCTGAACGGTGGATCTAACATCTGAAGTTTGGATAAGAGTGGTTTCACCTGCCTTTCTCTTATCGAAAGCTTGGACGGACATGTTTGTCCTCATGCACTTATAATACACTCTGTATATAAGAGCAAGCTGCTTGACGCCATGTAATACAAAGATTCCATGGGTTTTGATGTTGAGGGTGAGGACCTTCAAGATGTGAGGGTCGTCAAGTGCAACTGTGAGGTTTGGAAAACAGTCGAAATGAATTGGACCGTTACTCAGACTGGATTCTATGGTTCCTAGGAGACTATCTTTAAACCTGATGAGGCGGGTGTCTCTGAGGGCCATGAGGACCGAGTTGTCTAAACCTTCTCTGATCAATGGTTTAACTCCGACTTGGACAAGTCCTATATGGAGGTATTTGTGACCAGATTCCCTATGCGCTTTTATGGCTGCAGGGGATAGCAAATAACAGGTTTCATATTCCTTGTTAATGCTGTAGACTTGTTCTATAGTCCTAACATGGTAGTCGTTCTTGAAAGACTTTTTAAAAGACCATGACGAAGACTTATAGACCTGAGTTGTGGGAACTTTGGGTATGTTCCAATCTCCTAACTTCTGATCTAGATCTGAAAGCTGGTACGACTCTGAGTTGATTGTTCCATCTTCTTGTGGAATCTCAGGTGGGTTTGTACTGCTAGATCTAATTGAAGTGGAAGAGTCACTCCTTCCAAACATCCTATTCATCATCTTGGATTATAAGCCTAAGAAATCAATTACAACCTAGACTACCTTTATCTTCCAATTTCTGGATCTATCCTTAGATCTGAAACAGGGTGTGTATGGACGCCTATTGTGTTTTGTTACCAACTTACGACCGCTCGGACACCACTCTGTAAACCTTGCTACTGCTTACACTATTTCTCTTTGTTGAGTGTACTTTCCCTATCGTTTCCGACCCTAACGCCTAACGCTCTCCTGGCTAACGGCTCAACGGGCATTACAGATTGACTCGGGCTTCCTGCTCAACTTGGGTACTCTAGACTTCCTGGGTAGCAAACAATCACAGAACTGGAATTACTCCTAGAATTACTGGATAACAACATGACACAATACCTAGCATAGTACACATCTGCAACAAACTGTGGGGAAAGAAACAAAGAATGGAAAAAGAAGATAACTGGGAAGCAAAGGATTAGCTTAAACAGATAATCACAGGATAATAAACAGTTTGAATGAACGGGAGGCTCAGCCTACCACAAAAAGAAAGAACAGTATAAACTGGCTAAGATGAAGTAGTAGATGAAAAATGCAACATATGGGAGTGGAAGTGCTATCAGAAAATAGATGTAAAATAAAATAATGTTTGTTAGAGATAACATACTTTCAAAGTAATGAACACAACAAAATAATGGATAACTATGGCGGTTGTACCGGCCAACTTGATTTAAAATCAAAATTTACAGTAACTTACAAACACTTACGATCGAGCACAAATGGCTCTGATACCAAATGGGGGTAAGCTACAAACAAAAGGTGCCGTCATAGAGGGCACTGGGGCGGAAGCATAAATAGGTTACAAATGCAGTGCTATTACAAATGTAAGCTAAGAGAGGGGAGAAGAGAGCCATTCTGATTACAAAGTAGTTCTGAGTACTAAGTAAAAAGCTCTGGAAGAAAGGAGGTCTAAGTGTGGAATTTAGCCTGCTGAAGACTGAGGCCAAGGATGCCTTATATAGAAGGAGAGAGCCTTGGACGCGTTCAGGAGACTGCGATAATCACGGAAGGTAATTTGCTTTTACTTCAGGTGAATTCAGCCGAAAGCAATAGTAACTTCAATGATTCTGCTGGGGTACTGTTGGAGTGAACAGTAGCTGGTCACTGTTTATGAACAGTATATTGTCCCCTTGCTTTTGCAAATAGTAACTCTGCATAGTGTTCTGGACTGTGCAGTGAATGGTGCCCTGTTGGTCAACTCTGCTGATCAGGTACCGTTCTGAATAGTAGCTGCTTTTGCAAAGGTGGAACCTTGAGCTGTCTTGGGCTTCAGAAGCTGTTCAGGAGCGTCTGGGAGCCATACTGGGGAAGAATCAATCGCTGTCCAAGTTGTAACCATCATAGGGATCTTGAGCATCCTGTAATGGGTCAAAAGGGACACGGTTGCAAGAAGCTTCAGAAGAGGCAGGAGAGTTCTTTTCTGCTGACTCTAGCTGGGCTGACTGGAGGAGTAGCTGTTGGGCAAGATCCTTTAGTTCTTTGCTGGATTTTCCGGAGATTTGAACGGAATCGAGACTAGACTGGGATCTTGTGCAATGGCTGTGTAACAAGGGGCACTAACCTGGGAGTGGTCTTTGACACCTTGAAACTGTGTTCCTAAGTCTCTTCTAGACGTAGGGAATGGAGCTCGTGTTCTAGACGAACTACACTGGGATGCAGGTCTATCTTTCAAGAGGATAGTTGGCTGCCTAAAGGGTTGGCGAAGATCCATGGATCTTGACCTTGGTTCCTGGTATGAGTCCTGGTGCAGATCTAATGAGGACCTGGGCAAGGGTTCATCATACTCTAAGGGTGATCTAAACCTAGACTGGTCAAAGCTAAGTCTAACCGAACCGTCGGCTAGTTGCTGGACATAATCTAGATCTGGATTCCTAACAGGATTCTGGATCTGTAGAGGATAATTTTCATTCTCTAAAGACCATTGGGCTGGGAATGTTATTTCAGACCATTTCAGGGTTCTTGGTACCTGAACGGTGGATCTAACATCTGAAGTTTGGATAAGAGTGGTTTCACCTGGTTTTCTCTTATCGAAAGCTTGGACGGACATGTTTGTCCTCATGCACTTATAATACACTCTGTATATAAGAGCAAGCTGCTTGACGCCATGTAATACAAAGATTCCATGGATCTTGAGCATCCTGTAATGGGTCAAAAGGGACACGGTTGCAAGAAGCTTCAGAAGAGGCAGGAGAGTTCTTTTCTGCTGACTCTAGCTGGGCTGACTGGAGGAGTAGCTGTTGGGCAAGATCCTTTAGTTCTTTGCTGGATTTTCCGGAGATTTGAACGGAATCGAGACTAGACTGGGATCTTGTGCAATGGGCTACAGTCTTCTGTACTGGAAGAGGAAAGTCTTTGTACAATTGGTTGATAGCATCAGTTGGTCTGAACTTATCCCACCATTTTGTAAAGAATTCCCTATCGAGTAGGTTTTGGTTGATTGCATAGTTCCACATACTTATCCAGTGGATCTTGTACTGAATTGTCATGTGCAAGATGGCCGGAAACTGGGAAGAATGCTTATCAGACTGGAATTTGGTACTGAAATACCTTAGTGCGTCCTGAAGGGGCTCTGGCCAATTCTGGGGCATTGGACCAAACATTTCCCACCACTTTAGGAACCACGAAGGGATTTGTCCTTTGAAATTCTTGTCGAACTGGATGAACCATGAATGATCATAGGTCTCGTTCTGAAAGAATAGTACCTTTTCAAAAGCATCCATATAATCATAATAGTTGTACAGGGGTTTTGAGCCCTTGAGTGCTGTGAGTGTCTTGAGAGTGGAGGGGTGTCCCCAATCTTTACTGCTGACAAAACTCTGTATTATGAATTTATGGTACAGGACTTTTGAGGGATTATTTCTTTCTCTGATGTCTTCTATTCGGGCAGACTTTTCTTGAGTGAGAATGCCTTTATAGAATTTGATGTTCTTTTCCGGGCTTTTGGGAAGGAAATGCCATTCATGAGGCAGTACTTCCATTGCTAGGGCCAACGGTTCCGATATGTGAGCTAAGTGTGGCTCAATATAGGAGATATGCTGGACAAAAGGTTTCTTAAGATAAGAAGCTCTACCTGTTCTGGGAGGGAGAGTATGAGAAGGTTACTTAGGCACAACTGGACCAAAGGGTTCATCTACATGGTATGGAGAGGAAACAACTCTGGGTAATGTGGCTAAGGCAGAACTATAACTGTGTTTTCCTTGGGGCCTTTGGTAGTTTGGTTTAGGGATTGTAGAAACCAAATAACGATTGGCAACAACAGATGGTGACACAGGTAAAGTCTTTTGAGAACTGGAAAAGGGTACTAATGGGCCAGGGTTCTGTGCCTGACTGGTGCTCCTAGTGTTATGCTGTTTAGGCAGTTTAGGAGGTTGGGGTTGTACGGGTTTTTTCCCGGACATTTTGTTCTGGATCCTGCAAGAATTCACGGGTTAGGAAATCAGGGATACTGTTTTGAGTTCCTGCAATGAATTCAATGTCAAAATCGAAAACTGAAAGAATGGCTTGCCAACGTGCAAAAATCTGTTTTGATGCAATGTTTTGAACATCTTTTTCTAAAACATGTTTTGCAGATTTACAATCAATTCTTATTAAAAACTTTTGATTCAAAAGATCACTTTGAAATTTTGAAATGCATAGTACTATAGATAAAATCTCTTTTTTAATAGTACTATAATTCAGTTGAGTGGGAGTCCAAATTCCTGAATGGAAACAGACAATCTGTTCTGGGGAAGTGGGACTAACACGCTGAAGGAGAATGCCACCATAACCAATGTTAGAGGCATCTGTCTGAACTACCTTGAAGGAATTTTCAGAGGGGATTCCAAGGCAAGGGAGTATCTTGACATATTTCTTGACCTGTTGAACAACCAATGTATGATTAGGTGTCCAAGGAGGGGGATTGGTTCTGAGTCTGTCAAAAAGAGGCTTGCATTGTTGCCTAAGGTTTTGATAGAAATCAGAAATGTAATTGAGGGATCCTAAGAACCTTTGGAGTTGGGTTTTTTCTAGGATCTCATCTGGAAACTTTTCTGCAAACAGGATGGCTCTATCTATAGGTTTGATGACTCCATGTCTTATATCAAAACCTAAGAACCTAACACTGGTTTGGAAAAGCTTAATCTTCGGGGCCGAGACAACAAGACCATTTTTCTTGATTGTTTGGAAGAATGTTCTGAGATGCTTCCAATGTTTGTCTAGGGATTCAGAGAAGATTAGTACATCATCGATGTACACAATGGTATGACTGGAGAATGGATTAAAAATCTCATTCATGATGTTTTGGAATTCAGAAGGTGCATTCTTAAGACCAAAGGGCATTACATTCCATTCGTAATGGCCAAAGGGTGTGGTGAAGGCTGTCTTGTACCTATCAGACTCACTGATTTGTATCTGCCAAAAACCACTCTTCATGTCAAACTTACTGAAGACCACTGCTTTACTAAGCCTGTTGACTAAGTCTCTTTTGTTGGGGATAGGATACCTAATCCATTCTAAGACTTTGTTAAGAGGCTTGTAATTGATGACAAGTCTAGGGACACCTCTTTCTATCTCAGCGTTTTTCTGGACATAAAAGGCTGGACAAGACCATGGTGACCTAGAGTTCCTGATGATTCCCTTTTTGAGAAGATCCTCTATTTCTGCCTTGCAAGTATCCATAAGTTCTTGACTCATTTGGATAGGTCTGGCTTTGGTAGGGATGTTCTTTTCATGGAAATCTTTGACATAAGGTAGTGCAACTTCGTGCCTTTTCCTATGCCAAAAGGCTGTGGGAAGATCGGAGCATACTTCGTGCTTGAGTTCTTCTTCAAACTTTCTGATGTCTGCTTGGAAACTCTTGCAGGATAATTGCTCATCGGTCCTTTTGTAACTTAGTTCATGACCAAGGTACTTAAGGTGTTGGGTCTTGGCTTTGATAAGGTTAAGGGTCTTGGAGATGGAAACCTCATGGAGACTATTGATGTCTTTAGGTTTTGGACTCCTAAGAAACTTGAACTTAACTGGTTGGCCAAAGGGATGGGTAGTGATTCCTTCACTATCCGTGGTGAAAGGATATAACAGACACATGAACGGGTTTCCTAGGATGACCCTATCTGACATATTTTTGACAAGAACAAAGGTGGTTTTGAAACACGCATTGTCTTGGCAAACATGTGCTTTTGGGATCTTGAATTCAATCTGCATTTTCCCACCGCTTGCGGAAGTTAACCTTTCTCGGGTTTTCCGGAAGTATTTAGAGGGAATGAGTCCTTCTTGAATGCAGTTGAGATCAGCGCCTGAGTCTATTAAGGCAACTACCTTAAATTCAAAATCTTTGTTTATGACAATCCTGACTTTGGAATGCCATTTCTGGGAGTTAATACTACTGATGGTTGACAAGAACGTTCCAGGTTCTGGTTCCATTTCTGCAGTAGGGTTAACTGTTTCATCTACTTCATTGTCAGAAGGGTTCTGTAATGAGATTCTGTCCTCATTGCCTTGCTGTGAAGTAAACTCAAGGTTTTTGATTCTTTGATCCATAAGACCATGATCAACCTTAAAGATGATTAATTCCTGCCTAAGGGTTCTTGCCTCAGACTTGGTATCCCTAATCTCTTTATGAAGATCGTGGACAGTTATCTCTTTCTTGGATTGGGTGAATCTATTGTAGATTTTTTCCAAGTTGACATTAGGTTCCTGGATCCTAGGTTTGGATGGACTGGTTTCCTTGACTAGGGTTTTGTGGAAATCACTAAGTCTTCGAGATTTTTCTTCTGGGTCCTTGATCTGTTCTATGAGATCTAGGAGCAGTTCTTCTTGCTTAGAAAGAACTTTGATAGTGTCGTTCCTGCAACAACTATCTGTGCATGGTATGGCTTCATCTGAGCTACTAGAGGTGCTATCTGGAACTCTAGGAGAGGATGAATCTTGGTAGATCTGACAGATTTCTCGGTCAACAGAACTATTAGGAGACTCACTTTCTGGGTGGTCAAGTTCTAAGACTTTAGAAATATCTTCAGATACTAAGGAATGGGTAGGGGATTTGCCTGGACATTCTTTTTTGATATGTCCCTTCTTTCCACACTTAAAGCATTTTCCTTTTGCTTTCGGTTTGAGAAGTTTTAAGGTACCTGGAATTCTATAGATGCCTCTTGCTTCTAATTTTAGGCGTCTATATTCTCTGGAAACAATTCTTTCCCTTTTGAAATCCTTAAAGGCTGGGTTTCCTCTATATTTGGATTTCCATATCCTAGGAGGAAGTGGGGGTGAATCACCAAGCTGATCGTCTAGTGGTTCTTTCTCCTTTTCATCTGAGGAGGGTTCATTAGAACTGCTAGAAGACATGTGGCTTTCTAGGACATTAACTTCTGGTGAAGGAGAGATTAGTGTCTCTACTTTCTGTGTTGAATGTCTAGCCTTTTTTGGTGGTGGAATAGTTTTTGTTGGAAGTTTGGTTTTGGCACAGTTCTTTTTATGCCAATGGAAATGTTTCTCAAAGTATTCAAAGAAAGGATAATCTGCTTTTACCTCTTTCATGAATAACTTCCATTTCTCCAAAACTTCAACCTTTTGTTCTCTGGTATGGTTTGCTCGGTAGGCTTCTCTTTTAATCCGGTTCTTTTCGGAATTAAAATCCTTTTCGAGTGTGTCCATATCAGGAATGAACTCTTTTGTCAACACGAGGAGCTGATGGTCATATTCAGTTTCTTGCTGAATAGGATTTCTGAAATCAGATCCTGATGGTGAGGGAGGTTTAAGACTGTCCTGACTGTTGTGATCTTCTTCTTGATCATCAACAGAGTCTTGCTTGGCTGTGTAACAAGGGGCACTAACCTGGGAGTGGTCTTTGACACCTTGAAACTGTGTTCCTAAGTCTCTTCTAGACGTAGGGAATGGAGCTCGTGTTCTAGACGAACTACACTGGGATGCAGGTCTATCTTTCAAGAGGATAGTTGGCTGCCTAAAGGGTTGGCGAAGATCCATGGATCTTGACCTTGGTTCCTGGTATGAGTCCTGGTGCAGATCTAATGAGGACCTGGGCAAGGGTTCATCATACTCTAAGGGTGATCTAAACCTAGACTGGTCAAAGCTAAGTCTAACCGAACCGTCGGCTAGTTGCTGGACATAATCTAGATCTGGATTCCTAACAGGATTCTGGATCTGTAGAGGATAATTTTCATTCTCTAAAGACCATTGGGCTGGGAATGTTATTTCAGACCATTTCAGGGTTCTTGGTACCTGAACGGTGGATCTAACATCTGAAGTTTGGATAAGAGTGGTTTCACCTGGTTTTCTCTTATCGAAAGCTTGGACGGACATGTTTGTCCTCATGCACTTATAATACACTCTGTATATAAGAGCAAGCTGCTTGACGCCATGTAATACAAAGATTCCATGGGTTTTGATGTTGAGGGTGAGGACCTTCAAGATATGAGGGTCGTCAAGTGCAACTGTGAGGTTTGGAAAACAGTCGAAATGAATTGGACCGTTACTCAAACTGGATTCTATGGTTCCTAGGAGACTATCTCTAAACCTGATGAGGCGGGTGTCTCTGAGGGCCATGAGGACCGAGTTGTCTAAACCTTCTCTGATCAATGGTTTAACTCCGACTTGGACAAGTCCTATATGGAGGTATTTGTGACCAGATTCCCTATGCGCTTTTATGGCTGCAGGGGATAGCAAATAACAGGTTTCATATTCCTTGTTAATGCTGTAGACTTGTTCTATAGTCCTAACATGGTAGTCGTTCTTGAAAGACTTTTTAAAAGACCATGACGAAGACTTATAGACCTGAGTTGTGGGAACTTTGGGTATGTTCCAATCTCCTAACTTCTGATCTAGATCTGAAAGCTGGTACGACTCTGAGTTGATTGTTCCATCTTCTTGTGGAATCTCAGGTGGGTTTGTACTGCTAGATCTAATTGAAGTGGAAGAGTCACTCCTTCCAAACATCCTATTCATCATCTTGGATTATAAGCCTAAGAAATCAATTACAACCTAGACTACCTTTATCTTCCAATTTCTGGATCTATCCTTAGATCTGAAACAGGGTGTGTATGGACGCCTATTGTGTTTTGTTACCAACTTACGACCGCTCGGACACCACTCTGTAAACCTTGCTACTGCTTACACTATTTCTCTTTGTTGAGTGTACTTTCCCTATCGTTTCCGACCCTAACGCCTAACGCTCTCCTGGCTAACGGCTCAACGGGCATTACAGATTGACTCGGGCTTCCTGCTCAACTTGGGTACTCTAGACTTCCTGGGTAGCAAACAATCACAGAACTGGAATTACTCCTAGAATTACTGGATAACAACATGACACAATACCTAGCATAGTACACATCTGCAACAAACTGTGGGGAAAGAAACAAAGAATGGAAAAAGAAGATAACTGGGAAGCAAAGGATTAGCTTAAACAGATAATCACAGGATAATAAACAGTTTGAATGAACGGGAGGCTCAGCCTACCACAAAAAGAAAGAACAGTATAAACTGGCTAAGATGAAGTAGTAGATGAAAAATGCAACATATGGGAGTGGAAGTGCTATCAGAAAATAGATGTAAAATAAAATAATGTTTGTTAGAGATAACATACTTTCAAAGTAATGAACACAACAAAATAATGGATAACCCCCATAGCCCCAGATGCACAGGTTTGCCAAGACAATATGTGCTTTAGAACCACCTTTGTTCTTGTCAAAAATATAACAGATAGGGTCATCTTAGGAAACCCATTCATGTGTCTGTTGTATCCTTTCATCACGGATAGTGAAGGAATCACTACCCATCCTTTTGGCCAAACAGTCAAGTTTAAGTTTCTTAGGAACCCTGAACCTAGAGAGATTGAGAGTCTCCAGAAAGTTTCTGTTTCTAAAAATCTTAACCTCACAAATGCCAAAACATCTTCATATGGTCCAAATCAAGCTCTGAACCTTGATCAAACTGTACCACCCATCATATTTGATAATTCCTTGAGTCTTCTACAATCTCATAAATTATCATCTCATCACATTGCATATAAAAGAATTTGTTCCATGACATCTCATGATTTTAACAAAAATGTTTTTGAAAACAACCATTTTGTTAATACAGGTATGTCTTCGTCAAATTCAAAGAAAAAGGGAAAGTCACCTATTCAGGGATTTCCTCAAAAGCATGAAGGCGCTTTTTCTGGCCATAAACCCAGAAAAACAACATCCCTTCAACCTATGTACCCCTCTGCGGTTACATATTCCAGTGGTCATTTGGCTATCACTCTTCAAGAAGTTAAAAACAAGGCCTTGCAATTTAGCAATGGAGTGTATAAAGATCTCCCTCCTTCCACTAAATTCATCCTTGATAACCTTCGGAGAGCATTTACCCAAAACCACTACAGCCTTTTCCAAAGAACCCTTAAGGCACTAGAATTACACCTAGTAGAACTTGAGGCAGGAAATGCAATTCTCACTAGTCAACTCTTTGGCAAAGAGGATATCCATTCCATGGATAAAACGACTTTTATGGGCACAGACTACGCTAGGTTAAGTCTTAAGACTCAAAACCAGCTTAGGAGTGCTGTTGCCAACTTGCCTTCTGATATACAAACACGTATATTCCGAAGCAAGGCTATGTCTGAATCATGCGACCAATGGTTCACGCATTTTCAAGTTATGGTCACCACCCATTTCCCGGTTTTAGGAGAACAAGCAGATGCCATTAATACTGCTCTCATCCAAGAAACCTGGAACCACTACTTTGGAAGCAGTCACAGGGTTTATGAAAAGCAACATCCTTTTCCTGGTCTAATAGTCAACTATGAAGACGGGGCAGACGATGAAGACAGAAACCCAAGCTGGCTTTCAAGAATGTTTGAATATGGTTTCCTTAGACTCATTAAACTAACGAGCCATAATCAGATCAGCCAATTCCCTTTGATAATACAACAGGTGGTCACAAAGATCAAAAGTCCATTTGTATCCATCAGATGCTGGAGCACTCTCCCACAATGGGACGGTAACAATTGGATGACAGTTCAACCTGCTCACCACCTTGTACTCATCAACGGGTACACTCACAATGGCCCCTGGTATGAAGGTGATTCCTACCTTTCTTATGATGATCCCTTGGCCCTCTCAGAATGTTGGAACACCTACTTCAACAATGAACTCCGAGATGTCACTGGAGAATTATGGGAAAATTACTATTTTGTTGGTAATACAGGAAGAATTACAGTATTCACCACCAGGCCATACTCAGAAGCCTTCACCACTCAAAGGCTTGACTATACCTTTCCTGATCAACTCATGACCCGGAAAGCAGACTACGAACCTCTCCTTTATTGTGGGCTTTGTAATCTGTTTGACAAAAACCATGAGCATGGCTTTGATGATGGTCCCCCTGAATATGATCCATACGAAGGGTACCCCTCTGGCTATGATACTGATTGAGGAAAGTCCTGATCAGATCAAGAACCACCTTTGCAAAACTCGGCTACTCTTCAGAACAGTACCCGCACTGCAGAGTTGACCAACAGAGCACTATCCACTGCACAGTCCTGAACACTATGCAGAGTTACTATTTGCTAAAGTAAGGGGACAAAACACTGTTCATAAACAGTGACCAGTTACTGTTCACTCAACAGTGCCCCAGCAGAATCATTGAAGTTACTGTTGCTTTCGGCTGAAAAGATATTCACCTGAAGTAAAAGCAATTACCCTTTGTAAAACAAAATAATGTTTGTTAGAGATATCATACTTTCAAAGTAATGAACACAACAAAATAATGGATAACTATGGCGGTTAGATCAATTAGTTTGTTGTTGGGCATTTTTCATTGTTTAAAAATGCCAATATATTGGTAATAGGATAGTATTCAAGGTTATTTCAATTGTGCTTTAAAAAAAAACAGGGTCAGAGTGTTCAAAATTTTATTTCTGACAACAAGCTGTCTACACTTATGATTCTCAAAAAAAAAGCTGTCTACACTTATCGCCTCCTACATTATAGGGATGACTTACTAGACAATTCCTAAACTGCCCCTAATACATGTATCATTCCTAATCTTTAATTCAAACTTCTACTTATTTATTCTTATCCAACGTCACTGCTGCAAGCTTGTAACAACGGTTGTGTAAGAGCATTTGCATCAATCAATGCAAAATAGAAAAATGTATCAAATTTTACATATTCAATACCAAAATCACTCACATCAGTCAAGCTAAAATTGTGTAAATTTGCGAAGTTGCTAAAAAAACTTAGTAAATTTACATTGATACTATTCACTTGTATGTAGTTTTTTATTCTTTCTTTATGTATTCCGAGGCTAAAGGAAGAGAGCGTATGGTGGTTATTGTGTGTGAAAAAAAATAAATAATTAAAAAAATAAAAAAATTGATATTTTAATATAATATAATGTAAAATAGATAATACGATGTTGAGTGTTTGAAAAGTGAATATATATAAAAAAAAGAAAAAAAAAAGTAAGTTTTTATACTAAAAATTAAAATAGACGGAATTTTTACGAATTTATGTAAATACTTTGAGCCGAGAGTCCAACTTCACTTACATGCACATGCTGTTGTCTGAATCATAAAAAAGTGGCATCCGCTGTGTGCTGTCATCCATTGTCATTGTTATGCTTACTTTCTTTATCCCTTTTTTTTTTTTGATAAAAAGGTAAGCATAATATTATTGAGAAATTAAGGAAAATTGGATTGGAGGCGGTTCTTCTACCCATACATCTGTGTTTGCAGTTGAAATTGGTCTCCTGGTTAAGGCATGAGCCAACCTATTACCTTCCCGTCTAACATGCAGAAACTGGCACTGTTGCAACGACGCCCCAATCTGTCTAGTCTCCTCGATCACCTGACCAAATAATGTATTACATCGACCTGAGGCAGCCAGAGCTTGAGCAACTCGAAGACAGTCTCCTTCAATGATCACATCAAACAGACTAAGCTCCTTAGCAAAGACCACTACCTTTCTCGTTGCCAAGGCCTCTACCATTTCTATTGATTGGGGCAGGCGAACCCGCTGACTCAGAGCAGGAATAATACACCCTTCATGATCCCGAAACACCACTCCGATCCCCATACAGTCCAAGCCTCAAATAGAGTAGCATCCACGTTGGCTTTGTAGCAGCCTAATGGTAGAGGGTGCCAGAGCTCGAGGTCGACGACACACCACTGGCAGGTCCGATTTATGCATGTTGAGGAATTCCTGAACTAACTCTTTTGCTTGATCACCAATTTCATGAAGTTGCAAAGAGGGCTGATGAACTCTCATACGATTGCGTCTCCCATAGTCCCTAGGCAATTGTAGCAAACAGAGCAATTCGATAATTCGAACCTTCATTGAGCAGAGCCTCCACGAGATCGTAAAAAGACCGACAGCGTTTCTGGATCAAGAATTATCGCATAACCAAATAGACCGAGCCTCATCACATAACTAAAGGCATGCAGGACAGTCTTCGGAAAATCGTTGTAGTGGTCACAAGTGTCATCCACAGGTACATGTCGCGCTTTCAAATTCTGATTCATTAGGAGGGAATCCTTGACAGCACGCCATAGAAAATGACGCACTTTGTTGTTCCTAATCTTCTTCAAAAACTTCTCAGAATTACTCGGAGAAGAAGAGCTCAGCATGCCGTGAGTATCATCAGCAACCAACTGACGGTATGCGTTTCGCACACTATACTCTCCATCCACCGTGTAGGGCCAGATCAACCTGTCCTCACCCCAACCTCACTCACCTGGATCCTACTAACCATCTCCGCTTCTGAAGGCAGAAAGCAACTCTCAAGCTTACCGGGGTCCCAAGTTCTCGTATTTGTGGAACAAGTCACACACCCTTTCTACCCTCAAATCAGCTCTAGGAGAGCAAATTTTGCTGTGAGTGAGATCAGGCAGCCAATGGTGCAACCACACATTAATTTTCTGACCATCACCAACCCTCCAAATAGCCCCTTTCCCAATAACTCCCCTAGCTTGCAATATACTCTATGCATAAGAGCACTTGGGGTGAATTTGTGCTTCAAGAATACTATCAGTCGGGAAATACTTAGCACTAAAAACTCTATATAAAAGGGTGTCCTTGTGAGCTATGAATCGCCAAACCTGCTTAGCTAGCAAAGCATGATTAAACTTTTGAAAATCACGGAATCCCATGCCTCTAATGGATTTAGATGAACACAACATACTCTAATTAATCCAATGGATTTTCTTGGAGTCTCCATTACCTCATCAGAACTTTCAAATCATAGTTTCAATATCCTTACATAGACCAACTGGAAGCTTAAAAACACTCATCGAGTTGGCTGGGATAGATTGGACCACCGCTTTAATCATTGTTAGGACATATGTGATTCACTTGTTAGGAACATATGTCACTATTTTATGTAATTGACTAATCCTTTAACAAAACACACTTTACTTGTAATTGGGTAGATCTAGGATGTGTTTAATATTTCAAGAAACAAGGTTTCAAGTTTAAGTGTTAAAGCCATGCAAGTCTGTCCAAGATTCAAGTGAGAAAAGTGTTGTTCATTAAAGCTCGATAACTAGCAATCTATAGAGTCTTGAAGAGCTATTCTAGCCCGTGGCTCGACAGCAGCTCGATAGATAGGTATCTGTCGAGGTTTATGAAGTTCAGTTTTTCAGGACTGTTTTTCATTCAATCCGTGATTGTATATTTGGGTTTTCTTTTCTCACAACCCTAGACATATAAAAAGATTATTTTAAGGGCCGTCAAGGGTAACACAAGTTGCATAAGTGTTGAGAAAAGTTTGTTCAAGCAAATTGTGACAGGAGACAGAATTTGCCTTAGTTTATCTTTCTTGTGAAGAAGTTGTTGTGTTTGTGCACCATAGGGTTTTGTAACCAAGGAGCTTCTCGATCGTCATCGTGTGATGAACTGAAAAACTTTGCAGCCAACAACCTTCTCTAGTTGGTGATTGAAGTCGCGTACTGGGATTCGTGCAATTGGTTAGTCACGTATTGGGAGCCGTGCATTACAAGGAGAGATTGTCACTACAGAACAAGTCCAATTTGGTATTGAGGTAAGGGTTCAACTGTAGGTTGGTATAAGATACTGAGATTCCTTTACTTGTAACCACTTGTTTTGATAATAGTGGATTCTTGGGAGTGGTGACCTTAAAATCATCCAGTGGAGTTTTTGTTGTGTAGGTTTTTCCCATTCGTAAACAAATCACCCTGTCAATTTATTTTCCATTGTATACTTAGTTTAATTGATGATTTGTTTGTGCTGCCACGTACATTGCATTTTAATTTGATTAATTAATAAACTTGGCTAATTAATCAATTAATTTATCAGAAGGGGTCAATTCTTTTTTTGGCCTATCAATCATAACTTCTTTGCCCAACTGCGATAAAAGCTTCTTCTTCCATCCTTGCGTTCTTGACCAAATACTTTCTTTTATTTGAGAAAAGCAAGCTGACTTATTCCTCCCAACAAAAGATGGTAACCCTAAGTATTTCTCATAATGCTGTATTGCCAGGATCATTTAGAGCAACTTTGATTGCCTCCTTTGTTTGCTCACTCGTGTTTTTGCTAAAGAAGAGTGTTGTTTTCTCCTTGTTGAACATTTGGCCTGAAGTGGTCTCATAATAAGCTAACGACTCTTGAATTTTGTTGCACTCCTCCAGGGTAGATTTGCAAAACAATAGACAATCATTTGCAAAAAATAGATGAGTTAGTTTAGGCCCATATCTACAGAGTGAAAAACCCTTTATCTCTCCTCTTGTTGTTGCATTACTGAGCAAGGCATTTAACCCTTCCGCACAAAACAAAAACAAATAAGGGGAAAAAGGATCCCTCTGTCGTAAACCCCTTGAAGGTGTAATCAGGCCATTCGGTTCACCATTCACCAATATAGAATACGTTACTGTGGTAATGCACTCCATTATCAAAGCCACCCATGACTCTTCAAAGCCCATCTTCAGAAGGATTTTTTCAAGAAAAGCTCACTCCACTTTATCATAAGCTTTGCTTATGCCCAGCTTCAACGCCATAAAACCATTCTTGCCTGTGCAGTTAGTCTTCATATGATGCAAAGACTTAAAAGCTATCAAGATATTATTAGTAATTAATTTGTCAGCGATAAAAGCACTTTGGGTTTCTGAAATAATAGAATTGAGCCAGGGTTTGAGGTGATTAGCAATCACCTTGCTAACAATTTTATAGATCACATTACCGAGGCTAATAGGTCTGAACTCGATCACCCTTTTTGGATTTTGAACTTTTGGAATCAAAGTATTGAATGTATGATTTATAGATTTAAGTATAGAGCCTAAATTTAAACTGGACAACACAGCTTGAGTAATATCCATACCTACATCATACTAATAAGACTGATAAAATAAAGGGGGCATACCATTAGGGCCTGGTGCTTTAAGTAGGGCCATCTCTGTGATTGCTGCTTTCGCCTCCTCACTGGTATATGGTTGAGCTAGAGCATCTCACATTTCATCACTAACCATGGCTTGAACACCATCCAGCACACACTCAAATTCTTGTGGGTATGAAGAGGAAAATAGCCGTGTGTAAAAATTATTCAGCAAGGCCGAAACCACCTTCTCATCCTCCTGCCATACTCCATTCTCATCCTGCAGTCTCCTAATAAAATTCCGTCTCTTTCTTTGAGTAGTTGATCCATGGAAAAATTTTGTATTTTGATCACCATGTTTCAACCACTGAATTCAAGACCTTTGTTTCCACATCTGTTCTTCCTTATCATACAACACATTTAACTCAGATTTTAGCTTAGCCACCTCTCCATAATCCCTTGACCAGGTCGGAACCTTCTTTGCTCTCCACAACCTGTCTTTTACTTGCTCTATGTTTCTCTGCACATTGCCAAAATGATCTTGATTCTAGGCTTTTAAACTTTTCTTGCATCTCTGTTGTTTCCTAGTTGCTTTAAATATAAGTGTACCCTCAATAGTACAATCCCAAGTCCTAGAAATAACCTCTCTACAAGCCGGATTCGAAGTCCACATAGCTTCGAACAAAAACGACTTCTGTCTCCATCATTGTTGTTCACCATTAGCAGCAAGAGACAAAAGAATTGGTCGGTGATCTAAGGTAAAACAGTTCAAATGCTTCACCCTATCAGTGGGGAATCTAGCTAACCACTCGTAGTTTGCCACTCCCCTATCCAATCTTTCCCATATCAACTCCCCTCACCATCTCCCATACCATGTGTAATCCAGCCTTGTAAATCCTAAGTCCACAAAACCGCATTGGTTTAAGACATCACGAAAGCTTCGCATCAGATTATGTGCCCTGGGTACACCACCCTTTTTATCCTTCACCTTGAGTAACTCATTAAAGTCTCCAAAGCAACACCAAGGTAGTTTTGGTTTTGAGCTCAACATACGTAACATATTCCATCCATCATCCTGTTTACTTGTATTTGGTTCCCCATAAAACCCAGTCAGTCTCCACGCATTCTCCGAGCATCCATTAATAATAGAATCAATATGGTAGGTCGAAAAACTATCCACTCAAACATTCGCATTAGCTCTCCAAAGGAGAGCCAATCCACCACCTTGGCTAGTAGTCAGTACAATGAAACATCCATCAAAACCAATTCTGTCTCTAATCCATCTCATATGCTCTGTATTTGACCATGTTTCTGAAAAAAACACAATCATGGGATCTTGTGCTTGCATAATATCAACAAGCTCTCGAACAGCATGACGGTTCCCAAGTCTTCTACAGTTCCATGCAAAGAGTTTCATTACTATCGGCAGGGTTGATCATTATCCGCCACCGTTGAGCCCATCATTGTTGGCACCCTTTTCTTTAAGCACCTATTTGCATCATCAGAATCCTCCTAGCACGTTTTGTAAGCACCTGCTCCCTCCTCTCTGACAACCCTTCTACACCATTTATTTTTCTGACAACTCGAGCAAATTTCTTATTCAAGAGGGGTTGTCTCTTCAGATTAGTTTGGGTAAACAGATTCTTCAAATAGATTGCTGACTCCAATACCCTGGAATTTGTTGTACATGGCCTTTTAGTAGCACTTTCCTCCCCCTCTTTGTCCTTGCCATCGAAATTTGTTAGTTCTTTGTCAATATCCACCAACTGTGCCTGAAACTCTTGGTTTAAGAACACCTGTGTTGGCTCACTAATCCCGCCCTTAGGAAAGCACAGGTCCCTCGGTTCAAGTCTATCACCTTCCCGTTCTTGTGAACTCGAGCTTACCATCACCTGGTTGGGTTGGTCCACGGTAATCAACTCACCGCCCCCCTCAACTTAATCAAACCGCTCATCCCCAGCCTCACTATCTACCACAGACATCCTTGAATCAACCCCAGAACCTGACAGCACTTGCTTGTCACCCTCATCCACATCATCCCTGTCCGGGCCTCAACAAGTCGCAGCATCTTCCTTAATCTCCTCCTCGTACCCAGTCACCCTAACCATAGATTTTTTCGCCAAGTTTGGGGTGTTTGCTCGTAGCCATGAACCGAACTGTTGGTCAGCTGTCTTCGCTGCCCCTTTCCTTCTGAAACCATCGAGACAATCCTCGTCATGGTGGGTGAGACGACCACACTAATAACAAACATTAGGCAGTCGCTCATGCTTGAAATTGACCGAATTCTCCTCACCACTTCGCAGCACAATATTCCTACCTCTGCAAAAAGGTTTTGTGATGTTGATACCCACCCTTACTCTCATAAAATAGCTTTCTTCACACTCATCACTACCAGCATCCGTCCCCACAACCACCCCCGCAATTGAAACTACATCCCTGGCCACTCTCACATTCAGATTGCCAATAGAGAGGTCATGAAGTTGTATCCAAAAGTCTGTCCTATCGAAAACTAGGTTCTTCACGTCTAAGCTCCTCTCCATTTTTCTTGGGAAGGAAATGGGATTATGTATTTATGATAGAAATATTGACTTTTGCAAGCAAATTTAAGAACGTACATTTTTCACTTGTAACCATTGAACACGTAGATGCAATAACACTAGCCTTGATAATGTTAATCACTTTATTAATGCCTAATCACTAGATGAGTTGCTTGTTGTCAATTGACATGATTAGACAATAAAAATTCACATGTGATTTGTCTTTATTTCAAAATTGAAATGTCTATGTGATTAGGTATTTAAAATTGACGTGGATTGACTAACGTCATAACAGCTAGGTTTATTTCATAGTCAAATTTGAGACGTGTTGGTTGCATGTCAATTATAATTTGATACTTGCTTTGTTATCTTCATTCTTGTTTTGTTCTCATAAATCAATTCACAAGTCTAATCATATTATCTAGAGAATTATCAGCAACTTGACTATGCCAGTTTTTCCCCAGTAGTTCTGGATATTCAGAAAATTTGAAGATCGATTTTTTTTTTTTGCTGAAAATGATGGAAGTTAAGTTGGAAACACGAAAATCATTTCAAGGTACCTACTTTGCATGCAAAATTTCTGCAAAACCTACAGAAACATTACAAAAAACACTTTAAGAAAATATATAGAATTTCCTATAACATGGCTAAGTCACTTTAAAAAAAAAAAAATTGTTTGCCGTTTCATAGATTAATACAATCATATATTTTTTGAACTTTTTAATTGGGAACCTAAGGTAAATTATTGAAGGAATGTAACTCAGTTCTTGAGATTGCATCGTGTAGGTGTTTATCTTAGGTTTGACTTTTCCCATGACTTATTTATTGATATTGCTATATGTAATTGATTTTTTTCACCCAATAAAGTTTGAACCTCACAGCATTCAGCAAAAAAAAAAAAAAAAAAAAAAACCTCACAGGAAATGCGAGAGCTCTTCAAGAAAAGGAAGAAAACAAAAACCTTACTAGAGGTTTGTATTCGTATTCTGCTTTGTTCATGTTAACGTTCCGCCAACAGTGATAGACAATGTTTTTTTAAGTGAGCTTTGAGTTTTTAAATTAGTGATTTTATTCTTATTATGGTGTACACAAAAATGTTGTAGCTATTAATATATTGTTCAACATTTGTGTTTTTATGGTATTATTATCTCTTTACATCATGATAATTGGGTAACGTATGTTGTCACAACTCTTAACGATGGGTTTTTTTTGTTGTTGCTGGTGTTGCAGGCAATGATGGTTGTTCTATGGTAGCTGAATCCTTGAATCCTATTAAAAACCTTTCCTGTAACTCCTAAAATACACATCTATGTTAAATTATCTATTCTTGAACATCGATTTGCTGTAGAACTCGATAGGTTTTTGCTATAGGTTTTATGAATATTGAATTTATGTTTTTACTTCTACTCTCTTTCAAATTATGTTAGAGTATTTAAGAGGTATTTTGAATCTACCACAAGTTTAAATTTATCGTATCTAATTTAATTTTTTTAATACTTATTCAATTTCTTCATTATGTATTACAAGGTTTGTTTCTTAAGTGTGATTACTATTTATGATATTTTGTTCTTGTTAAATGTTTTACAATCACTACAAAATGCGGGGGTATTGGGCCGCATTTTTTTAGGCCGTGGCTATAAAAAACGTGGCCCAAGATAGACTAAAGTCGCGTTTTTAAAAAATGCGGCTTAAAGAAAAATTTTGAGTCACGTTTTAAACGCGGGGCCATAGAAGGGTTCTAAAGCCGTGTTTTTTTGAGCTGTAGCCGCATTTTTGGGGCTGGGGCTATGGCCGCGTTTAAAACACACGGCTATAGGACCTCCATATTTAATTTTTTTGGCAAACCTTTTTTTTTTCCCCTTAACTGTGGCCGCGTTTATAAAATGCGGCTCCAGCCTGCCTAAAGCCGCGTTTTATAGACATGGCTTTAAATTTGGTCTGAAGCCGCGTGTTTAAAACGCATGTGGCTTTAGTTTTGGATGGGGCCGCATTTCTTAAACGTGGCCTTAGATTTAGCCTATAGCTTCAGGTTAAAAACGTGGCTTTAGGCTTTGTATATATACTATTGGGTCAAACATTTTCAACCCTAGTCTCTCCCACACATCAGCCTCCATTTTCGAAGAGCCTGATCTCAACCCTCGCCCTCCAAGCCTCCATCTCCGATCTCAACCCTCACCCTCCATCTCTTAATTTTTGGTGCTTGTGATTACTACTTTCTAAATATTGGAATTCACCTTAAATTTCTGTTTTGACTTTGTTTTAGATTTTCTTGATGCAGAGGAAATTCAATTCCTTGGGAGAAGTAATTGATATTACATGTGAAAGAGCAAATATTGTGTTCCTTTGTCCACTAGGGAATAACTATTGGTGCCTTATAAATTTATTGATAGTACTTTAATTAACTAGTTTTAAGGCAGAGATGTTAATTAGATCTATTATAAAAGCCTTAGGTTAATCAAACAAATACCAATATCATGCATAATTGAATAGTAAATAAGATATGATGACTTAGGAAAACTAACGAAACAAACTAGTTTCATAGTTAAAAACTTGGGGGAAAACCTTCCCAAAAAGCAATTATTATAATAAAAAGAAGTTTAAGAACTGGTGCAAAACCTTTGTCTCTAGACTCTATAATACCAGTAAATGAACTTACAATAGAAATCTAAAAACCTCTTCAAGACCTTTGAATTCATTAATAAATGAACACTCCATGGATGGTGCACACATAATCACAATTGGAACTTTTGACCGACTTCAAAAACTTTTTGAAAGTTTTCTTCATGATAGTAAATTTGTGGTGGTTGCTATGACTTTAGCTTCTTCATCAAGTGAATTTCATATTTACTTGAAACTCACTAATATGGTGAAATTGAGATAACTTGGTTACAAAAACCCTAACCGAAAAAACAAACTGTTTCTCTCTCTAAAAAGCCTTCTAATAGATGACTTGTAATGTCCTTTAAATGTAGATTCAAACGGATCTCAAATCGAGCTTGAAACGAACAAGTTATGAGCTTTTTTATGTTGTTGATTTTTGTTGAAATGTGAAGCTCGATAGATTGATAGGTATCAAGGAGGTATCGAGCCTACTATCGAAGAGACAGAAAGTGGTCTAGAAGGGGCTTGAGGTATTGAGTCACATGCTAAAAATTCTCTTTTCTTGAGCTGTTTTTGAGCAAACTTTGTGTCTTTAACTTTATTTTCAATTACCATTTTAAAACACAAGAAAACTCAATAAAAGACACATAATTTGGCACAGTTTGACAACCCTAAAAGACCTTACAATTGTTATAATCCTTGTTAAATATAGTAGACTTGATTTGTTTCTCCACGGAAATTGAAAGGTGGAAATTTGTTTAAAATTACCTCAAATTTATATTTTAACTTGGTTTAGAATATTTAGATTCTACTGATGTGAAGGGAAAGTCTACTGACTGTCCAAGAGTACTATTTCGTGGAAAGCAAATTCGTCTTTAACAAGAAGGACATTAGGGGAAGTTCTACTACTAGGGATTTAGTACGACTAGATTATATCACCCAATTATTGAAATAAATAAAATATCAAGAAGCCCCAGGAGGGGTGGCCCAGTTGGGAGAGATCCCACATGCAAGCACAAGGTCCCTTGTTCGAGTCGTGGCGGGTACATTGTGGGAGGAGGGTTTCCTAGCTTGCATTGTGCCTCTCCTGCTGGCTCTCTTGGGGTGCTAGGGTGAGGTCTGTGGCGCCCTGGTCACAGTAACTATGGCTCAATTCAACATTCCCTAGCGGCGGGGGGGGGGGGTGCCCCTATTAGGTCATGCCCTGGGGGATTAGTCACAAATGGTCGCTCCCGCCCCCCCCTTTTTTTTAGCCAAAAAAATAAAATAAAATAAAGAAAATAGCGTCAATGAGTGATGTTTATTATACATACTCTCACATGCACACTCAAAATACACATAAATTGTGAATTTTTATTACACACTCTCTCACACGCACACACAAAATGCCCAGAAATCATGAGTTGAGTTTATGATTTTTGTGCATTTTGAGTCTGTGTGTGTGAGAGTTTATATAATAGGGTGTGTGAATTATATAAATGCCTCTGACTCTGACTCTCTGACCACGTAGAAAAGTTGCAGATTGCAAAAAAAAAAAAAAAAAAAAAAAAAAGCATGCAAAGCCACTAACTAGATCAAATCATAAAATTTAGACATAGTGAAGCTTATTTGAGTACGGCTAGTCTCTATGAAGAATCACAATATCAGCTAACGGTTAGATTTATATTTAATAATTTTAATTCAAACGGAAATGAAAATTTACAAGTTCAGTATTTTAATTGATTCTAGAGTTTTGATATCCCAATTCCAATATAGTAACCTAAGAAAATGAATCTAAGGAGAAAGTCAACATAATGATTGATGTTGCACAAAATCGTCAGGGAATTAATTGTCCACATGCACAGTGACTAAGGGTACCTAAAGAATGAAAGGTGAAAAACTTACAAAGAGCATCGGTGGGGTGCCGGCTAAAGACTCTCCGAAGATTAAGTTAGTGACTAAATGATCTTCAATAACTTTAAAGTATGAGAGCTAGGAAATTCTTCATAGACTCCCTTACCTTTTTTTTCCTTGTTGGACCTATTACAACGCTTTCCAAGCGCTGCTATAGGCCTTGTGTTTAAAAATGCCGCTATAAACCCTTTAAAATGTGGCTATAGACCTACCCTATTCCAGATCTCCTAAAGTGCTATTATTGGGGGGATTTTAGTGGTGTTTGTGAAAAATGGCGCAATAGATCATCTATAGTGGCGTTTTTTGAAAACACTGCTAAGAAAAAAAAATGCTACTATAGCTAGCGTTTTTTTGTAGTGTATGGACCTTGGAGAAGGTGGGGCTTGGTGCTTATATAGCGATATAGAGTTGACTAAGATCCTATGAATGTAGACTCTTTCCTTAGAGGGAGAGTATAAAGTTAATGCTCTAAGATCCTCGGACTTAGCATCCCATGTTTTGAGAATAAGAATATGTAGAAGAATTTTTGGGCGTGGCGTGGAAATTCTTTGCATATAAACATACTTGAGTGGAGGGCATGTAAAAGATGTAGAGCTAAGGCTTGACGGACTCGTCCATCACATGACATGGTGCCGGGCGAATTAGTGTCTGATAGGGGTGGCAAATGGGCGGGTTGGGTCATAAATGAGTTGGGTGTATAATTACCCATTTATCCATTTATGACCCGTTTATATATAAATTAATTATCCATTACCAACCCAACCCATTTAATTAGTAACCCACCCATTTAACCCAATATGACCCAAATACCTCTAAAACTACTTGAATACCCTCTTGACCTCCAAAATACCCTTAAATACCTAAAATGTGCAAATACCCCTAATCTTCCAAAATTACCAATATACCCTTGGACATTCAAAATTATCCCCAAAATCTCTAAAATTAGCAAAATATCCATGAAATCTCTAAAATGACCAAAATACCCCTGATATCTCTAAAATCACCAAATATGCTTAAAAACCACTAAAATGACCAAAATACCTCAAAAATATCTAAAATAACCAAAATACCCTTGAAACCCAAAAAATAACCAAAATAACCCCGAAACCTAAAAATTACCAAAATACCCCCCAAAACCTAAAAAATGACCAAAATACCTCTAAAATCTGAAAATGACCAAAATACCCCCTAAACCTAAAAAATGACCAAAATACCCCTAAAACCCAAAAAATGACCAAAATACCCTCAAAACCAAAAAAATGACCAAAATACCATAAAAACCTAAAAATTACCAAAATACCCCCGAAACCTAAAAATGACCAAAATACCCTCCGAAATCCAAAAAATGACCAAAGTACCCCCAAAACCCAAAAAATGACCAAAATACCCCAAAACTCAAAAAATGACCAAAATACCCCTGAAACCCAAAAAATGACCAAAATATCCTCGAAACCTAAAAATGACCAAAATACCCCTGAAACCCACAAAAATTACCAAAATGTCCTCAAAACCCAAAAAAATGACCAAAATACCATCCAAACCTAAAAATGACCAAAATACTCTCGAAACCCAAAAAAAAGCGAAAATACTCTCGAAACCTAAAAAATGACCAAAATACCCCCGAAACCTAAAAATGACCAAAATACCCTCGAAACCCAAAAAATTACCAAAATACTTCTGAACCCTAGAAATTTACCGAAATAACCCTAAAACTAAAAGATGACTGAAATGCCCTCGTAACCTAAAAAAATGGCTAAAATACCCTTAGAATCTAAAAGATGATCAAAATAACCCCGAAACCTAAACAATTACCGAAATTCCTTCGAAACCTATAAAATGAATGAAAGACTCTTAGAACCTTTAATTTGTCAAAAATATCCTCGAAACATCCAAAATACCCTGAAACCTCTATTTCTGTAATTTTAGATGTTTAAGTGTATTTTGGTCATCTTACATGTTTAGGGGCATTTTGGTCATAATTTGGGTTTCAGGGGTTTTTATCGATCATTTTTTTAGGTTTTGGGGTTATTTTGGTCATTTTTTTTAGATTTTTGGGGGTATTTCGATTATTTTTTAGGTTTTAGAGGTATTTCGGTCATTTTTTAGGTTTATAGAGTATTTTGGTAATTTTTTAGGTTTAGGGTGTATTTTGGTAATTGTTAGGTTTTGGGGGTATTTCGGTCATTTTTTTAGGTTTTTAGGTTTTTGGGGGTATTTTGGTCATTGTTTTAGGTTTTGGGGTTATTTTAGTCATTTTTTAGGTCTTGGGGTATTTTAATCATTTTACAGGTTTCAGAGTTATTTTGATCATTTTTTAGGTTTCGGAGGTATTTTTGGTAATTTTAAGATTTCAAAGGTATTTCGGTCATTTTTAAGGTTTAGGGGGTATTTTGGTAATTTTTTGGTTTAGGAAGCACTTTGGTCATTTTTTTAGGTTTTTGGGGTATTTTGGTAATTTTTGGGTTTTGGGGATATTTTGGACATTTTAGAGTTTTGGGGGGGGGGGGGTTAGTTTGCTCATTTTAGAGGTTTTAGAGGTATTTTTCTCATTTTGTGGGTTTTGGGGGTATTTTGGTAATTTTTTGGGTTTTGGGGATAATTTGGACATTTGAGAGGTTTTGGGGATAATTTGGACATTTGAGAGGTTTTGGGGGGCATTTTGCTCATTTTAGAGATTTTGGAGGTATTTTTGTCATTTGTGGGTTTTGGGGGTATTTTGGTCATTTTATTGGTTTTAGGGGGACTTTTGGTCATTTTTTGGGTTTCGAGGGTATTTTTGTCAATTTTTGGGTTTTGGAGGTATTTTGGTCATTTTTAGGTTTTGGGGGTATTTTGGTAATTTTTTGGGTTTTAGGGATATTTTGGACATTTGAGAGGTTTTGGGGGGGTATTTTGCTCATTTTAGAGATTTTGGAGGTATTTTGGTTATTTCTGGGTTTTGGGGGTATTTTGGTAATTTTTTTGGATTATTGGGGAATTTTGGTCATTTTTTGGGTTTCGGGGGTATTTTTGTCATTTTTTGGGTTTTGGAGGTATTTTGGTCATTTTTAGGTTTCGGGTGTATTTTTGTCATTTTTTGGGTTTTGGTGGTATTTTGGTCATTTTTAGGTTTCGGGAGTATTTTTGTCATTTTTTGGGTTTTGGTGGTATTTTAGTAATTTTTAGGTTTTAGGGGTATTTTGGTCATTTTTTGAGTTTTGGGTGTATTTTGGTCATTTTTTGGATTTCAGGGGTATTTTGGTTATTTTTTGGGTTTTGGAGGTATTTTGGTCATTTTTAGGTTTCGGGGGTATTTTGGTCATTTTTTGGGTTTCAGAAGTATTTTAGTCATTTTTTGGATTTTGGGGGTATTTTGGTAATTTTTTGGTTTCGGGGGTATTTTGGTAATTTTTAGGTTTTGGGGGTATTTTGGTAATTTTTTAGGTTTCGGGGGTATTTTGATCATTTTTTGGGTTTTGGGGGTATTTTGGTCATTTTTTGGGTTTTGGTAGTATTTTGGTCATTTTTTAAGTTTCAGGGGTATTTTAGTCATTTTCTAGAAATTTAGATTTTATGTTGTTTATTTAAGTTTTAGATGGGTTTAGGGGTATTAGTGGGTTTATCCATTTAGATCCATCTAATTAAATAACCAAATGGGTCTTTACCTATTTAATCCAAATATTCAAATGGGTTGGGTTAAGATTTATCTAAATAAGGTGGGTAATGGGTGGGTTCATGGATATGGATAAAAATTGCAACCCCTAGTGTCTAACCACTGCTCTAGGAGTCACTAGATGCATGGGAGGCCTGATGATCCTTTATTACTTGACTAAGCCAAGGAGGCATGACACTCCCTTAGATAATTGACAATGCCTTAGTCCTTGATGACTCTAGGGTGTTAGACAAATTTTAAGATGGTGAAAATCTTCCCTATCAATGTGTTAGGAACCCGGTGGTTCCTAATGGAGATGGATAGGAATTATAGGGGAATTGATGAGAATTGTAAGGAAACTGACTTAATTCGAGATAATGACCCTCCATAGAGGAATATTAAGAGAGAGATGAAATACACTAAGCAATGAGTTGGTTTATTCTTTATTGATATTTAATGTTGAATTACAATCATGTATTTATAGGAGATTAGTTCTAATGTCATTGGGCCACATGGCTCAAAATAATTGGTTAATTAATTCAACACGTGCTTTATAAATTAAGTCATGTATTAAATGAGTTACATGTGTTCAAATCCTAACTAATTCATCATAATCTCAACCAACTAGTTAACCACCTAATTAAAGGGATTACAACAATTATTTCACATTCCTAACACAATGATTTTCTTGATTGATGAAGCAGAGCATTAAAGAACTGCAAGTGAATTGAGCTATTAAGATAAAAAAAGAAAAGAAAAAAAAAGGAAAAAAGAAAAAGAAATTGATGAGCTAAAGTTGATATTTGAAACGGATTGAGACAGCGGGCGCTTTGGGGCAAGCATTTGCCTTGTCCTTTCAAGAATACCAAAAAAAAAAAAAAAAATTGAATCCCAAATTCCTATCCACAAAACTCTTGGCCAATTCCCTGCAGAAAACATAAAAAAGAATGTCACTTTTGCCAGCTATTAATCTATTACGTATTATTTTGTGAAAGCTAGGATATTGTATTGATTTTAAAATGTGTACAAAAGATTACAATAAGTCATTGATCACAGCAGGGACTGATATTGTCATGTTCTGTATAAACGACAACCGAGAGCAAAATGTTCCTACTTTTTTAGCAGCATTAGACCTGACAGTAGATGACACAGCCCATGAAATAGATTGGAAAAGTCCTTTCTATCAACAAGTACTTCCTCTAAAATGTGACCCAATTAAAGGAGATACACTAGGAGTTTGACAAGTAATCCTTGATTAGTTGCTGAGAAATTCCTTCCAACGCAATCAGTGAAGATGTGATAAGGAAGGCATGGGATTCGGGTGCTACTGGGACTGATACTTTTAACGTCCATGAGCTGCTTAAACAATGTGGGGCCTATTTGGTAGAGTGGAGTCGTAGAGTCTTTGGTAATGTGACCAGTTTGTTGAGGGAAAAAATGTGGCAGCAAAGATCAAGGTTGACATGACTGAAGCATGGGGATCAAAGATTCAAATACAAAGTTCTTCCAGGCTTATGCTCTACCAAAAGGCAAAAGGATAAAATTGGATCAAAAAAATCCAAGACAGTGATTCAGTGAAGGTGGGTGGCATGTAAAGTATCATTATTAGGTTAAAGAATATTGGTGTTTTTTTTGTGATACTGGAGTATCTCATAATCAAGTAAAAACTTAATAAACATTGAACATCACAATATCACATGCATTTGTAAGTCTCAGCAAAACCTTATTCACCACCGACACTCCATTTAGATAATAAATATTTTTATTTTGAATTAAATTAACCTTTGGCTTTTGAGAAGATGAATTTCTTCTTATTAAACTTTTTATCTTTTGGTGAATACTATTAGGTTGTGAGTTTCATGTCCCCTATTTTCTTTGATTCTTAATAGCAATAAGAAGAGGAGGGGTTTGTGGGTTCGAGCTGTTGGGTTGCATAATAATATGTACTCCTAATATTGTAATATTTCTTACTTTTCTTAAAAAAAGTGGTGAGAGTTTCTATCTTTTACTTAGTATTTCTTGGTAGGGCAATTTTTTTTTACACATTTTGAGTGTGTTCTAGTGTTTCCTATTTACTCTAAAAAATAACGTACCAATTTGTGTCAATTGAATCATCATATAATATTGTACAGTTTAGTTGTTGGATAAAGTGGCTGCATTAATTTGCTAGTTAAGCTATTTGGAAGGATTTGGAATCGGATTTAGTATATTTTGGCATATATTGCAAATAACGAATTCATCGTATCAACATATGATGCTCCCAATGATGTTTCAAAAGGGTATAGCCTAAAAAAAGTTATAAGAATTTACAATGCTAACATGGCAGCAATTACTTTTCCAGATGCCAGGTTTTTGGAAATAGGCTGAACTGCTGGCTTAATCCAACAAATTCGATGCAAATGGTTCAATGCAGTGTCTCTCAAGAGTATGACAACAATAACAAGCATCCAACAGCATCGACTGATTACGTTTGTTTTCTCTTGAAACAGATGGGGCCATACTACTTCTGCTAGCATATTCCTCAGTCACTAACTTTTCAATCCGTTGCAGTAATAAATCGAAATTATCTTGGCTTCTAAGCATGCTGAGACGTACATAGCGGCTTTCAGCACCAAACAAACTACCATCACGGCCAGTGATATGGGCTGCTTTCAGTACCTCATAGCAATGCTTATCTTCTTGTCTCTCACACTTCAGCCACGCAAAAGCTGCATGCAATTTCCATTAGTTTATTAGGCTTGAAATGTCATGATTCATCAAATAACAAATTTTTCCTGTTAACTAGCTTCAATATATCTGAATTGAAGGTGGCAGCTAGCTAGCATACTTGAAAATTCTCTTAGAATTGTGTTAGAGAGTAGAGACGTGCGAGAGATTTCACAATTCGCTCCAATACCAATGGGCTTGATCTACGATCAAATGCTATAAAAGATTTGTGCCCTCTCATCCTTCACCAATTGGTCGTTGGATGGATTAGTAAGGCACACGATTCGACAAGTGGTATTAGAGCCTGGTCATATGTTTGAGTCGTTGGAGCCGCATTGTGAGAGAGGGATGGTAAGAGATTTCACAATTCGCTCTAATATCAATGGACTTGGTTTGCGATCGAATGCTATAAAATATTTGTGCCCTCTCATCCTTCACCAATTGGTCGTTGGATGGATCAGTAAGACACATGATCTGACAACATGGAACTGAATTCTACTCTCATTTGGATTTGGATGAGTCAGGATGGACATTTTCCATTAAAAAGTAAATTGAGGGGGTTCATTTTAGGGTTAAGATATATTATTATTATTTTCCAAAGGGAAAGTATTTTTTCATAGTTTGCATCTATTACTTCATACATATATTCAAAATTGATTAAAAAACATCCACATTTTGAAAATATTCATATTAATAATATTCGTTTTATATTGATGACCAATTATATCTTAACTATAAAATTTCTCCTTTCCGTTTTATATGAAGAGGTTCATATATAACACAAGGGGTGTCCGGGTATGACAGGGCAAGGAATGCCCATATATATATATATATATATATTCTCTCTCTCTTTTTTTTTTTTTTTTTTTTTTTTCCTTCTTCTAAAATATTTTTATTTGCAGTTAAGAAATTAATTATATTAGCAAATTTTTGTTTTTTCTAATTAGGTTACAGTTACTAAGCAGTAAGCACCCACGCGCGAGTCGAGTTTAATAAATCTTATGGCTTGAAGAGAATTACCTGGAGAAGATTTCTTAACTTTTCCTGAAAATGAACAGTAATGAGGTTCAAGATCCTGGATGGAAAAACGTTTTGACAGTGATACAGATTTGCTCAATTGATCCCATCGGGTTTTCATGGTCTTGTATCCAAACTCATACATTTCCCTTCCTTTCCCTTCAATGACTACTTTTAGCAGCTTCAAAACTCTTAACTGAGTTTCTCGAGAGACACCATAGGTACTTAGACTCATATATGTTAGCATTCTTTGGTATACAGCCTCATCTTTTATTATTGCCCACCTGCATCAGAGAAACCAATGTCATAACTTATTTTCATCTTCTTAATTTCATAAGAGAAATCAAGTAATAAGGTTTTGGCCAGAACAGTTCGTGGTAATAAAAATTATGGTCAAAACTTTTGGGAGAGTAGAAAATTTATTATGATATCAAAGCACAGGTGGTAATGAGATTCAAATTACATACAAGGGACACCATAATGTATATCATTACTACTACATGAGTTATTACTTGAACCCCTACTAGGTTCCTTTAATCATATAACTATGTCATAAATATTAGTATATACAAGCAAATAATAATTAGATACCCGAATCGACTGCCAGCATGACCGGTGAGCTTAGAAAGTGTAAATATTGTGAGATCTTCATCCGCTGGAGCAGGAATAGCTGTGAAGTGTGGCCAGTAATAGGCGAGATCATGAATCGTCTTAACAAATGGGCCTCTAAGAACTGCCTTCCTCAACTGACCATCCGGATTGTTGGGTGAAGTCACAAACTCAATAAAATTCTGGGAAGATGAGGAGTCTATAACACTGCTCTTCCACAGCGAAGTATCTCCGCTGAACTTATAATCCTTAGAGTTCAAAAACTCGGTTTGCTCTTTATAAACCTAGATGAAATTGTAATTTAGAGTAAACATACAAGCTCATGTAAACATAAATTTAAAAAAAAAAAAAAAAATATATATATATATATATATATATATTTTTCCTAGAGGCTCAAATCTATTGTAGAGCAAGCACACTAAATGAAGATTAGTCTAGGGTTAATATAGCGTTCTTTAGTTTATAAACCTTTATTAAGTTAAGTGTAAGATGAACACCTCAATAGCAAAAAAGTCTAAACATATTGTAGACTGATATACTTATAGAGTCAGCACATTAAAGCTAGGTTAGTCTAGGGTTAACTTATGGTTTTTTAATATATAAATAATCAAGGGAGGCTCTACTGCCAGCGCAAGGGTTCAAACGAACCCCCTCACTTGGGCCAAAAAAAAAAAAAAAAAAATACATATAAAATTTTTAATTTTTTTTTTTGTTTTGACCCCCTAAAATAAAATTTTGAACTCCTTGAATATAAATTTTGTTTAAATCTAGCTGAAATAAGCTTGAATATGCTTAACTTAGTGCTACTTTCACAATATTTTCATAATAATTTTAAAATAAATGTTAAGTGACAAGTTGTAATTGACATCACTTTTTTACACACCTTAACACTACTCTTAAAATTACTCATTCGTTTTAAAATAAATAAATAAATAAACTTTATCTAACTCTGGCTTACCTTACTGTTGATCGCAGAATGAAACTATTTTTCCTTGCAATTTTCTTTTTCATCAGTAAAAAATTACACAACTTTTAGCAATAAAAAAAAATTACACCACCTCTACAACAAACCTATTTGTATCTGTGATTTTTTTCTCATCCCTCTTTTTCTTTCTTTCTCCCTTCTATGTTTTCTTTTTGTCTAATCAAGTAGGTTGATAAGTGCTTTATAGATTTCCATGTCCAAGAAGTCTTTTAGTACTTGCTCCAATTCCAAGATAATGACCATGTGTATGGTTAAAAAGTCATACACTTCAAAAGCAAAAACTTATATCAATTACTATTTTTTTTTCTTAGTTTCACATTTACTCCCGGACCAAATCTTACATGTGTCACTATTCTGCTTTATCATTTTTTTAATTGTTAGTACATATAAATATAATAAATTATTATAAATTTGAAAAAAAGTTTAATTAGCTATTTAATTATGTTTATTTATGTATTCAATGCATGGTTGTTGTCTTATCGATCTTTAAACTATTCATAATTTTTTAGACTATTGTACAGTACAATTTGTATACTAAATTGTATTGAGAATACTATTTTAGATTATTTTATATAATATGAAAGTTGTATATCAAAAAAAAAAAAAATCATTTTATTTTTTACTCCCACAACAAATTTATAGCTTCAACACTATTGACCCTTTCTAAAAAAATTCTGGAGTCGTTACTGTAAATAATACATTGAGTTTATCATAAAATGAACACTTCAATTGCAAAGATATAGCTATTAAGGGTTCCCTTTTTTTTGGACATAGGTTATATATAGATCGAACTACTCATTAAATTCTTGCTCCCACTTTTTAATTTTTTCCTCAATCACTTAACAATTTATCTTGGTAACTTCGGTTAGGATGCTTACATGGACATACAATAGATTTGAGGCTTTAAAACATATATAATATCTTCAACTTAAAAAAAAAAAAATTGATAGTTTGAGTGTTAAATAAATCTACCGGGTAGTAAGGGGTTGAGGCCACAACTTTTTCTGGTGAGGATGAACTCTCTGGGGAATTAGCACGCACGGCTGCGTTAAGAAGTTGGGTGGCACCAGCACCAAAAATGATGAATCTTCCATCTGTAACTGCATTACCAACGATGTCATGCACCCGTCTTATATGTGTTTTGAGCTCTTCTGAGATGAGCGAGCCATCGTTGAACTCATAGCTCATACGATGCCATCCAGCCGTCACTATGGCACTACTAGCCGCATGCTGCTCCCAAAAGGGCTCCAAGAATGTAGGATCTCCGCTGTATGCAACAATATTGAATTGAATCAAACATTAATATTATTAATTTCTACAAAAGCATATAAAAGAGACATATATGGGAAGGGAGATTGAAACCCTAGACGTCTTTGATGTTTTGTACTAGTACTAGTTAATGTAAAGGTCATTCGCGTGTGCATTTGGTTCATTACCTATCAGCATCTACCACACAGTCAGACAAGAAATCAGAGCAGTCAGTACCGGCGAAGCAAGCATTACACTCGCAAATGGGTTTTCCATTAACAACTAAACCATCCAAGAAGGCCCTTCCATGGCCCGAACATGAAATAGATGCCACAGTTTCAGCTTCTGTGGCTGCCATTTTTGTCCAACTTTGCTCCCACCTAATTCGCAAAAATACATTGGCAGAGAAGAGATTTAGAATTATGGAAGAAATTAAGATCAGTGCATATTTGAAGCTTTGAACCGTAGCCATTGTTTTTCCTTAGGTTCTCTCTATCACTGGGAGAATAGCTATGCATATATATAGGACTGAGGGGCTAAGAGTTGAAGACTAGAAATGGTGGTACTGATCATAATAATATGAGTAAGTCTTTATTTAAGACTATACTAAAACAAGTTAAACAACTCGTGTGAAAGGAAAAACTACTTCTATATTAGTGGGAGGATGAATACAAACATGGCTCCAATGGGAATACGCGGAAAGAGGACAATTCAAATAGAGATGAACCCCAAAAAAAAAGAAAAAAAAAATACTTATAATCAGTCAATTTAAAAAAATGCTACAACTAGTAATGAATTGACTTAAAACCATGTGAGCCCCGACAAGGTCCACAAATCCCCGTCTTGTTTCCCTGTTGGGAAGATTTTAGGCTTATACCTTTTTTAATTTTGTTGAAAATAGACAGTTATTTTCTGTTCTAAATTTGCAAGTTTATTCAGAAAATGCAGTTGTTCTTTTTGTTGATATCATCATACTAGTCAAGACTCAAGTCTTTAATAATTAATATATCCTAATCCAAGTTCATTGTATTAGGATTTAATTCTTTTACAACCAAAGTAATATTAATTAATCCTAGATTACAATTAAGTATTGTAATTTCCCCAAATTTGTACTCTAGGTTTTATTCTAGGTTTCCTTTGGGGGATATTTCTAATGTCCAATCACATATTCTCTCTCTTTTATTTATTTTCTTAATTTGTAATAATTTTCATACCACTCATCATGTGTCAAAGTTATCTTTCACATCAATTTTTCTCACTTTTAAATGCTTAATTAGATTATGCTTATTTATATAGATGATCCTACAATTTTATTTATTATTAATTATATACTAGTATGTAACCATGCAAACGTATGGATGCATTTAAAATTAAACATAATTTTTATTATAAAAATATAAATAATTAGTCAAATTACTAAAAAAAAGAAAAGTATATAACATATGCATATGTATAGATACATTTAAAATTAAATACAATTTTTATCATAAAATATAAATAATTAGTCATTTAAAAAAAAAAAAAGTAAATGTAATTAATCACATATTAAATTTTTACCTAAATTCTTATGGCCTTTTATTTATTGAATTTTATTTTGTACCCCAAGAACAAATTCTTAAATCCACTACTACCTCGGACGAAGCATATTCATACATACATACACACACACACACACACACACATATATATATATATATATATGAAAGTTTAGATAAAAAAAATTGATTCTCTTATAAGGTTTTTGTAATAAAATATAAGATGATCTTTTGAAGAATTATTTGATTTTTTATATTGAAAGTGAAATTGTTGCAACATTTAGTATAGATTCAACCATAAATAAATTTTATTTATTTATTTAGAAGAATGTCAAATTCCATTTTGAAATATCACAAATTAATTAGTAGGAATATATTAAGAAATAATCATTTTATATCTTTTCATTTTTTTAGATTTTGTTATTATTGAGTAGATTCTAGTGTTATCTTTCATTTATTAGTTTTTTTAGGTGAGTATATATTTTTTAGTTTTGAATGGTCTTTTCTTTTCCCCTGCTCCCCCCTTCCCTAAAGAAAAACCCGGGTTTAAAAACTGATATGCATGAGACTCAAAAGTCAAAACACTGCATTTCTGTATTATGCAGTTGTTCTAAATTCGCAAGGTTTTATACAGAAGAAGCAGTTGTTCTTTTGTTGATTTGATGATAATAGTAAGCTAGGGTTATTAAACCTGGGTTTAATATAACTAATATGAGACTCAAAACACACTTAACCACACAACTGTCTCTTTGACAGTCCAAATCCTTGTATGGATTTTTGTGTAACTGTAAAAACGTTATGTAGGCATAAGTCGAATCGCATATCAAACATGTGTTAAAGTCGATGTAGGGTATATATAAATTATATATAGATAATTACGGAAAACTCCAATTATGACCAACCACAGTTTTGGAGTGTAGGATAGATTTTAGCGTGTTGTCTAATGGTACCTACTAGTATTGACCGACGTTCAACCTTAATTTGTTTAGTAGCTAGCCGAATATGATGACATAAGATTGTTATACGCAAGAAAGAAGCATTGCTGTGCAAGAGGCTCTCAATAAGAAAACAAATACTAGTATTCTGCGGACTTCATTTTCTATTTTTGTTTTGGCTATAAAAATCACGTGAAGTAGAACATGCATCCTATAAACTAGCAAGTGAATGTAATTTCATGGAACAAACGTCTGTCTTAAGATTTAGGACATTTATATAGCTCTAGCCATGAATCCATCTTTTACTTTCCTATTTTACTACGTTTCTTATTTTTTCCCACTATTTTACTTGTTGAGGAGATAAACACAGTTTTTTTAAATAATTAATATAAAAACATATTTTGACTCAAAAGGCCTAACCCTAATGGGTATGTACTCAATTATGTTATATTAACTATTTATTCTTCTATGGGTTTTAGTTAGCTTAATTGGTAAAGTTTCTAATGGTTGAATAAGAGATTTAGGGTTTAATCCTTGCTTATACCAAAAACTGATTGGTGTTTTGATATAATGATAAAAAGTTATCATTAGGAGCGGATACCATGTGTTGAAACTCTCTCTTAAAAAAAAAAAAAAAAAAAACTATTTATTCTTCTCATCATTATTCAATGTGAAACTTCACTCATCCGTGTATACCCAACATTACTTTATTGATTACACATGTAGGATTCTTGTGAACTTGATGAAGAAAAAACAGGTACAATGCATCGCTTGTATAAAGAGCCAAGGCCATATGCTGAAAGATGATCAATGTGTGAGTATTTCTTTTTTGTTTGTAATGATCAAGTTCTCAAATTAAAAGATGATCAATAAAATAGTATCAAATCATCAAATAGCCTTTATGTCATAAGAAACGTCATCTTATCTTATATAATCAATATAGCTGAACGAATATGGACTTGCCAGAGTATAATTTCTTTTAATTAATGACAATTAACTTTTCAAAAAATTAACTTGAAATGTATTGTGTATGATGTCTAAGATTATTGGTGAAGATTTTTGTAATCTGTACAATCTAATAGTGAAGGAGATGTAATTGGAATTGCAACTAAGGCAATGAGTTCAAGCAAGAAATAGTTATGGAGGAAAAGAGATTTGAGAGAGAGTTTTATCAAATCTAGAATATACTTTGCTTGAATGAATAATCTCATAGTTATAGAGTATATATGCTATCTATCTTGACACTCATCAACTGAATAAAATATCTAAATCACTTCTTACAACCATAACAAACTTTCCCACTTTTTACACTAAATAATCTGAGTTATAACTAACTTTGAAATCCAACGGCTTCTTTAGGAACGATTCCGTTTATCAAATTTGGCTTTGTCACTTGACAAAACTTTACCATTTAGAAAGAGCTGCATACAAATGAGAAGATTAAGAGGAATGACATCGTTTTAGCTTATTGTCTATGGACTAGCTGAAATGTTGTCGTTTATCTCTTCTAGTTTAACATCCCTCCTCAAACGAATGGGGGATGAAACCGCCATAAGTTTTCTTCTAAGTAACAGAAACAATGGTGAAGACAAAGGTTTGGTGAAGATATTTGCAAAATTATCTTTCCCAGAGACAAATCAGACACAAAAATCACGACATATAACCTCAATGTGCTTCCTCTTGGCATGAAAAACTGGATTAGAGGCTAAGGCAATGGTAGAGACATTATCACACCAAAGAATAGGCACATGAGAAAGAAATGAATGAAGCTCTTTGAATAAAATTTGTAGCCAAGCCAATTCAGCTGTTGACTGTTGTAGTGGCCAGTGCACGATACTCGACCTTAGTCGAGGAGCGAGCAATAGTGGTTTGCTTCTTAGAAGACCAAGAAATGGGATTAGAGCCCATAAAAACAAAGAACCCTATGGTGGACTTTCTGTTTGAGGAGTCCCTAGCCCAATTAGCATTAGTGAAGGTTGACAGAGTAAGAAGGCTTGGGGAGAAGTGAAAACCATGGATGAAAGAACCTTGAATGTATCTAAGAACCCTCTTGGTAGCCTCTAAGTGAGTGGTTGTAGGAGTATGCATAAATTGACATAACTGATGAACACTAAAGGCTAAGTCAGGCCGAGTGAATGTTAAATATTGCAAAGCCCCAACCATGCTTTTGCATTCAGTTGGATTAGAAAGTATAGTATCACTGTAAGGAGTAAGTATAGAAGAAGGATATGAAAGTGTTTTGGTGTGTTTAACATTATCCACAAGAAGACGATGAAGAATATACAAGGCATATTTGGTTTGAGATAATGGCCATATTTGGTAGGAGTGATAAGGAAGTAGTGTAGAGAACCAAGATCCTTAAGATCAAAGCTGTGACTAAGAGCTTGGATAAGATTGGAAATATGGGCAGAACTATTGCCTGTGATGATAATATCATCAACATAAACTCAAAGGTAAATGATGGTATGAGAAAAGTGATAAATGAAGAGAGAAGAGTCTGCCAAGGATGCTATGAAACCTACATGGAGCAATTGAGAAGTGAACCTATTAAACCAAGCCCTTAGAGCTTGCTTCAAGCCATACAAAGATTTTTGTAACTTGCAGACATGATGAGGATGATTAGAGTCAATATAACTAGGGGCTTGTTGCATATAGACATCCTCCTTGAGATAACAGTGGATAAATGCATTAGATACATCCGACTACCTCATGGACCAATTATAGCTCACTGTAATTGCTAGAACCAACATGATTGTAGCTAGTTTAACTATTGGATTAAATGTCTCAGTATAATTAATACCCGGCTATTGATGGAACCTTTTAGCTACAAGCTTGGCTTTGTATTTGGAGATAGAAACATCACTATTAAGCTTTAGTTTATAGACCTATTTGCAGCTGACTAAGTTCACATTAGAAGATAGAGGGACAAGTGACCAGGTTTGTTGTTTTTGTAAGGCTTCAAACTCAGCATCCATGGCTTTACACCATTGAGGGTATTGAGAGGCTATTTTATAGGTAGGTGGTTTAGTGTATGTGTTGTCAAGTGTAGCTTTGTAGCAAAGCTTTGATTTGGAAATTCCACTTTTGGATCTAGTTTGCATAGGATGTTGATTAGACACAAGTAAGGGTTAGGAACATCATGCAGTAGGTAATGTAGGTGATGATGTGATTGTGGATGTAGGATGTGATATAGAAGGTGATGCACAAATGGAAGGAGGTGCAGAAGAGGATGGTTGTGGTGATTCATATTGTACTTGGACATTAGAGATAGTAAAGGAAGAAGAAGTAGAAGAATGATGACTTGACAAAGGGTTGAGACAAATCTGGTGAATGATGAAAAAGTATGAACCAATGAGAGATAAATTGTAAAATTGTAGTAGACAGAAGATTAATGAGATAGAGGGCAATATGAATAGTTAATGTCTAGTAGGAACATGGTAAGGCAGCTTAAGATAGAAGGTTTATTGTGATTTCTATGAGATGTATGTGATTCCTTTCCACTAAACCATTATGTTGTGGCATATAAGGACATTAAATTTGGTGCATAATTCCATTTGATGACAAAAGAGACTCAAAAGCCTTTGAAGTATACTCCCCCCACCCCCCCTCTCCCCCATCTGATCTAAGAACTTTAATTTTAGTTAAGAATTAAGTCTCAACCATAGCTTTAAAAAGCAAGAATTTGTCATAAACTTCAGATTTATTGACAAGCATATACATTCATGTAAAATGAGTAAAATGATCTATGAATAAAGCATAATACTTGAATTCATTTATTGAATTTATAGGTGCTTTAGACCTCAAAGGTCTGTATGTACAAGTTCAAAAGGAGAAATAGCAATAAATTGTGAGTGTGTGAATGACAATTTATGCATTTTGCCTTGAAGACAATGTATACAAAAAGAAGTAAAGTTTGTACACTAATTATTTGCAAGAAACTTAAAACTTGGAAAAAGAACTTGGTTTTGTGTGTGACCAAGTTTGTTATGCCAAAGGTACTAGCTTGATGAAGTGGAGACTGTGTTACAAAGTTTAAATGAAAAAGAAAGCTTAGAAGCTTTGTGAGGATAGATTGGGTAGACACTTTGTTTACTCTTGCCCTGGTAAAGAACATTCCCCATAGCCAAGGCCTGAATAGAGATTATGTTTTCGTCAAAATGGCACCAACATTGATTATCATGACAAATTTTGTGCACAAATGCTAGATTAGAAGCTATGGATGGAAATCTAAGAACATTGTTTAGATGCAATGTAGAATGATGAGAAAGAAAAGTGATATTACCTATATGAGTAATTGGTAAGTGTTGACCATTGTCAACAGTAAGGTGATCTTGACCAGGGCCAAAATTGGAAATTAACACTGATTTCCTAACAATATAATTAGTAGGCACTGTTACAAAACTATATTTTTTACTAACATCTCGAGTCTAAGAGACTCGATTTTGAGCTTATAAATCGAGTCTTTGATTGTTCTGATTTAGCTGATTTGGCATTTCTTCCAGGTGGCGTCCACCTGGAAATCGAGTCTCTAAGACTCGATTTATAAGCCCATCCGAAACAAGTAAAATGTTTTATTACACACATGTTCAGCTTCAAAACCCCACAACCACAACCACGCTTCACTACCCACTTTCCCATATCCTCCTCCCTCTTCCAAACTCCTCCTCTAAACCCATCATTACCAAAATCGAAAAGCTGGGACCAAGCGACCGGAGCTCAATGTCCTAACTCTCATCCTCCACTTGCACCCAAATGACATTTTTAACTCCCCAAAAGCCTTGGACTTGGTTGACAAGGTCATTGCCAAGTGGGTTCATGTTGTGGTCCTCACTGGTGATGAATATAGTGGTGGCAAGCTCTACGAGGCCGCGCGTTTGTTGAAATCCGTGGTTGGTGATTGCGTGTATATGCTAATTGACGAGTGCTTCGATGTCGCTGCGGCTGTCGGTGCTAGTGGGATTCTGCTCTCTGATCAAGGGTTTTTTTTTTTTTTTTTTTTTTTTTTTTTTTTTTTCAATTACATCAGATTGGTTTTATTGATGGGTCGTGGGTTTTGGGGTTTTTATTTTTTTAATCTGGATTTTAGGTGGTTGTTGGGGGTGGATTTGGTTGGATTTGTGCTAAATTAATGCTCGGATTTGTGGGTTGTATTTGATCAGTCGCTAGTCTGTGCTTGTATTTGATGGTAGTTGATCTGTGTTTGTGTTTTGTACTCCAACACCTGGGAAAATCTTTTCAATGCATTTTATAGATACAAATCGATTATTTAAGCATCGATATATAAGTTGAGTTTCTAAGACTCAATTTCCAGGTAGACAAAGTGCCACCTCAGACCTGATCAAAACGTGAAAACCGACCCTCAAAGACTCGATTTATAGCCCAAAATCGAGCCTCTTAGCCTTGAGATGTTAGAAAAATATATACTTTCCAAACTATGCCTACTAATTATATTGTTTGGAAATCAGTGTTAATTCCCAATTTTAGCCTTTTGACCAGTGTAGGGCTTAGGAAAAGGAAGATTAGTGAGGTTGGGAGTGACATGGTCAATTGCAGTTTTTGCATTTTTCCATGAAGACAATGTATACAAGAAAGAAGCATAGTTTGTACACTGATTATTTGCAACAAACTTAAAACTTGGTGAAAGAACTTTAAGAACTTGGTTTTGTGGGTGACCAAGTTTGTATGCCAAAGGTACAAGCTTGATGAAGTGGAAACTGTGTTGCAGAGTTTAGGTGAAAAAGAAAGCTTAGAATCTTTGTAATGATAGATTGGGTAGACACTTTGTTCACTTTTACCCTCGTAACGAACATTCCTTGTGGCCAAGGCTTGAATAGAGATTATGTTTTCATCAAAATGACACTAACAGTGATTATCATGACAAATTTTGTGTATAGATTCTAGATTAGAAGCTATGGATGAAATACTAAGAACATTGTTTAGATGCAATGTAGAATGATGAGAAGGAAAAATGATAGTACCTATATGAGTAATTGGTAAGTGTTGAACATTGCCAACAATAAGGTGATCTTGACCAGTATAGGGCTTAGGAAAAGGAAGATTAGTGAGGTTGGGAGTGACATGGTCAATTGCAGCACTGTCTGCAAGCTAGGGTTGATCTTGGATGATAATTGAGTTAGATGCTGTAGCCATAGTTGCCAATTTTGTGGGTGGATGCTTTCCTTGATAAGCATAATCCATACAATGATAGCAATCCAAAGCTAGGTGACCAATCCTATCACAGATCTGGCATGTAGGTCTCTTAGATCTAGGAATTAAAGTTTGATTTGGATTCTATGAATAATGACTGAATTGATTGAAGGATGGAGATTGTGAAGTTGAACATTTTCCTCCTCTTTTGTTATTCCCTCAACCTCTACCTATACCAAGGACTGATTGTAGTTGTATGAACTGCCATAGCAAAGGTCTTCTAAACATCAAGAGAGTCATTCATTGATTCCTCTTCTGCATTCAGCATTTTAGTAAGCTCATCAAAGCTTAATTGTGTGCTTCTAGTGCAAATTTCAGACCTAAAGGCATTGAACTCCTTTGGGAGGCCTTTAATTGAAATGTGCAACAATTCTTCATCATCCAAGATCACACCAACAACCGTTAGTTTGTCCCTTAGGACTTTGATCTTTTGTTGATAGGTATCTATAGAATCAGATCCCTTTTGAATATTATGAAGTTCTCCTTTGAGATTCATAATATAAGATCATGAAATAGAAGAGAAATGGTTCTCAAGAACCTGCCACACCTCCATTGCTAAGTGACATCCCATTGTTAAAGCAAGAATTGAAAGTGTGAGTGGAATTGGTGAAAATTTGAAGAGCTTTCTCCCTTGAATTTTAGATTTGATAACTTGGATTAAGAATGGTAGTAACATTTCCTGAAAGATCCTTAAGCAACTTCTCATAAAGTAGTTGAGCTTGATTGAGTAACTCGAACATAGAATATGTATCAAGCACTATAGTAATTTAGTGTTTCCATACAATGTAATTGGTGCTATCTGGTTTGACTGTCATCATGTTAGCCATATTGGACAACAGTAGAAGAGGTTGATTCATCAGATTTAAAGGAGCAATTGAAGTTGAAGGTGCCATTGTTGAACTTGAAGAAGTGGATGCCATTGTTGAAGACATTGAAGCTGAAGTTGAAACAGTCGATAGCTTTAATACCATGAAGATTTTTGTAATCTATACAATCTAATAGTGAAGGAGATGTAATTCGAAATTGCAATTAATGCAATGAGTTCAAGCAAGAAACAACTATGGAGGAAAAGGGATTTTGAGAGAGAGAATCAAAGAGAGTTTTATTAAATCCAGAAAATATCTTGCTTGAATGAATAATCTCATAGTTATAAAGTATATCTATCTTGACGCTCATCAACTGAATAATTTATATATCTAAATCACCTCTAATAACCAGAACAAACTTTCCCACTTTTACACTAACAGAATTTGAGTTATAACTAACTTTGAAACCCAATGGATTCTTGGGGAACGACACCGTTTATCAATCTTCACTTTGTCACTTAACAAAACGTTACCGTTTAGAAAGAACAGCATATGCGTGAGAAGATTAAGAGGAACGATATCGTTTTAGCTTCTTGTCTGTGGACTAGCGCTGTCGTTTATCTTTTCTAGTTTAATAGTGTGCACCATTCATTATATGTTTAATGACCAAATATATAAAGGGTACTTTTTGTGACAGTGTTATGTACTGTTAAGCTTAAATATTTAATATCTATAATAATCATTTGTTCATTTGGTGGTCAAAACTCAAAGGAGCAATTTTTCTTGGATGAAGTTTCTTGTTTGAGCTAAATTAATATTATTCCCAGTTTTAAAACTCAAGGAGCAACTCAGCCCCTCTCTCTCTCTCTCTATTGGAGCTTTTGATCGTAATCCATGGCCAATAAAGCCTAGCCTCTCTCTCTCACTCTCTCCAAATTAGAGTTTCTAACTAAAGATGATCTTAGATCTCATATCCCAAGCCATTGGCTCCAAGATTCTAACAATTTGTTTTTTCTTTTGTTTATGTGAAATTTGGTATGGCTTTTGTTGGAGTAATATGTTTTAACTTATTTTTGGTAGATTGCAGCTGTTTGGTTGGTGAAAAAGTGTGGGAAAGTTCAAGGAATTTGTTTCATTATTTATGGATCTTAACTTTGGTTGGTGAGAAAGGGGAAGAAAATAAAATAAAACTGTGTTCAATTATTTTGAGGTTTTTGAATTAAAAATAAATTTTTGTTTAGTTATTTAAAATGATATTTTTGGAAGTTCATTGAAAATTTGTTAATTATTTTTGGAATATTAGGAACCAATCAAATAAAGAAAACAATACATTACTATGATGTGATGAAAGTGTAGCTTAATACCAAACATAATAATGATAAAGAATTATCATCAGGAGCGGACGCCATAAGTTGAAACTTTCTAAAAAAGAAAAAAAAAAACATGATAATGATATATTGCTGTAATGTGATACTATGAATCTAACATTATAAGAATGTAACATTACAACTTGATGTAATATCAAACCATATACCCCCTTAAAGTAATAAAATATCATGAAAATAATTTCAAAATGCCTTGCAACTCTAACCACGCACAAGAGCTGCAGATTGCAAGTTAAAAAAAAAAAAAGAAAAAAAAAGAAGAAAAAAAAAGAAGAAGAAGAAGAAGGCATGCAGAGCCACATGATATCATAAATTTAGACATAGAGAAGCCTATTTGAGTAGGGAAAGTCTCTATAAAGAATTACATCATTGACGAACAATTATATTTTATTTAATAATTTTAATTCAAACAGAAAAGAAAATTTACAGGTTCAATATTCTAATTGATTTTAAAGTTTTGATGCTCCAATTCCAATATAGAAAACTGAATCAAAGGTGAAATCCAGCAGAATGATTTTCTTGATAGATGAAACAAAGCATTGAAAGAACAGCAAGTGAATAGAGCTATTAAGATGACAAAAATAAATAAAACTGGTGAGCTATAGTTGATCTTTGAAAGGGATTGAGTTTTGAGACGGTGGGCGCTTTTGGGCAAGTATTTGCTTTGTCCTTTCAAGAACACCAAAAAATATTGAACCCCCAATTCCTATCCACAGAACTCTTGGCCCAATTCCCTGCAGAAAACCAAAAAAAAAAGTAGGGTAAAATCTGTTACACGTTGTGTAACAACCACCACCCTAAAGAATCACATTTTTGCAAGCTATTTTAGTTGTCTGCTACGTAACTTTCACAACCTTTTCCTATACACAAAAATTCCTATTTTTGTTCAAGTTTTGATCAGTTATCAGTGTACTAATATACAACTTTCAATTTCTAATAAGTAACATATACCACAGTTTTTTTTTTCACCATCAACTCAAGGAAGATCCATAAATTTCACATCTTTTAACTACATATAGCAGTCCAACTAAAGTATGTCATTTATTTGTTTGTAAATGATCTGAAAGAACATTTCCTTGTCCATGTTATAACTCATTTTACTCTTCCTTTCACTCCATTAAGATGGCATGACATAATTGGTTTAATATTCTACAAAGGTTAAAAAAAAGGGAAAAAAATCAGAAATAAATTTGGTGGCCTGATCTCTGCCGAATCTTGGTGAAAATGTGTTAAAACTGTCTTTGACACGTTCCAGCACTCTCAAACATTCTAGTCTATACTGCAAAAGTTTGGCATACAGCTACAAGATGACCATTATATCATTTTGATGAAGGGAGCATTATATTTACTCAGGGTATTAGGAAGAAGACTGGCATGTGCTATGCACTGTCAAACACAAGATATGAATTACATATTTCATTTGGATCAAGTTTCAATGTGATGGGCATAAGAAAGAAAGTGAGGAAAACACTGAAATAGTAAGATGAAAATAAAGGCTTTAGAACTGCCAAAGCTTCAAAAACATAAGGGATTCCATATCTCCAGAGTTTTTCTATTAAAGGAATAAATTTTTTAGTAACTCTGACATATTAAGAAAAGCAATTGAATAATCTGAACAGAATTTTTATAATTTCTCTGTAACAATAGAAAAGAAACGACTACTCCACTGTAATATCATAATTTTGAGACACAAAAAGAATGAAAAAGATTGGTCAAACCTTCAAAAGAGCATGAGTTCCTTCTTCTTTCACGATGGTCCTAACACAATCACAAATCCCTTTGTACTGATTTGCTGATCCCTGCAAAGGTTCAGAGAGAGAGAGAAACTCTTTACTAACTTCCTTCAGAGAAAAGAAATCACGAGACAGATTTCCAGTACCTGAATCATTAATCTTGTTTTTATCACATCCAGAGGAGTAGTTATAGCTCCAGTTATTGCACCTGTAGTAAATGAGATTTTACTAAAAGCAGAGCAGACCATATATGCATGATCAGTAAAATTTATACACGAGGAGACTTATATTTAAATACATCAAGACTTCTTTTATTCCAATTATATAATGGAATAGGAGAAGATACTGATTGGTGCCTTTAGATGAGGTTCCATGTTTTATGATTTTAATATTGCTAATGCTAAGCTATGGTAAATTGTGCTGAAATTCCAAAATTCTTGTGCTTTAAAACACAAGCATGCAGTTTCTTATCTGGAGAACAACCACTGGGTAGCGGTCTCTTATAGTGTTGAAGAAATAGCATAACATGAATCAGATGAGGCTGCTATATCTAAATTATTATCTGGAAAGTAGCAATCAACTGAAAAACAAAGCCACATATCATTTGAAGAAAAGTAGAACCGTAATTACAAAAGTACCTAAGTTCTCAGGCTGTGTGCACAAGTACCACAAACTTGGCGTTTTTCTTGAGTAATAATTTTCACAAAATAAGGGATTTCCAATATTATTTTTAGTATCTAACTTTCAAATTCTGAATGAATTCCAAAGGTCCATTTGTATTCATAAAAATAACATTAGTAAAGAGATGTATCAAGACTGGATAAGGCACCTACAACATGATTGTTTGAGATTGTTGAGAGATTGTCATACAAAAGTTGGATATCAAGTTTGTAGCCATTTACTAGCCAAAAATAAAAAGGGGATAATTACAAATTACCTACTTGAGGTTAGGCCCGAATTCACGTTGCCTGCCTATAGTTTAAAAAATGTCACTTTACTCACCTAAGGTTAGTTCCATTAGACAACTGTAACCTAGAAAGCATGGACGCGACTGGGAGGATGCCGCACCTGAGTCCGACGTAGCCTGATGCGGGACATGGAGTCCGATGTGGTTGCCCACGTGTCAGTGCCGCGTCTAAGATTTTTTTTTTTTTTTCGAATTCGCGCCAACTCGGCTCAATTCACGCCGACTCGGCTTCGATTCATGCTGAACCGGGCCGATTCGGCCAGAATCGGGCCGTATTGACCATATTGGGTTGTATCGGCTGGCGACCAAAACGGCTGAAACGGACCGAAATAGGCCGAATTCGGCCTTGAATCTAGCCGGAACAGCTGAAATTCCCACCTCAGAGGCATAGTAATGTGTTTCTTGCCTTCTTCGTTCTTTGTTTGTGAATCAAGGCATAGTAATGTGTTTTTTAAGAATATTTTAATAGTAAAAATATATAGAAAATATAAATAAAAATATTTTTAATAATTTTTTAATCGTCGAGTCCTGCCACACCCGCACCCGCACCCTACTTTTTCAAAAATTACCAAGTCCCACACCCGCACCCGATTCCCGAAACGCACCTGTGCTTCATAGGCCATAACCCACCTCACTCTTTTCCATTAGAAAAACAATTTTAAGACATAAAACATAAAAGAAAATGGATCAAAAAGAAACTCAAGAAAAACTTTACCTTACCATTGTGAAATCCAAGATTGTGACCCCAAATTCGTTTGATTGAAATTTTTGGGCTGTATTCACTCAAGATTTAGGGATTTATAATTGTTACGAGCAAGAAGATCCAATTTCTATAGACACGTATCTCACAGGTATGATTGTGTTCTAGGGTTTGAACTTTTTAGAAAATTGATGCCAATGAGAGAGATATTCACCTTGGGGATTGAGAATTCAGTCATTTTCAAGGAATGTTTGCAATCTATGGAAGATTCTTCACTAGCTCTGTTTGCAGTGCAGTTCAAAAGAGCTCCAACAATGTTTGTCTGAAACTTGATTGTATTTGATTTTATGACTAAGTTATTGTTTTTGGCTGTATTTATTTTTTTATTTTTAATTTGGCTCTGTACAACAAAATCCCACTATAACTTAACCAGAATTCCACAAATCTTGATAAATTTCAACAAAATTCCAAAAGATTTCAGCTGCGTTTAGTTGAATAATGTTGGAGCTAAACACCCCGATCCCAAACCCAAACGTTGGCTGCTTCATACACCAAACTATTTTTTCTTTTTAAGTAAGATATAGAAATATTATTATGACGAAGAAAACTATAAGATGTTACACAATATTCCGCAACATTGGTGGGGCTTCCCCCAACCATGTTTGCTCAAATGAAGTTAAAAGACCCCATTAATTAGCAAAGCATTTGGCTTCTTGATGCATGGGCTGTTAGCAGTATGCCATTGAATTGATTGAAACTTATCTTTGAGGTCCCCTAAATCCTCTATCTAGGGCTGGCCCAACATAATTTGGGGCCAACGCGATAAATTTATGTGGGGTCTTTTATATGTAAATATTAATTAAATAAATTTATTTAATACTAACCATATCAGGGTTAATTTGATGCATTAAATACATAGTGTGATGAAATAATACTAACTAAACCAAGGTCAATTTCATATAGAAAACTGGATATCATAATTAATGAATGTTCAAATTACTTTTTCGTGATTGGTGATATGTCAGATTGTAAGCCTATAGTAAATTTTGTAGTATCACTAACATCAGTGTTTTTTTATAAAACTTTGGGACTTTTACAACGGGGACGAGCCTTTTTTTTCTCAGGGGTAGAAACATTTTGTTGTGGAAGCCTTAGGTCTAGGCCTAAGCTGCCCCTATCAAATGGCCAAATGGGGAGTAAGCCTGAAGATTCAGATATAAATTCATGGTACAATTGTGGGAATTGGGCTTGCAAAGAAGTATTGCGTTTCTCTGAACATTGGAATTGTCTTGCCACAGTTCACATCACTTAAAACCCTAGCTCTTTGATCCATTTTATATTATGTTTTATGTCTTAAGAGTGTTTGTCTAATGGAAAAGAGTGAGGTGGATTATAGCTGTTAAACGGAATTAACCTTAACTGTGTAAAGTGATATTTTTTAAACCATGGGTAAGCAAAATAAATTCGGGCCTACCTTGAGGTGGGTAATTTGTAATTATCCCAAAAAGAAAAAAAAAGGTTTGTAGCCATTCTAGATTGGGGAAATTGACCAACTAGAAAATGTAAAGGAAGCTGTTAGGGTTTGTGCAGTTAAAGGTGAGAAAAAAAGGAAGGGTTGGGGGGGGGGGGGGGTATACAGGTGAACTGTGAACATGACCTTATGTCCTCACCAATTTATTGGCAACCTGGGCAATTTTGAGAATTTATATTTACTTCAAAGCTCATGATAAGAGACAAAGATGTTTTTTTTTTTTTTTTTTTAAATGATGTGGAACCTCACCAAAGCAGGGGCCTTTGGAATAACAAAGAAAGATCTTATATTATCTCTAAACTCTAAAAAGGAAATAAATATGAGAATAATCAAGTCAAACAGAAAGAACAAACGACTGAAGAATCATAAAGATAAACTCAGAAATTTTTTGGGATGTATACCTACCAGCAAAAGCACCAATTATTGCATTCTCAGGATCATTCAGATCTCTTCGTGCCTACAGAAAAAGGTAAAACTAAATCACTTCTATGGATAGATATCATGTACTTCTATGCTGACCGATTAGCAGACCACAAGGGAAAAGAAAATGTAATAGAATGAAGTTAATTATTTTGGGCAATGTTCAAAAATTTTGTACCTCTAAGTTTTCATTTTGAGGTTTTTTCACTTTATATAATCTTTTTTGTTCTCCATAGCAACACATTTGTCTAGCCTTTTTGGATGCTTTTAATTTTCTTTATTTTGTCTAATAAAATCCATCCCACCAAGCAAAGAAAATCCATCTAGGAGTAGACCCAGTTGGATGTATATGTTAAGCTTACCGCTAGCCTATATCCGATCCGGATCTGCTCATAGATGCAGAACTGGATGGCATCAAAAGGCAAATCTCGCAGTAAGAAGGATCCATACCCCTACAGTCTCAAAAAAAAAGAAAAAAAAAAGGGCGGGTGGGGTGTCAGTATTTATGCATGAAACAATTCATAAATTAACAGCATCATGCATAGTTCTGCATAGTATGTTATCCCCCAGAAGAAGTTTGTAAGCAAAAACCATATAGCTTAGAATGAAGACTGGGATTGCAGATCTTAAATTAGAAAATTGAGCATAATATACCACATAAAGGCCTTTAAAACCCTCCTTGGCAACAATGAGGCGGACTGCATCAGGGGCTGAAGCAAATTGCCCAGTTTGCAACCTTTGCTTTACGACCTGAGAAAAATTCTAATAATCACAAACCTAGAAAGCAAGAAGGGATTCAAGGGAAGATGGGGATTAAAGAAGTAAACTCAACTACCTCCGTTGGGACACGGACAAGAGAAGAAGCAGCACCTCCAATTGCACCTGCAGTCTGAAAGAAATCTAAATACCTATTAAGATAACAAGAAAGCTCTATCCAGTACATTGAAAGTGAAAGTTCTCTCTATTATCTCTTTTACAAGCAAAGGAGACTGAAATGAGGCAAAATGATTCAACCACCTAACTAACCAATCAAATAGTATGTTTAAGCATGTTAGCAAAAAAAAAAAAAAAGTATGTTTATGCAACTATAAAATCTCTGTTAGCACTTAACAGGCCAACTAATAGAGGCAAGAAATCAGCATGAAAATAGTTAGTACTGCTAAAAGCCTTTAGTGACTGTTCACTGACCCTAGGATAACAAATGAGAAAACAAAAATGGAAAGAACAGATAAATATTTAAGCTTCACCTTCCATAAGACCTTGAACACTAGCATGCAGTAAAGTGACATCCAGTTAGGTCTCTAGGGGTTGAACCAAAGACACAAGACTCTTTCCATCATCAGGGTTGAGCCTTTATGGACTGTAGGACAGAATATGGGATAAATTGTTGTCATTTGCTAATGAAATTTTAGGATTTTAAAAAAGAAAAAAACTTTATTTCATAATTTTTAATTGTTTTAGGATTTACATAGTCAAAACAGGGTCCTTATGGTAGTATATTAATTAGGATATATTTGAGAATATTCTTCTTGAGAAATGGGTTCTCTAAAGCCTATAAATACGCCAGCAATCTGTAAAACTAACATAACAATTCATCTTTCAATAAAATTGAGATTTTCCTTCTTTTTTGGATGCCAAAGTTCTTTTACTTGTAAATCCAAGGAAACTCTTATGGATTTAAGAGTTTGCATCTAGATAGAACAAAATCTCAGCACCAGTTTGTATCAAAGGATCCTGATATCAAGAAAAGAAAAGATGAAACAACCATCCAATTGACAGTGATTGTGGGGGTGCAAGCCTTCAAGGCAGAAATTCAAGTCAACAGTGAGAAGATGACTCATGGACTCCAAAAGTTTCCTGACATGCCCATTAATCTGGGTTTAAATGCCAATAAGAATCATGAAGATGATAGGAGTAATTATCAAGGATATTATACTTACGGCCAACCTATTGATCAATGTGTTTATAATTTAAATGATATTCAATATTTTGATGTGTAAAGAAGATTTTATTAGTTGGATTCTTGATCTTGAAGAATTATTTGATCAAAGGAAGATCCTGAAGATTGGTATAACTTGTACCAAGCTTGAGAGAGATACAACTAATTGGTAAAATGATATAGAGTTTTCCACAATACAAAGACATAAGTCTAGATTTTCTTAACAGTCAAGAATGAAAGGATGATGGTAAGTTTTTTATTCTTCATGATTATGATGAAATATTGTTTTATACAATCATAAGCCAGCAAATTCATAAAAAGGGAATAACAATGAAACTCTTGACTTCCAATCATTGAAAGAAGATTCAATTTTAAATGCTGAAAATTTAGAAGATAAAATATCTGGAAGTAGAGGCTGAACAAGCCAAAGTTGAGGAAAAATTACAGGTTGTACTTAAGATCAAAGACAGCATTTTCGAAGATATTCTTGAGAGGCTAAAGAGGAAAATATGGAAGATCCAACTGAATTCAAACATGATGATGAGTCTATAAACCCCAAATTCCTAAGATCACATTGATTTGTTGGAAACCATTGCAGTACAATCTATCAGTTCCATGGGGTTGAAAATGCTAATTTTGACTCCAATTATTAATTAGGGTCTATTCTAAATCAAACGTGTATAACTGTTGGCAAAGGTTTTGCCTAAAAATATGAAAGGGGTGCTCGATAAACTTATTTCAAAGGCACAAAATGCTTTTGTAGGCAGTAGGAAAATCCTTGACTCGATCTTAACTGCAAATGTATGCTTGGATAGAGTGAAATTTTGGACAGATCGGTGGTGTGGGGATCTTCCTCTTCGTTTGGCTTTTCCGGTCTTATACAGTATTGCAACTAACAGAGCGGCCTTTGTTGACTCTTCTCTGATAAGGCAAGGAGCGGGGGACAGGAGAGGTTGGGATGTTCATTTTATTCGGAGTCCAAATGATTGGGAGGCAGAGTTGGTGGATGATTTCTTTCAATTTTTGGCAGCCAATTTACCTTCAGCAGATGATGGTGATCGTATGAGATGGAAGTTGATGAAGAATGGGGATTTTAATATCCGCTTGTTTTATCATAAGTTGCGTGGTTCTCTTTTCATTGTTTTTCCCTAGAAAGGTATTTGGAAGGTTAAGGCACCCTGGGCGTGTCTCTTTGTTTGGACAATCGCCTAGGATAGGATTCTCATGGACAATAATTTGCAGAGTAGGGGTTTTGATTTTGTTGACTGGTGCATCATGTGTCATTGTGGGGAGATAGTGGATCATTTGTTGCTACATTGTGGGAAGGCTCATCGTTTGTGGAGCTTTGTCTTTAGAACTTTTGGGATTTCATGGGTTCTCTCAAGATCGGTTGCAAATTTCCTTTTTGGTTGGTGGAATTGGTTGGGGAAGCATTCATCTATCATTTGGAATTTAGCTCTATTGTGTTTGATGTGGACTATTTGGAGGGAATGCAACCCATGGACTTTTGAGGACTCAGATAGATCCGATGACCAGTTGCTTGCTTTTTTCACTGGTTCCCTTTTTAATTGGTCTAAGGCTTGGGGACTCACATCAAGTGAATCTATTTCTTTGTTCCTTAGCTCTTCTATTTTTGCTTCTCTCTTTTTTGGTAATCTTTGATATGCTTTGTGCTTCTTTGCATAAAGTAGTTTTTTGAATATACATCTTTCTTACTTGTCAAAAACAAGAAAAAGAAAAAAAAAGAGTAAAATCAAGAGTTGCACTCCAGGGTTGATTTGTAAATTGGATATTGATAAATCTATGACCATGTTAGTTGGGACAGGGTTCTTATCTGTTTGGCAGGATGGGGTTTGGAGAGAAGTGGAGTTGCATTCATACTTGTATAGCTACGGATTGGTTTACAATTTTGGTAAACAATTCACCGGCTGGCTTCTTCAGTAGTTCACGGGATCATATTCATTATCCCATTGCTCTTTATGCTAGTTATGGAGGTGGTGAGAAGGATACTAAAGAAAATTGTGGGGATTTTTTATTGACAGATTTGGGGTAGGACATGCTGCTACAGCTAGGCTTTATATCTCCCATCTCTTATTTGCTGATGATACTCTTTTTTATTTCATGGATGCAAATGCTGAAAAATTTCTTTACATAGTGTTCAATTGCTATGAAGCTTTTACAGGTCTAAAGGTTAATATGGGTAAAAGTGAAGTGGTACCAATAGGTAATGTGAGTAACTCAGTAACATGGCAAAATTAGCAGACATCCTATGTTGTAAGATTGTGAGTTTACTGATGACATATCTTGGGATGCTGCTGGGGGCTTCCTTTAAGGTGTTGTTTATTTGGAATACTAATTTGGAAAAGATGGAATGCAAACTGTCTAGTTGGAAGAAGATATATTTGTCCAAGTGAGGGAGGCTAACGTTGTTAAAAGGTACAATTTCTAGCTTACCAACCTACCACCTCTCATTATTTACTATTCCCATTGGTGTGACAAACAAGATGGAGAGGTTGCAGAGGAACTTTTTGTGGGGTACTTCAGATGAGGAGTTCTAGTTCTCCCTGGTGGCCTGAGATACAGTTTGTTCTCCCATTGCAGTAGGTAGATTGCGGATCCGAAAGATAAGAAGTTTTATCAAGCGTTATTGGGGAAATGGTTATGGAGGTTTGGGAATAAGGCCATGCATCTTTAGAGACGGGTAATCACTATGAAGTATAGGGAGAATTGGGGTGGTTGGATTTCAAAACCATTTAAAGGGACACATGGGTGTAGCTTATGGAGAAGTATTAGGGCAGGTTGGGATAATTTTCTTCAGTTTGTGTCTTTCAAGGTGGGGGATGGCACCTGAGTAAGGTTTTGGAAGGATATTTAGTGTGGGAATCATTCTCTAAAAGAGTTGCACCCAGATTTATATTGTTTAGTGAACAAGAATGCCCCAGGTCAATCAGTCATAAATAGTTAGATGTGGTGGCGTGAAGCTATATCATGAGATTTTGTAGAGGTTTTCGTGACTAGGAAGCAGAGCCAATGAATTATCTACTCAAACATCCCCAGGTGGGAACGAGCCGATAGGATGAGATGGCAATTGAAGGGGGATGGTTGCCTTGATGTTTGTTCCTTTTAAGAGGCTATCTGAGGTAAAAAGAAGCTAACTCTTTCCCTTGGAAGAGTATTTGGTGCGTTAAGGCCCCGAAGAGGGTCTCGTCCTTCATTTGGACAGCAACCTAGAGGAAGATTCTAACTTGTGATTCATCAAGCAAGGTTTCTCTTTAGTTGGTTGGTGTTGTATGTGCAGATGTAATGGGGAGATGGTGGACCATTTGCTGATCCATTGTGAAGTTGCATATGCATTATAGTGTAGTTGTTAGAGCCTTTGGGATCCAAAGGATGTTACCATGGAAGGTAGATGATTTCTTGTTTAGATGGAGGAATTGGAATTGGTTTGAAAAAACCTCATTGAATATTTGGAATTTTGTCCCGTTATGTTTGATGTGGCTATTGTGGAAAGAGCCAAATAGTCGTACCTTTGATGATATAGAAAAATCACAATCTTAGTTGGAATCATTGCTGATTCAAACTCAATTTGATTGGTCTTGTGTGTAGAGTCATACTAGTAGCATTTCCATTTTAGATTTCATAGAACCATTTCATTCTTGTGCATAATTCTTTTAGATTATGTTGTGTTCATCAACATGGACAAAAAGTAATCTCTTCTTCTAATAATAAATAAATAAAAAATAAAGGTCAAAGAGAAAAAATTTCAAGTTATTCAAGTATTTGAAGTAACTTTTATTTGGAGCTAAAGATTTCAATTTCCAACTAAAAACTATAGGGCAAGTTTCATTGAATTGGAGGGATTATTTGTAAAAGCAAAATATGGAGGTCACTTTTTGTAATTTGTTAATTTTTATGTTATTTTTGGAGTTTTAGGTTTTCAATTTTATTTCGTTATTTTTAATTGCTTTTAAGGTTTCCTTAGTCAAAATAAGGTCTTTATATGGTAGTAAATTAATTAGTTTATATGTGGGAATATTCTTATTTGGAAAAAAAAGTTTTCTAAAGCCTATAAATAAGCCTGTAATCTGTAAAACAAAAATAGCAATTCATATTTCAAAAAAAAATGAGAGTTTTCTTATTTTCAGATGGATTCCAGAGTTTTCCTCCAAGTAGGTTCAAGCCTTCAAGGAACCTCTTACAGATTAAAAAATTTGTATTCAGTTAGAACAACATCTAACCCTACCATGCTTTCTATTCTGCAACAAGACACTAGGGAAGGCTACCCTCATTACGTAGCCCATTGTCTCCCTAGCTAAAAGGGCAAAACTCTGTATTTATGACGTTATGGAAAGGAAAATTAATGAAGAACTTTTTGCCATTATAGTCTAGCAACATGAAAATGGTCAGATTAATGAAAAACTTTGTGCCATGACAGTCCGGCTACATGAAGATTGTCATTTTGCATATATGGTTAATTTAAAAACTTACCAAATGAGCTACTGCACTAAGGTTTTCAGGAAAGGACTTCAGCAATTTTTGCTTTGTAGGTTCATACACACCAACAAATATGGCAGAAGCCCTGTGCAGAAATAGAAGTTCATCAGCCATGTCCCACATAATAAGAAGAGGTATGCATTTAATGAAAATTGGGGGAAAAATTAGAAAGAAATGGTGTTCTCATAAAACTTATCAAGTATTACATAGATTCATATCAAGCACTTTTTCAAGCATTTGGCTTAAAGTATTAAAAAGTTAAGGCTCAAACGTGGGTTCCCAAGTCCTCATGTAAGAGGCAGACAATGAAATAACCAAAACTGTCTCTATTGAGAAAAAAAATTCATGAAGAAGATTGAAAATTCACTAAGAATCCAGCCTTCACAGAGGAAAAATCAAATCATATCAAAAATCTTATGAAAAGTTTGAGTTGGAAGAAAAGTTGATGATTGGAGTATTTATTAATAGGATTTTACTCAAATAGACAATGTAACAAAAAAGATTAAGCATATGACTAAGCTGCCTTGCTATATACAAACAAACTCCCATCATGGATAACTGATTTCAAAAGTTTATTATGCACTTAAAGTAGTAGGGACAAGGGTCTTAAGATGAATAGGGAAAAAAGATTCTTGTATCAACCACAAGTAGTTAAGATACGCATTCCACAGTTTTGCTTATCTTGCATAGCACTTTCCTTAGCTCGTGTTTATTATCCACTAAGTGTTCATGTAGCTTTGGCCAAAAAGTTAGGTTTTGAATTGTCATGTGTGAAAACATATAGAAGAAATCAAACTACATTTGTTAAAATTTTAAATATTATGGAACATGAATGGAAGATGAGAAAAGAAGAATGGAAGAGATTAAAGTGGTTCGGTCGCATAAATCTTTCATTTACGTTATTGTAACACATTGGAAACTCATATTTTTAATAGAATTTACAGAATTTGAAAATATGTCAACTATCAATTTATTACATGTATATTTTAAATTTGAATTTCAAATCAATTTATTTAATTGCTCCAATCCCTTGATTTACTCCAAGCAATCAATCCCTTGCTTTAGTCTTCACGGTTTGGAAAGTGAATCATACTTTCCAACATTCATGCAAATAATGAGGAAAAGCATATATGCATCTAATTTACTCACGGTAAGACACCAGCAAGGTTTCCAGCCAATCCAGAATAGAGACCCTCCAAAATAATTTTTCCTCCACCCTGGGCAGCCTGACAAACAAATGAATGAATGGTTAATTGCAACAATTCAAGCAAGAACAAGCAAGTCGATGCATTGTAAAACATCAAGATTTTATATTTAGACTACGAGCAGGTTGACAGCAATAGTAAAATAGCCATACATTTATGAAGGAAGGATGATAGAAAGCAAAGGAACAAAAGGATGAGTTGGTCCCATACAAAAGAGTTGTATGACCTTTAATCTAATGCACGTCATCTTTGAAGGATGAACTGTGACCAATAGGAAAATTCTCAATTTAACTAGCAATGCATGTTAAACTGTATGGAATGAAACAAACTTTGTATAACAAAAAGTATTTCGTCATCCAATAGTAGAAAGAAAACAACAAATTCTAGAAGCAAATGCATTCTATAGAAGTGCGGGATCAAGACCGTGTCAGCACATATAGTGGAACAGTCCTCGCAGTAATAATTGTTGTTCTTCTTCTTCTTCAAATTTAGTTAGCAACATAATGCAATAGATAAAAAAAAATATTCAGTATACTTGACGTGCCTGTAGTCGAGTTTTTATAGTATCAATTGGATATAATGCTGCTTCCACAACAACACCAGCAAAGCCTCCAGCTATGAAACCTTCTGCAAAACCCATGATTTTGCTTTGTGATTTTATTGTTTATAGTAAAGATACATCTTTATGAATAACCCATAGCCAATCTGAAATTACATGACTGGAACCCAGATCAAGAGTGATAGTTTTTCCTAGAATTAAGATAAGGAATAGTCATTTTTGAATACAACATGAAACAAAACAATGAAATATGGTTGTAAATTATAAGTGGTAAATGGCTGATTATGGTTTTAATTTTAAATTTTAAAATAGCTAGCCAACCTTCTGCAATATGGACTGATTTTTCTTTCGTGGTCTACTATGAGCCTTAAAATACAAGCCAGTCATAGATTATTGACACAGAAAATACTTGAAAAATATATGGTTTGAGTGATCTGTTTTGCATCTGATCTTTAAAAGGAAAAGCTCTTTGTACCTTGAACTTTCATTACAAAATTGGAATTTCATAGCTTCTGTGTCCTAGGCAAAACATTTTGCTAATGAGACATTTTGGATTAGGGCATGAAACATCAAAATCACTACTTCCTTGGCCAAATTATCTGACTGTTAAACATCAGAATCACTACTTCCTAGACCAAATTAAATAAAGGATCTTTAAATTGTCTGCATATTACATGGGCCACAATTGAGAACAGTCATCCATCACATCGCTGTAAATTCAACAATTAAGAAATGCATCTAACCTAATTTCAACTGCATCAAATTACATTACATACCGTAGAAATCGCGTAAAAAATCAGATGGCTTGTTCTCTCCTGCAATGAATGAAGCAACCTTATTTGGCTCCTTTTGAGAGCTATGCATTTTAAGTGTCAATGCATCTGTAAAATGAAACCATTAGTTCAAAACAAGTTCCATTGGGCAACAACTGCTTTTAATTATCCCAAAAAAAAAAAAAAAAAAAACAAACCAACTGCTTTCAAATAATTTTTCCTCAAAACTCCAAAGGAAAGTAATAGAAAACATCCAGGGAGAAGAATTAGTTATACATTTGGAGACACTTCTGTAGATAAAATCCCATATTTCCGGACACTTCTTCAGTGGTTTCTCATTCATAGCTTTAACCGTCTCATGTTTGATTTTTTTTTTTTTTTTTTTTTTTTTTTTTTTTTAATTGGTGGAAAAGATAGTAAAATGGGTAACTCTGATATCAGCATGTGATCATTAATAAGATTAGATAGCAACCCTTTCCCATGCATGATCAAGAGTTCTTAAAAGTAATTTATGAAAAAATTGAGAAAATTGAGAAAAAATTTTGGTCTATGAAGCAATTCAACCAAATGGGATACCATTTCTTCATAAAATTAGTTTAGTTATATCAAAACCATCCTCTTTTTCTGTTTTTCAGCTCTTATGTAACAACCCACTAACAATTCTAAAACTGTGCCTCAAAAATGAAGCATAAAAGACAGCAAATGAAACCAATAACAAAAGTTCTTTGGCTTTTCTACGAGTTTTTCAGCGACCCATTAGAGCATATAAGTTACAAATCTTAACCCCCCCAAAAAAAAAAAAATTAAGAAGAGAGAGTAAGAAAATGAATACCGACTGGAGGAGAGTCTTTCTGAGAACTTTTGGCATGCATTGGCAATGTAGTTTACGAGGTCCAATGATAAATCTCAGTTCAAGTGATTATAGAAAACCAAACCTTCGAGAGAGCGCTGTGTCGTGTCTACCGCTATGTTTACGTCCAAATCAGCGACTGAACGATTTGCTGTCACCGTTTTTTAGCTTAATGGAATTTTACTTATTAACCATCCTTTTTCTTCCTTAATTTTTAAAACCCACATGAGGTTTGGCTTGTTTGCACTTTACGTACCCGTGGTTCAAAACTTATCACTTTATCCACTTGAACTTCAATCTGTTACCCATCTATTACCCACCTTACCCTCAAACATTAGAAAAACACCCTTTTATTAAAAATAGAACATAACACGAGTCAAACACGAACCATCAAATCTTTTCCTCACAAACATAAGAACACAACATTTGTAAATATAGTTCAAAATTTTCAATTACACACATCCAAAACCAATTAAATCCTCTGAATCCATTCCAAAATCCCTCACATTTTTCAAACCCAAACTGTAATAAAAAAAAGTTTTAGAACCCAATCATAGATTAAACAGAAAATAGAAAAAAACTAAAGAGAGAAAAACAGCACCAGTGTTCATCCTGCCGATGGTGGTGTTCGAGTGCTTCGACCTAAAGTTTGATGGTGGCTTGTACGGCAGCTTGGCTGTCGTGGCAGTGGCTCATAGTGGTGCTAACGGCGGCTATGGAGGTCAACCACCATTAGCAAGCCAAAATCAAATAAAACCCACAACCAAAAACCAAAAAAAAAAAAAAAAAAGAAAAAAGAAAAAGAAAAATTGAAACCCACAAAGCGTTGCCACACATTCCACCACCACCACTATTAGAACCCACAACTCAACACCACCACCATGCCCACAATCCACAACCACCACAAGCCACAACCCATAATCCCACCATAATCAAATCATTATCAAACCCACAACCCAAAAGCAAAAAAAGAAAAGAAAAAAAGAAAACCACCGCCGGCCGAGACGGAGGCCGAGATCGAGCTCCATTCTCTCTAAACCACCACTGGCCCTCTTCCTAGATCTGCTCCAAACCGCCGAGACAGAAGTTGAGACCGAGACGGATGCGAGAACGAAGGAAATCTGATGAACCCACAACCAAAACCACAAAAATCAGATGAACCCACAACCAAAACCACAAAAAAAATGAAACCCATGAAGCAAGAATGAAGGAAAATGAAACCCATCGCTGTGCTTTGGTCAAGGAAGCTTTTCTGGGAACGAAGGGCTATGTGGGTCGAGTCCTTTGCCTGCTTGTTCGTTCACCAATACATCTCCAATGACTGCATTAGGTCAGACGGTGCCATCGAACCCGAGCTCGTTACCAGAAGCACCTGTAATGAGTGAAGCAAAAGGAAAATTGTCTTCGAAGAAAGAGTTAAGCACTAGTGTGATTGTGGCTGTTGTGATAGTTGGGATGTTGTGATAGTTGGCCTGTTGTGAAATTGTTGATATTGTTATGGATTAAAAATAATTTCATTGAGTCATTTGATTGGTGTTTTGTTCCCCCACTTTGTTCTCATTAAAGTTCATGAGGAATGAAAAATCCTAGCTTTTTTATTCTTGTTATATTTGTTTTAGCCTAAAAATGTGTTTTTCTAACGGCAAATGGAGAGGTGGATTACGGAAGGCTAACAGAACTAACTTCAAGCAAAGTGATAATTTTTGAACCATGGGTAGATAAAATGCAAACGGGCCAAACCTCAGGTAGGTTTGCTGTAATTATCCCATTTTTATATTTTACCAAAAATTTGTTTTTTGCCACTACACTTTAAAAGTTTGTTTTTTTCTCATTAAACTATTGAAAAACTTTCTTTTCGACTCTAACTTATTGAAAAATGTTTTATTTTATGTTCTTAAATTTTGCTAAAAATTCATTTTTTTTTTTAATTATTGAAAAGAATTTTTTTTCCATCCCTATTGGCTATTTTTGTCTCTAAACTATTAAAAAAATATTTACAAAATTTAAAAAAGAAAAAAAAGAACTTTTAAAGTTTAGGGACAACAAACAAATATTTGGTAAAGTTTATGGACCAAAATAACATTTTACTCATTTTTCTTTTTTTTTTAACCCCCATTGATTTTCCATCAAGTTTGGTTTTTTTTTTTTTTTTTTTTTTTTTTTTTTTGGTGTGGTTAAATGATGAATTTTATTAAGACAAAAGGGTCAGGCTCGAGCCATCTACCATATCTCGCTTTAGAATATGGGCATGATCCCAGTCTTTCATTGATTATAGTTTTTCTCATGTACATAGGCTTTATAATACTGTTGCATACTCACTTGCACGGAGAGCTATTTGCTCCTCCCATATGGTAGTCTAGATGGAAGATGTTCCACTTGTTCTTGTTCTCCAGGTTGATTTCTATAGCCTCCCTTAATAATATAACGTATTGTCTTTCTTCTTTATATATATATATATATGTATATATATATGGGCACGAAGATTGGAGATGAGAAGAACCCAATATCGTTACAAAAAGGAACTTATGCTGCAAGGCCATGAGCAACATAGTTGGCTTGCTTAATTACAATAGAAAAAGATCAAGAAGAAAGGGAGCGGTATAACCATAAAAGGTTGGTGTCCTCAATGATAGGTGAGATTGAACAATGCGTTGTGATTGAGGAGTTCTGTATGGGCTCAATAACATTCTATCAATTGCCTTCAAAGATAATGTTGTTCGATCCCATGCTATGTGTAGAGGATACAGCGAGGATTGCAACTTTTGCTTTGACCCAAATAGGCTCTCCATTGACTTCTATACCTATTCATGCATAGATAAATTAACCCCAAGAAATCACGACAATTAAACAGCAACAAGGAGGGAATTATCTGTTTTGATTGCGGCATCAATTGATCTTTGGCAAGCCAAAGGGCGGAGGAGACCATGAACTATGAGATGGTTTTGTGTTTTGAATGTATGAGAAGTCCCATGCTTGCTTTTGGAAGAGAAATTTATGTCTCGTGTGAGTAGATAGGGGGAGGGGTGTGGTTGTGGCCTTGTAAGTGACTCTTATTTAACTTGTTTCTATGTAACCAAATTTGGTCACATGCAACAGCCGAAAAGAGCAAGAATTTTGGAGTCTTTTCAAGAGAAAAGTTTGGATAAGTACTTGGATTTTTCAAGAGCCTCATATAGTTTGTTGTGTTAAGTACGAGAAGTCTATTTAGCTGGATAGCCCAGGAAGAGGAAAGCCAAAGCGATTGGGTAAGGGGGCATTGTGTGAATAGGTGAAAAGTTGTCTCTTCTTCAACATTACGTAAGATACAAAATTTGTCTATGGATGTGGTTTGAGCTGCTAAGGGAGAACATCCCAGGCAATCTTATATGACATCAATTTAAATCTAATACAAAATTTTGCATAATGGCATTCCAATTTCTGTTTTTGAGTGGGCAATTGGAGTCAAAATTTGGATTTTGGTATGAGATAAGCAAATTTTGTTGTGAATTTCCTTGAGCTATTTGTAACCCAGATGTGTTCGTATGAGGATAGGTGGATTTTGAAAAAATTCGTAGTTTTTTATGTATCAAAATTTGAGGAAATTCTCTCTGTCACATTGGAGGGAGATAGAATTAATTAGGTCTGAAACTCTATGGATGCCATGGTCATTTGGTGTAGGGGCAGTGGGGGTGAAGCCTTCAAGCATTGGTATCCATGGGTGATCCCAAACAGGTGTGCGTCTCCCATTTCCTAGAATATAGAATTTCCTTTCCATTGCCATGAACAACTTCTCTTGGCATGCATGAATGGGGTGTGCCTTTCAAGTATTTTTTTTTTTTTTCATTAAAAGGGATGCCCATGTTCCACCCAAGTTTGGCATTGAGAGAGTGTCTGTTGTCCTGTGGAGTCCTAGACCACCAAGGTTTTTAGGCTTACATATGGGAGACCAAGATTTAAGGCACGTTGGTTTTTTTCTCATGTTGGAAACTAGCTACCAAAAGTTTTTAAGAATGGAGTCAATTTTGGAGCATAGGCTTTTGGGATTGAGTTGTGTAAGTACCCAATTTGTTATGATCCCAAGACAGTGTTGGGCTCGTACGAAAAGAGGCCCTCACAATATCATTTGTAGAGAGTGGGCTTCAAAGGTATGACCTTGGGCATAGATGAGCTGTTTAGTAGTAGTTCCTGCCGGAAATACTGCATGGGCGGGCTTGGTTTCCCTAGCACAACCCCTTTTCTTTTCCTCTCGCCAGAGTTGTGTGTCCCTCCAAGAGCTTTATTTTCTTCTCCTTTTATACCGGTGTTCCATCCCCTTTTTTGCGTCCACATGTTGACTTTACTTTTGGGGTGCAGGCCTGTCCAATTGGCCCATACCTAGAGTGGTTGGGAGTTGCTGGAAAAGCGCATGGGCATGGGCATGGGCTTGTCAAACGCTGAATTCTGTATTACTGGGTTGGTTACTTTTTCCCTGGCCCCGCCCCTACACTCAGTTTGCTCCTTTCTTTGGGCGTTTAGTAAAGTGCCGAGCAGGAGGTCGTCCTCGGCAATGGCTCTCCTCGGCTTGGGCCGCGGACCTTAAGGTAAACTGGGCCTGGGCCTGGGCTTTACTTTCTTTGACCCCACAATAGCCCCTCAAAAACCTGCTGCCCGACTTTTAGTTGGGGAGGAGGGTTTTGATAATGTTGGGCCTGCATCATAGCCTGCTCTGATTCTACACTCCATTAATATTTGCATTTTTCCACTTACACGGGGGACGTGTCAAATTAAGAGGCATTCCTTCACCCATTCACGCGGGGTCCTTTGACACCCCTACGCTCGAGGTGCTCCTTCACGAGGATCTTCAGATCCTACGGTCACGAATGGCGTTGGAACTTGAGCCCACTATTCCTTGTCTGTAGCATTCTTTGGGACTCTGCGTAAATTAAATATCTCCTCCTTTCCCTTTAAATAAGTAGGACAGGAGGTTATTCCTCTTACATTCAAACCCTTCGGTTTTCTTTACAACCGCAATCCTTCAGCCATAATCACAGTCTCCATATTTAGTGCTCTCCATCCTTAGTGTAATATGCCTAAGGCACGTATAGGGGTGAAGGAACTACACCCGCCACAGAGGTACCGGATCTCTCCGAAGCTCAAGGTGGTGTGGTCTGGACAAGGTGGACACAGACTCAAGATGATCCTCCATCTTGGTAAGGCGAGGATGGTTTTTCTACCTCTTTTAGCCAAAATCCGAAGCAGGTACTGGTCGCGTCAGACTCTTGACGCGTCAGAAGTAAGGTTTTCCGCCATCAGCGCCGTCTGCTTTATCGCAGACGTGGTTATACGGAGGCTCCCCCACCTCCGGCTCTTTGCACCGTTTCTTCAAACGGTGTTAGCCTGAGGTCAGGTTCCCTGCACCTTTTCTTCAACGGTGCAGGCCCCAAGTTGGGTTCTTTGGCTGCCTGAGTTATGGGCATGTAAAAGTGTTGAGGAATGGTTTCCTTAAACAGCATCTTGGAACAACAGCCAATCTCTCCTCTGCACTTTTTCTTCGGCTTTATCTTCATTCTATTGTATCTTTTCTTTTCACTTGTGTAGTTAGCTTTAGTATAAGCTTATTCCAGCTTTTCATTGTACACTGTACTATTTCTTTGTCTTAATAAAAGATGAGTTTATTTCTTTCTAAATATTTTTCCTTTCGGCAGCAATTACTTTGTGAATGAATATTAAATGTACGCTTGCCTTTGATGATACTTGGAGCAGAAAAATGCCTTAAAACAAACTCCTCCTAGTTTAAACCTACTGACATTATCAAGTATAATAATGGTAATCCTCAATAAATTAAACTCTTGGAACTAACCGGGATAACGGCTGAGCGCTGTGCGATGCATGTTAGACAAATGTCCGAGAACGATAAACTCTAAATAATTTATCCGAGAGGGTAGCCGAGCAGTGAGGGACCTCAATTGTGTTTTTGGTAGCAGGTTGCTCTATATTGCATCAGTCCCTTTGGTACTGAGGGTCCGAGGGTAGACTGGGGAATCCATTCAGTGTAGGGATTAACCCAACTGTTAATGGGGAGTTCTCCTCGGATAGATTCTAAGGCCCCGTAACGTAGTTTTTCTTTTAAGTACTTGGTTTCCCAGAGGCTTGGGTCCGAGGACCATGCAAGGCCTTGGTTCTGTCCAAAATTTGTACTTTTGCTTGTAAGTAGTTGGTTTCCCCAGAGGCTTGGGTCCGAGGACCATGCAAGACCTTGGTTCTGTCCAAAACTTGTATTTTTGCTTGTAAGTAGTTGGTTTCCCCAGAGGCTTGGGTCCGAGGACCAGGCAAGGCCTTGGTTCTGTCCAAAACTTGTACTTTTGCTTGTAAATAGTTGGTTTCCCCAGAGGCTTGGGTAGGAGCACCAGGCAAGGCCTTAGTTCTGTCCAAAACTTGTACTTTTGCTTGTAAGTAGTTGGTTTCCCCAGAGGCTTGGGTCCGAGGACCAGGCAAGGCCTTGGTTCTGTCCAAAACTTGTACTTTTGCTTTTAAGTAGTTGGTTTCCCCAGAGGCTTGGGTCTGAGGACCATGCAAGGCCTTGGTTCTGTTCAAAACTTGTACTTTTTTCTTGTAAGTAGTTGGTTTCCCCAGAGGCTTGGGTCCGAGGACCAGGCAAGGCCTTGGTTCTGTCTAAAACTTGTACTTTTGCTTGTAAGTAGTTGGTTTCCCCAGAGGCTTGGGTCCGAGGACCAGGCAAGGCCTTGGTTCTGTCCAAAACTTGTACTTTTTGCTTGTAAGTAGTTGGTTTCCCCAGAGACTTGGGTCCGAGGACCATGCAAGGCCTTGGCTCTGTCCAAAACTTGTACTTTTGCTTGTAAGTAGTTGGTTTCCCCAGAGGCTTGGGTCCGAGGACCAGGCAAGGCCTTGGTTCTATCCAAAACTTGTACTTTTGCTTGTAAGTAGTTGGTTTCCCCAGAGGCTTGGGTCCGAGGACCAGGCAAGGCCTTGGTTCTGTCCAAAACTTGTACTTTTGCTTGTAAGTAGTTGGTTTCCCCAGAGGCTTGGGTCCGAGGACCAGGCAAGGCCTTGGTTCTGTCCAAAACTTGTACTTTTTGCTTGTAAGTAGTTGGTTTCCCCAGAGGCTTGGGTCCGAGGACCATGCAAGGCCTTGGTTCTGTCCAAAACTTGTACTTTTGCTTAAGTAGTTGGTTTCCCCAGAGGCTTGGGTCCGAGGACCATGCAAGGCCTTGGTTCTGTCCAAAACTTGTACTTTTGCTTGTAAGTAGTTGGTTTCCCCAGAGGCTTGGGTCCGAGGACCCCATGCAAGGCCTTGGTTCTGTCCAAAACTTGTACTTTTGCTTGTAAGTAGTTGGTTTCCCCAGAGGCTTGGGTCCGAGGACCATGCAAGGCCTTGGTTCTGTCCAAAACTTGTACTTTTTGCTTGTAAGTAGTTGGTTTCCCCAGAGGCTTGGGTCCGAGGACCATGCAAGGCCTTGGTTCTGTCCAAAACTTGTACTTCTGCTTGTAAGTAGTTGGTTTCCCCAGAGGCTTGGGTCCGAGGACCATGCAAGGCCTTGGTTCTGTCCAAAACTTGTACTTTTTGCTTGTAAGTAGTTGGTTTCCCCAAAGGCTTGGGTCCGAGGACCATGCAAGGCCTTGATTCTGTCCAAAACTTGTACTTTTTGCTTATAGGGCCTTGGCTTTTAAGGGAATGAAATCCTCGGCCGAGCCCCTTGAACCATCTGCGTGGCTGACGCTATAAGTGTAGCCCCTAGTCAAGAATCATAGCCCTTATCGAAGCTTTATGCTAGAGCACTGTAAGTGGCTGATAGGAACGACACGGGTACTGTCTCAAACCATCATCTATGCCAAGACACAAACCTCCCCACAGACGGCGCCAATTGTAAGTACCCAATTTGTTACGATCCCAAGACAATGTTGGGCTCGTACGAAAAGAGGCCCTCACAATATCATTTGTAGAGAGTGGGCTTCAAAGGTATGACCTTGGGTATAGATGAGCTGTTTAGTAGTAGTTCCTGCCGGAAATACTGCATGGGCGGGCTTGGTTTCCCTAGCACAACCCCTTTTCTTTTCCTCTCGCCAAAGTTGTGTGTCCCTCCAAGAGCTTTATTTTCTTCTCCTTTTATACCGGTGTTCCATCCCCTTTTTTGCGTCCACGTGTTGACTTTACTTTTGGGGTGCAGGCCTGTCCAATCGGCCCATACCTAGAGTGGTTGGGAGTTGCTGGAAAAGCGCATGGGCATGGGCATGGGCATGGGCTTGTCAGACGCTAAATTCCGTATTACTGGGTTGGTTACTTTTTCCCTGGCCCCGCCCCTACACTCAGTTTGCTCATTTCTTTGGGCGTTTAGTGAAGTGCCGAGCAGGAGGTCGTCCTCGGCAATGGCTCTCCTCGGCTTGGGCCGCAGACCTTAAGGTAAACTGGGCCTGGGCCTGGGCTATACTTTCTTTGACCCCACAAGTTGTATTTATTTATTATACACAAACTAGCCGCGAACCCGCGCGTTACATGTGATAATTATTTTTATGGTGATTTTATTATTATTATTTTTTTTTACAATTTAAACTAATCTAATAATGAGTAATGTATTTCATAATTATATTTTTATTTATTATAGGAACAATCATAAATGTAATATAGGAACAATCCAAAACACCAAAAAAAAATGTAAACTAAAAAAAAAAAAAAAAACTTAACAATGATTAATTGAACCAATATTAGGATAAAATTTTGTTTTTGATAATCTATTAAGGTTATTTTCTTTGTAGAAATTATAATTTCGGCCGCCCAAAACCTATTATCAAATAAATAATTATTAGCAAAATCTAAGAATTAAATTTCTATACATGCATTGTTATAAAATAATAATAATAAAAATAAAATTGTAAAAGTTAAAATTTGTCACCTATCCGATTATTTTCGTTTGGCTAACCTTTGCTTTTCTTTAAATAAATGGTATTATAGAGTACTTTTAATACAACTATTAAGAGTACTTTTTCCACCACAAATGATTAGAAAATAAACAAAAATTAGTAAAGTCTCATAGTTTAACATCTAAATTGAGCATTATAAAAAATCATGCTATGTAACAGAATAATATTATATTTTTATATGCTATATTTAATTCTTTAGAATGCAATAGGATAACATTTAACAATCAAAGAGAATAAAAAATAAATAAAAGACAACAACAACAATTTAAAAAACAAAACTAAATTGCATTAACCCAAAATAGAGTTTTAAAGGATATAAAAAATTATCAACCTAAAGTAGAGATGCAAGAAAAAAAAAATCCACCAAAAAATTTAGAGAGAGAGAGAGAGAGAGAGAACCTTTTTTTGTGAGGGAAAATTATGCATAGAATAGAAGAGATAGTGACAAATTTATAATAAGATGGTGTGAATAAGAAGAGACAAAAATAAAGGAAGATGAAGGGAAAGAGGAAAAATGATATTAATGTAAAGGATAGTGGGGAGATGAAAAGGTAATGGAGGGAAAAAGATTGAAGAAGTAGTGGAGAGATGAAATGGTAAGGGAGAGAGAAAGGTTGGAGAAGTGTAAATATTAAAAACAAAATGTTAAAAACAATTATAAGAAAATTGAAAAAAAAAAAAAAAACCCTAAAGCCTGAAATGCTTCAACGATTTTTTTTTTTTTTTTTTTTTTTAAAGCAAAAAAGGCTCACACAAAACTCTAAAACTGAACTGAAAAGGTTTTGGGTTGGGCTTGATAGAGGAACTAAATAAATAAGAGGTGAGCTGGATTAATTATACAGATTTATTATAAAGTGATAGTAGAAGTAAATAAATAAGTAGTGGGCTGGATTTATTATAGGGTAATAGTAGAAGTAAATAAATAAGTAGTGAGCTACATTTATAGGACTGAAAATTGTAAAAACCATTTAAAAATTGTAGGACAAATTATATTTTAAAAAAGAAAAGAAAAAAAAGAATGACGTGGTAGCTGATGTGGCGCAACGTGAGAGCAGCAGCATTCAACGCTATGCTTCAGCTTTTAGTAATATATATAGAATATAGATAGATATAGATATAGATATAGATTGTAACTTGAAGCCTTTGGAATTTAATTTAAAATTTAATATTTTATTATCTCATAAAAAATTAAATATTGTAGTATCTCTAAAGTGGTTATAACACAATAATATATTAATATTTAAGGCATGTGACTAAGGAAAATTTATTGCGAAATCCAAAATAAAACACTTATTTGGTATGATTAATAAATTTTGTCTAAATACTTTTAGATTTTGTCTACCTTTTTTTTTTTTTTTTTTTTGAGAAGAAGGTTTTGTCAAGGATGCACTTTTTGGAATGTGTGTGTGTTTTTATTTATGAACTTTTCGAATGTGTGTTTAAGAAGGTTAGTTTTTATCATTTTCCAGAGTCCTCAAATTTTGTTTTCTTCCATTTATTGTTATTTCTTTTTCTTTTTTTTTTTGAGATAGGAAAAAGTGTAAAATCACAAGAGATGTTAGTTGAAAAGAAAATTAAGTCTTCTAGAAATTAATTGGAATGGTAATTTCCTAAATGATTCTTCATGTTGTATTGCTTTGTTACTTGTGGGTCAATAAAACAAAAGTTATCTCATAAAAGACTAAGAATATATTATAAATAACATATAAATACTTTATTTTTATTTTTATTTTTTATATAAAATATATAGATTTCAATCACTCAATAATATATAACTTATTTAATTTTATAAGAAAGATAGTATCTCAACAAAACTTATTATATCGAAAATTTTGAATTAAGAATTTTTCTTGTTATTTTGGTTAGTTATCACTCACAAAATATTAAAAAATTACTCATATTTCCAAGAATAGCAATCACATACATAACTATGTCTACGTGTGTGTGATTTGTTGATCCTAGAAGTTGATCCACCCCCTAAGAGACAATTTCTAGCTCCATTCCCACTCATATAAATCTTAGCTTATTTGCAATAAGATTTATCTAAATCTCTCTCCCTCTTTTTTCTTTCCTTTTATTTTGTGGAAAAGGTTTGTTGAGGTCTAAAAAAGGGTCATAGTGAAATAAGCCCAAAAAAGAAGAACAAGTCAAGCCCAAAAGGAAAAATTCAGGCTAAGCCCAAAGTAATAGATACGGAAGACCCATGAGGGAATGAAAGAAAGGCCCATAGGATCTTGAAGCCCAGAAAAGAAAGAAGCATCCGAAAAAAAAAAAAAAAAGAGACCACGGCAAAGTATAAAGAAGCAAGGATCCTCAGGAAACATCAATAAGCACGGATCCCTTCAGGCACAAAGAAAAAGGAAGACTGGGACAGATCGATAGAAATAAGACAGAAGAAGAAAACAAGAAATAAAAGCAAAAACGCAAGCGACCTCTCATGGCACAGACGGAAAAGGCCTCGGGGAACCAGGACAGGGAAGAAGAACGATAACAAACGACTTTCAAAAATGGCAGAACATGATTCCGCCCAAATAGGAAAGAAAAGGGAAAAGAGGAAGACGCCAGAAATGGGGATGCCGAGAAGGGCATACCTCAGCACGTCCCAAAGAGGAAGGCCAACCAGAAGCTTTCAAAAGAATCAGAACCGAGAGAAGGAAAGAATGAGAGAAAACGGAAAAGGGACTTACCGAGACGATGGGGATAGGACATGCTCTGTTTGCAAAAGAACAAAACAGGGGAACCAACGGTTCCCCGGGAAGCCCAGAAAACTCCATTATAAAAGGAGGGGATGGGTTGTGAAGAAGGCAGCGAGAAAAAAAAGAAAGAAACACAAGAAAGAAGAAATTCTCTGGGAAAAACTATCAGAAAAATCTGTGCAGAAAGAAAAATACTAAGGGAAAAACAAATATTGCTTCCTGGTATCCTGTAAAGGCCACTATTGCACATACTCGGATTCAACGAGAATCAAACTTTGCAAGTTTTGAAGGCTGAAATAGCCATTCAAGACTGTAATTTTTGAGCTTGATTGGACCTTGTATCACGTCCTAGTGAGCTTTCCGTAATCAAACAGATAATATATTAATGAAACACTGCTTCATAATTCCCAGGATCCCCACAGCACTTTTTTTTTATATCGTCTTGCTAATCCTGTTTCTTTCCTTCTGAACTTACGTTGTTAATTTTTGGCACTCTTCGATATCCTTGTTTGTCATTTTTCTTTATATTGTCAAGAGTATTCTCTGCATTCACTTGATTCTTAAACAGCTCGTTAGCTGCGGTGAGTCAAGGCCCGGTCCACCAAATCCTTCCTTTTCATTCAGGCCCGGGATCCTTGGGCCTGAGTGTGACGAAAAAGGCACTCCCACATTTTGGCGACTCCACTGGGGACTGGGCAAAGAAGAAGGAAGAAGCAACCCTTCACAGAGAATGCCTCCAAGACAAAGAAACAGCAAAGGAACTAATGTGCCACCTACGGCCTCTGAGCCCGTAGGAGAAAACGAGGAAGTCTCCAGGCAAGGAGGTGGGATACCCTTGGTAGAACAGGAGGTTGTGTCAGAACAAAGACACGCAAGGCAGGAACCAGACCTAATGGCCAGGATACAACAATGTTAAAGGATCTGGAGCAAGAAGTTCGTCTTCTCAAAGAAGGCAGGACACAGGAAATCAGAGACAATATTCCCCCTACTGGCCACCAAGATGGGACGCAGCCAGAAGGAGGGTCAGTAGTGGGAGGAAGAGTCAACCCTCAGTACTTGACACTGGCAGACGTCAATGCCCTCCTGGAGCAAGAAAGGGAAAAACTCTCAGGGATCCCCAAGCAATTCTCTTGGGATCCCCCGTTCCCTCCAGAACTTCTTGGCAAACCATACCCTAAGGGGTACGAACCCCCAAAGTTCCATCTTTTCGATGGGAGGAATGGAAGTACCGTGGAACATGTGAGTAGGTTTGTCTACACTATGGGCCCCTATGCAGGAGACAAAGAATTATGTCTAAGGGAATTCGCCAAATCCTTAGTGGATAGGGCATACACTTGGTACACCACGCTGAGACCCGGGTCTATCAAAACCTGGGATGAGATGATGGAAAAATTCTGCGCCAAATATTACCCTAGTGAAGACAAAATCACTTTCCAGAATCTGCAAATGGTGAGGCAGAGACCTGGAGAAGATCCTGTTCAATTCATTAAAAGATTCGAAGATGTGTCCCTAGACTGCTATGGAGACCATGAAGAAAAGGAGCTCATGGAAACCTATATAGCCAACATGCTTTTTGATTACAGGCTCAACCTTGAAAATTTATGTATCACACAGTTTGCTGACCTGCTACAGAGAACCAGAAGGACAGCGCAAACCATGAGAACAAAAAGGCTGCTCGTGTCCCAAGCTATGACAGCATCAGCAGGAGAGAAAAGGAAGAGACCAGATGGGAAGGTGTTTGAGGAACCACCAGTGATCCCATGTACAGCTGAGGAGTTAAACCATGTCCTAGACAAATGGATTGGAGATGGGGTTGTCAGGCCATTCATTGTGTCCAGGCCACCAACTGAAGAAGAAAGGAAGAATCCTTTATTTTGCAGAATCCATAATTATGTGAAGCACTCCACCAAGGACTGCTGGACCCTTCGCAGACTCTTCCACAAAAAGTTGAGAGAAGGAATCTTGGAGCTCACTCAGAAGGAGCCAGAAGTGTAGAGGAACCCCTTGCCTAACCACAAAGGAAAAGGGGTGGTAGCAGTAGTAATACATGGGAACCCGGCAGAAGTAGGAGAATTTGAAGGATCCTTCCACCCGAACACAGTCAGAACCCTCCAGAAGAATCCTAAGTTCAGGTCACTATTCAATCAATTAGGATTTGGACCAGAAGCAAGAAGAGTGTCCACAGAGTCTCTCATGAGCATAGCAGCAGATTCAGGGATGGAATGCTTTACAGCTGAGTCACATGCTAGTCGTGCTTTCCTGGAAACAACCAATGCAATAACCTTCACTGATGAAGACATGGAGATTGAGAACCTAGACCACTGTAGACCCCTTTATCTCATGGCCACCATAAACGGCGTTCAAGTCAGAAGAGCACTGGTGGATACGGGGGTATCACTCAACCTCATAGCCTTAAGCACCCTGGAAGCTGTTGGCTTAGTTGACAGAAGGATCCTGGGGGCTCCCATGGAAATAACAGGATTTGGAGGATCGGTAGAATCAACAGAAGGATACGTGCAGTTAGCCTTAAGGGTGGGGCCAATAGTATCTCTGACAAGGTTTCATGTGATTAATGCAGAAGTTTCTTATCATGTGTTGCTGGGACGCCCGTGGCTTCATAAACATCGCCTTATTCCATCCACGTTCCACCAATGTATTAAAGGGAGACTGAATGGGAGGCCCATAAGGATCCCTACCAACCATAATCCTTTCAGTCAGGGAGAAGTGAACTTTGCAGAAACAATGTTTTACGATGAGTTGGGGCCAGATGATGAGAACCCCACCCCGGGGACCCCAGGGGCACCTATCCTAGAAGAAGAAGAAGGAGGGAGGGGCACCCGTGATCTGAGGAACCTTCTAGAAAGGAAAAGACAAAAGAGGAAGCCCAGCTCTTCAGGATCCCGAGAATGTGTGGTGGTGCGGGAACCTGGGGGAAGGCTAATCTATCGTTTGTGAAGGTGCGCGGGACCCGAATGCATTGTGCAGGAAGGTCCCGGAACACCAAGCTGCATGATGGCCCAAGAAGAAATCCTAGAAGAACCAGTTAAGGAGGCCCAGATTCAGCCTGAGGAAGAATTAAAGGAAATAGACTTGGGGACAGAACCAGGATCCCGAAAACCTGTCTTCATTAGTAGTCAATTGGTGGCTCAAGAAAGAGAACAATTGGTAACCTTGCTTCAAAAATACAGAGATGTGTTTGCATGGACCTATGATGAGATGCCTGGTCTAGACCCAGAGTTGGTAGTCCATTCTCTTAATTTGGACCCAGGGATGAGGCCAGTAGTCCAACCAGCTAGGGTCTTCCACACTGAGGTAAAAGCTCAAATAGTTCAAGAGGTCAAGAAATTGCTAACAGCTGGTTTTATCAAACCCATCCAACACCCAAAATGGCTTTCCAACATTGTACCTGTGAAGAAGAAAAATAGTCAGATCCGTTGCTGTGTAGACTTTCGCAACTTGAACAAGGCATGTCCTAAAGATGAGTTCCCCTTGCCCAATATCGACCTCCTTGTAGATTCAGCTGCAGGAAACTCAATGTTCTCGTTTATGGATGGGTACAGTGGATACAACCAAATCCGCATGGCAGCCAAAGATGCAGAGAAGACGGCATTCAGAACTCCGATTGGGAACTTTTACTACATTGTAATGCCCTTTGGCCTCAAAAATGCGGGGGCTACGTATCAACGGACCATGACAGCCATTTTTCATGACATGATGCATGAGGAGATGGAAGATTATGTAGACGATATTGTGGTCAAGTAAAAAACCAGAACAGGACATTTCCAAGTACTTGAGAAGGTCTTTGAAAGATGCAGGAAGTACAAGTTACGTATGAACCCCATGAAGTGCGCCTTTGGAGTGTCTGCTGGAAAGTTCCTTGGGTTCCTGGTACATCACAAAGGCATAAGCGTGGATCCAGCCAAGGCCACAGCTATTGCCACGATGGGAAGACCAACTACTGTTAGGGAACTTAAAAGCTTCCTGGGAAGGGTCTCCTATATTAGGAGGTTTGTGCCTAGTTTAGCCTCAGCTACAGCAAGCCTATCCAAACTATTGAAAAAAGGAAATGAATTTACCTGGGGGACGGAGCAGCAAGAAGCTTTTCAAAGATTTCAGGGCATTATGAATCATCTACCCACCCTCTAGGCACCAGTACGTGGGCGACCTCTATTGCTATACTTAGCATCAAACTCTCAGGCAATAGGAGCTTTGCTGGCACAAGAAGATGACCAAGGAAATGAGCAGCCCATATATTATGTAAGCAGAACACTCAAGGATACCGAGACCAGGTACCCAAGAATAGAGAAAGCCTGCCTAGTGATCATTTATGCATCCCAAAGGTTGAAGAGGTACTTCTCAGCTCACCAAATCCTCTTGGTAACCAAGTCCCACCCTATAAAAGCACTCCTGCACCAGCCCCTTCTCACAGGAAGGATAGCACAATGACTAGTGTTGCTCTCACAATATGATATAGGTATAAGAACTCCCAAGGCTGTCAAGAGCCAGGCCATAGCAGATTTGCTAGCTCAATTCCCAGGAAAGGAAGAAGGCCCGCTGAGCGAAGAAATCCCTGGTGAGGTAGCAGTGATGGAGATCCCAGGGAAGAAATGGACCATGAGGTTTGACGGGTCGGCCACAGCAACTTCAAATGGGGTAGGAATTGTACTAAGCTGTGGAAATGGGGATATCATGCCCCTGCCTTTCAAGCTTGATTTCTCATGCTCTAATAATGCAGCTGAATATGAGACATACTTAACTGGGTTGACTATAGCACTCAGCATAGGAGTGAAACATATGAGAGTGTTGGGAGATTCCAATCTTGTAGTCTCCCAAGTGAAAGGTGACTTTGCATTACGGGAACAAAGCTTAGCAGCCTACAGGACTTGGGCACAAAGGCTGGAGATGGAATTTCAAACCTTCAGCATAGAATACACTCAAAGGAGTGAAAACAGGTTTGCTGATGCTCTCGCCACCCTGGGATCCCAAATACCATTTAATAGGAGGGATACGCTGATAAAAATAGGAAGGCAGGAGCATTCTATTGTAAGGATCCTCCAAGGGATGTACCCCGGAGAATCCAAACAGTGGGACTGGAGGGACGAAGTCAAAGAAAAGATGAAAGAGGTAGGCCCTAGAGGGAACATCAAAGAACTAATGGATTACACTCAGATAGAAGGAGAATTGTATAGAAGGCTGCCAGGAGGAATACTGTCCAGATGTATCACCGAGAAGGAAGGAAAGTCAAAACTAGAAGAATTACACGCCCAAGCATGTGGAGTTGCAGAAAAGGTCAGCCTATATAGAAGGATGCAATGCATGGGGTATTACTGGCCAGATATGGACAAGGAAGCAGCAATCATACAGGGGAAATGCCAGGAATGTCGTTTGGCAATTGACAAAGAAGAAAGCTACGCGGTGTTTATTGCAGAAGATTGGCGGGTTCCTTTCATAGGATACCTAGCTCAAGGGATCCTGCCAACCGACAGGAAACTGGCCCACAAGCTCAAAAAGCTAGCGTGCAGGTATTTCCTACAGAGTGACATTTTATTCAAAAAGGGATACCATGGGGATCCCCTCAGGTGCCTGGGACCAAAGGAAGCTAGAGAAGTAGTCAGAGAGGTACACTCTGGAGATTGTGGAAGTCACCCAGGGAAGAGAAGGCTGTACAAGCAGTTACTATTGTTGGGATATTACTGGCCAACGATGAAAAGAGACTCTGAGGAGCTGGTCAAAACATGTCATGCTTGCCAAGTCCTGGGCGATGCAATTCACACTCATCCAAATGTCCTACAGGATATGACGACGCCATGGCCTTTTCATACTTGGGGGCTTGATCTCATAGGACCTATAAACCCTCCATCCAATGGTTATATATGGATCTTGGCAGTCACGGAGTACTTTACAAAATGGGTAGAGGCCATCCCTTTGAAAAAAGCTACTGGAGCGGCTGTAGCAAATTTCATTCGAGACCACATCATTACAAGGTTCGGGATCCCCAGAAGATTGATCAGCGACAATGGAACCCCATTCATAAACAAAGATATGAAGGGATTAATTGAAGCATACCACATCAAGCATGGAAGATCTACCCCATACTACCCACAAGGAAACGGCCAAGCTGAAGCTACTAATAGGGTAATATTGAAAATCCTTAAGAAAATGAAGCATGAGTATGGAGGAAAATGGAGTGACCATCTGGCAGATGTGCTTTGGGCATGTAAAAGCTCTGTAAAGACAGCCACAGGATTCTCCCCATTCTCCCTGGTTTATGGAACAGAAGCCATCAGCCCTGTGGAGTTAGTCATTCCTATACCAAGGGTAGTTTTGGAGGAAAATTAAGGAGAGAGTGAGGACGCAAGCAATGAAAAAAGGCTAGCAGATCTGGAAGAAGTAGAAGAAGAAAGAGAGCTGGCCAAGAAAAGGAGCCAGAGATACCAGCAAAGAATGACCAGAGCATATGCACAAGCAGTACGCCCAAGAGTGTTCACTAAAGGGCAATTTGTACTAAGGATGGCGGAGCACGTGAGGAGGAACCTGCCAGGGCCTTCCAAGTTCACCCCAAAATGGGAAGGACCCTACATCATCAATGCAGCTCATGAGAGTGGGTATTATTACCTTGCCAAAGAAGATGGAACAGTCCTGACAGAGCCCATAAACGGGAAATGGCTGAAGCAATACTATGCATAAGGACAAGGGGATCCCGGTACCTCAGGGTCCTTTTACCAGCTTCACTATCTGCTAAGTCTTTTTATTTTTTGTCTTTTTTATTTTTTCAGCCTTTATCATGAATTCTGGTCTAAGATAATTTTGTTCAGGAACATGTGATAAATTGACTCTTTGTGGTCAATACTGCACCAAAAGACTTTTTCTTTGTTCCTTAAAAATGACCATGTTTCAATGAGGTTCCTGTTTCTTCAACATTTAAGTTTTTCTTTAAATACTGCAAAGACCAAATTTGGATAGATTTAAGGAAGGATACCTGAGTCAAAGAAAAGAGAGAGTATGTAATACCCTTTTACATATGGCCCAGGACCCACCTCACAAATAATTTCAGATATCCCACAAACAGTCCCAAGTGCATAGGTCTAGGATCACAGAATAAAAGTAAAGTATCTAGGATACCTAGCCTAGCACTTGGCAAAAGGGGAACCTGTCAAAGTTCATGAACTGGGACCGTATCTCAAAAAAAAAAAAATATACATAGGAAAGGATACCAGTGTACCCAGTTCAGTACTTGCATAATAGATTACCGGGTACCTGGACCAGAATTTACAGTGAAGCCTGTGGAAACCATGGTCCAGGACTCAGGAAAGAAAAGAGTCATAGGAAAGAAAAGACAATATACCAAATAAAAAGGTAGATTCACATACTAAGAAATGAGAAGCAGTTTTGAAACACAAAAAAAAGAGAAAGCAAAGAGTAGAGCAATGTTCAAAAAAAAAAAATTATACAACCCCAAATTGTTTATGTAAATCTAAAAAAGTAAGCTAAGGAATGAGGCCAGCCAACAGAGAGGCATCCGGAGAAATAACAGGCACGGACAAAGTAGAAAGGATCCTCTGCCGCTTGACCTTCAAGTCTTGTAAAACCTTGTGAGCATGAGCCAAAGCTTCCTCAGCAGCAGCTATCTCAGTGTCTACACTCTTGAATGATTGCCTCTGAAACAGCATATGAGCCAGCAGACGCAAGCGATCCAGTAGAAAAGACAAATTGAACTTGGCCTCCAGAAGGTCTTGCACCACCCCTCTCCACTCTAGAAGCTTTTCTTCAGACAAGGAATCTACAGAGGAATTCCTTAGGGAAATCAGCACAGCACACAGCAACTCCATCAAAATATTGCCTAGAAAAACGCCTCCCCTGAAGCCACTGGTGAAATTCCCGTGACTCTTGAGCAGACTCTCTAGCAGCGGCAGGCCTTCCACAGGAACAGAGAAGCGCAGGAAGCTGCCATAAGAAGACCCAAAAACATAGAAGTGGCTGGCAGGAAGACTGTTGAATTCCAAGAGATCAAAGCGAGCCAGGAAAGAGGAAAGCCTTGAATCAAGATCTGAGGCAGCCATTTTCAAGGCATCCCCATCACTGTGTCACCACTTGCAGAGACAGGAGGACTTGCAGCCTTTTGCTCTGGATGAAGGTCAGCAACTTGAATAGGTCTCACAATTCCTTCAGGGATAACAGGCTCAGAACCTGCAAAGCCTGTATCAATATCCAAAAAAAAGAAGAAAAGAAAAGGAAGAACAGATTTAGTCTTTTAAAAAAAAAGAAAAGGGAAAAAAGAAGAACAAACCGGTTCCAGCTTCTTGGGGTAGAGCCTCTTCTTCCTGATCTCCTGACTTCCCCGAAGATTCTGGGAAGGAACATAAGGCAAGTTGAAGAAAAGGTGAAGGACCAATGGCAAAGTGGTTAAAGGAAGGAATAGATGCAGGGGGCTTCGCCATATATACAAAAAAAAAGGGGGAAGAAAAGGAAACACGATGGGAGCAGCTTGCACTCACCTTCTGAGCTTTCTGATTCTAAAGAAGAGGCAACACTGGGAGCAGATTTCTCACTGGTTTGACCTAAAAGGAAAAAGAAAAGGAGGAACTCAAAAAAACTGGAAAAGAAAATAAAAATATAACGTTATCTCAAGGAAACAAGGCTTACCTGTTTGTTTGGATAAAGGAGTGTCTCCCAAAGCACCTTTATCTAACAAGGGTTGAGGAAACACAGTCCTGATAGGACTAGGAGTGCGTTCAAGATGGGGACTTTGAGATGACGGGATCCTAGAAGTTTTGGGATCCTGAGAATCCTGGGAACCTTGTATCGGTTGCCCGGTTTCCTCAGCTGGATCATCAGTAGGGGGCTCCTCCCCCATAGTAGGAAAAACAACAGAAAGAGCTGTGATAATTTCCTCCCCCAGAGCCTTGTCAGTCATAGGAAGGGATACCTCCACCTAAAGGAAGAAGAAGCGGAGAAGGCAGTGCCAAGTGTGAAAAAACTAAACAAATAAAAATCCCAAAAAAAAAAACCATAAAAAATAAAAAAAACACAACAAACGGGAATCGGCTAATCAACACAATGTCAGAACAAAAGGAAGAACAAAAGAAGGGGTGGGCGCGGGAACACCACTGATACCATTGTCGTCTCCTCAGTGAAGGATGGCTTTCTTCCCTTCTTGGTTCAGACGTTCGCGCTCTGGCTCACTGCAAAAGGAAATCACCACTCAAATCAGCAAAATAGAAATTAAGTGTACAACAAGTGTAGAACAGGTAAAAAAAAAAAAAAGAAGAAGGAAAGAAGTCTTGCCCTTCTCTCTCTCTCTACAGATTCTCTGGAAGTCTTTTACTTACTACGAGTACGCCCAGAGGGTCCTAAAGGAGGCTGGGATACCAAACTAGAGGATCCTAAAGAACCATGGACTGAAGCAGTCACAGGAACCTGGGAAAAAGAAGACTCTACCTTGGTCTTCTTCCGGGTCCTTGAAACCAAAGGTTCCCTGACATCCTTGCCTTCTTGAGATGCCAAGTGTGCTTGAGATTTCCCCGTTTTCCTTCTTTTCGCCTCAGAGCCTATCTCCACACCCCCTGTACTTTCACCAACATCAACAGCTTTCATTTTCTTCGGCCTGACATCCTTACCTTTACTCGGAGCAGTGGCAGCACTTATTGTCTCCGTTGCACCTTTTTTGATGGGCACTCCAGAGGAAGCACCAATGATGAGACTATCACCCAGCCAAGTCTCAGGAAAATCCTGTCCATAAGCCACCCAACCTCCCCTGGAGGCATGCCACTCTGCAAACCCAGTCTTGCTGCTTGCAGCAGCAGAAACAATCCCAGCAGTAGGAAGGGATAAACGTCTATTGGATGTCGGAGCAGAAACAATGCTAGGATTCGGGGCT